>NC_141757.1:43492974-43812974 GCF_982258835.1 Parasteatoda tepidariorum
AACATTTAAAGATAGTTCATGTAGAAATATATGTCAAACAGATCATTCGCGCAGCATAATGGAGTATTTTTAGAACCGTTCGTAAAAAGATACGTCATATATTAAAGATCTTAATCTTAAATAAAGGAGAAAAATATTTATAACTATCATTATTTCTAATTTATTTATTAAATTTTAAATTTTGAAATATTTAATTCATCTATGCATATGAGAAGCACGCTATTACATGAGATAAAAGCTTTTCTATAATATTTCATGCTAGTTTCTCTTTCAATTTTTTAAATATTTAGATATTTTTTATCTTCAAAATAAGTTTGAACTTTTCAATTTTTATTTACTGTTTTTCCTACTTTTAAGAACTTTAAACATAGCAAAACATTTTTTTTTAGAAATGGGAAAACATTAGTGGAAAGAAAGGACTAACATTAGTGAATTAATAAAAACTTATTATTTTTCCTTTGATGATACTTACTTTTGAGTTGAGTCTAATAACGCAAAATATTTTTAAAAAAATATGACTTGAATACTTACGAATAACTTATACAAAATGTTTGTCAAAAACATTATTATGAAGTATTTTTACATCCTTTAAAAGAGACGATAGTTATAAAGATCTTATACTTAGGTTTACGAAAGAATTATCTATAGTTATCGTTTCTAATTTATTCATTAAATTTTTAAATTTAAAATATTTCATTCATATAAATATATGAAAAATGCTTTTTCAGAAATAAAATATTGTTTTCTCCATTTATCACTAACTAGAGATATTTAAAACTTAGTTTGCTTATTTGTTTGTTTTCATAGTAGTTGCCACGATAGTATAAATTTCTCATGAGTAAATATAATAAATTTCGTTTTTGGTTTATAAATCAAAATTTTTGGTCTATTAATAACATAACTATGGAAAACTGTGGAATAAATTCTTATGAACTTTATCTAGCTAACTCTATTAAAACCCTTAAAATATAAAAAAAAAACAAAAGCCATTTGTGCGATTGCGTGCTTAAAGTAATGTGTCGCATAGTAATGATGCATTAATTTTTCGTACAAATGATAATGATGTGAAATGCGATGTATAAGAGTTAATTAACAAATCAGTCGTAGAAGTTATAGTTCGCAAAATTTATTTGACTACCATTGTTAATTAATGATTTTCGTGTTATTTAATTCAGTGACAATATTTTGTTAGTAACAATGAAACCATTAATCAATTATTCAGTGATTATATTATTAAATTAGTAATTGAGTATTAGTAAGACTGTTAAGTATTTCAAGTTTTAAAATAAATGTAAATCATTTCAAACAGTATTTAATGCGACAACTATTTATATAGATATACACCTATTACAGAATATATATATATATATATATATATATATATATATATATATATATATATATATATATATATATATATATATATATATATATATATATATATATATATATATATATATATATATATATATGTATATGTATATATATATATGTATATATATATATGTATATATATATCTTCTTTTATTGCTTTAGTGAAAGCAGCTCTCAATATGGGCCTGAGAATAAACGAGAACAAAACTAAATATTTGCCCTGTACTAAAACAAGCTTCAATAACACCCATTTCGAAATTGAAGAACATAAATTTGAGGCTGTTGACAATTTCGCTTACATGGGTTCTGTAAGCAACAACAGGAGCAATATTACAATGGAAATACAAATGAGAATTACCATAGCCAATAGATGTTTTAATGTAATTCGAAAATACATATAATCTAATGTAATTCATAGAGAAACAAAAGTTTTATTACGTAAATCTCTTTCAGGATCAATTTTAACATATGCTTGTAAAACCTAGACCATATCTTGGATGAGGTTTTGTACGGATGAGGTTTTGCTGGGTACCTTTGAAAGAGAGGTCTTGAGAAGTATTTTTGGAAAAATTCAAATAAAAATTGTGTGTGACTTATTAATTTTATTAAACGACAAAGAATAAAATGGGCAGGGCACGTTATCAGAATGGACGAAGACATATATATATATATATATATATATATATATATATATATATATATATATATATATATATATATATATATATATATATATATATATATATATATATATATATATATATATATATATATATATATATATATACAGTAGTACCATGATTAACCCCGAGGTTTCTGTTAATCGAGCCGATAATAAAGTTTTTTTTTTCCCTGATATTCTTGTAGTATAATCATTTCGAAAGTGGTCTCTGTAATTCAATAACTCTTGTCCATTGTTGTTCTATATAAATTAATAAACCATAATTAATGAACCATAGTAAATAATTTAAAAACTATAAATTTATGGCAAAAATTTGGTATATATAAAATTACCATAGGATATTCCTACAAGACATTGCTTTTGGTAACATTTTACCATATACTTTTACCGCATACTTATGGCAACTATTATTATGGCAATTATGAAATTGGTAAATTGAATTGCTGAATCAGGATAATTTAATCATATATTACACAAAAATTATGAGACATATGCCACACGGAAACTTTTTTTTTGCAAGAAGTTAGCATTAATGCGGTAAAAGCGCTGCTCGAATAGAGGATTCATTATTCTTTACAATTTCTATATTCTTGTCGTTAATAAAGTATAAATTGTATTTCTGTTATGAATTTAAATGATCCTTATAAATAAATTCTGAATGACACATGAAATAATATAAATACATTTTCTATTTCATAGAAACGGAATTAATATTTTCTATTAGCATTATGAAAACGGAATTAGACTTACATTATGACTTAAGTTTTTCCATATTATCAAAAATCGTTTATTCACTGTGTTGAATTTATTCTCTTAAGTCAATATTACGGGCTATAAATCATAAATAGTGAATATAAAAAAGTTAAAGCCAGGTTCTTTTACCATATTTATTATTTATTATTGTCATGCATACTTTTTTTGATAGAAAAATAATAATGCGAGGGAAATGTACTTTTATGAATTTTTCAATATCATGACAAGGAATAACATAAAACTATAGCATATAATGCTATCAGTTAATTATGTTCTATAGCTGAATCTATTCTGCTTAAAATTGAAATTATGAATTTATTATTCTCTCTTTTATGCAAAAAAAATAACTTTTGAAACCGGTGTGTTGCAAATTTGACTGAAAATATTTCAAACATTGTACGATTGATTTGAAATTTAAATTAAAATTTTCCGAGATGAATCTGATCTTATTGAAGTTTACATTAAAATGATTTATTATGAAATTTTTTTAATATTATATTCTTTTTCTCTTCTTTTTTTTTTTTTTTTTTTTTTTTTTTTTTTTTTTTTTTTTTGAAATTTTTTCTTTAGTATGTTACAAATCCAAGCAAAAATAGTTCAAACATTTCACAGACAAATTATACTTCCTTTTTAAAAGTTAAATCGTTAATTCTTTACACGTTTTCAACTGGTCTGTCACAAATTCGAGCGGAAATAGTTCAAATATTTCATGACCAAATTTAAATTCGTATCACGAATTTTATTAACGGGTTAAAAACCTTTAACGAATACCAGTGTAGTGACAATGACTTAAGAAAAGTTCATTTTTTGGAAGTTTAAAAGAAAAAGAAATTGGAATTTCATTAATGTTTATTGCATTAGAATAATTGTTAGATTTTTAATATTTTTAATATTTTTAACATTTCCTATTTTATTCAAAAACATGAAATTTGCTCGCGATAATTTCGAAATAACTATCTGAAGTGAAATTGGTTATATAAACTGTGAAATGTCTTTATTGTATAATATCAACGTAGTCCGAAAAAAAACATCTAGACATCTTTTTTCTTGTTAATTTCAACATTAACAAAATATTATGTAAAACAAAAAATATTATGTAAAACAAAATATATTATGTAAAACAAAAAATATTATGTAAAACAAAATATATCATGTAAAACAAAAAATATTATGTAAAACAAAATATATTATGTAAATCAAAAAATATTATGTAAAACGAAAATATTGCGTAAAACGGTTGAACATGTGTTGGGGAATTATACGATACTAAAAGAAATATCCAAAATCTGATTATCAAAACACACGCTCAAAAATAGTTTTAAAAGAAATTCTTAAGTAACAACACTGTAAAACAAATTCTGTTAAAAAATGTAATAAATCTATAAATTTTCTACAAAAAGCATCTGCGCGCTAATATTAAAGAAATTTATTGCTTAACTGCATCGCAATTTGTCAAGAAAGAGATTTTTTCTGTTATCTGTAACCATCTATACAGATTGTATCTGTTAGGTACAGAACTTTTCAGTTTCGAAAATGAAAAACTTTGATATCAAAGAGGCAACAAATAATTTGATGCATAAAACAGATGATGACCGGCCTGTGTAACGGTCAAGGAGTCGGCCTTATACCAAGATGGCGAAGGGCTCAAACTCTATTTCAAGACGTCTGAACTTAAGTTCAATGAAAAACTAAATAAATAAATAAAAGTTCTACAACGATTCCTTCGAACATTATGGATTTCGATGTCTCAAAAATCGCAAAAAAATCTCACAAAAAATGGAATAATTAAAAAAAACTAATGAAAATTTTAAAAATCTGGCTCAATATGCAAACCAAAGGGTATACAGCTATCTTTATAACAAATTCCTTTGCCGTAACATGAGCTACGGAAAATATATGGTGCGTACAGATACTTTCTGTAGTGTTTAGCTACAGGAAATTTCTGTCAACGTGTTTTCTTCCGTGGCATATGGATAATCTCTAGCAATTTTGCTGCCAAAAATTTTCCTTAATATAACAGAAGTATTTTTTAAAGTGAAATACGGAAGAGTGGAACTACTACATTATATACTATTATATACTTGTGTAGATTATTCTTATTCTAATTTTTAATTTCTGCTTTTACAACTGCTGTTTACATGATACAAAACTTGCTAAAAATATTTTCACCTCTTAACTACATTGAACAACTCTTAAGTCGAATTTTGTTAAAAAGTACAGAGTCTGCCAAGTTAGATGAATGGCTTTAAAAATTACTTTAGCTAATGACAATAAAGATATAGAAAACCAAACTTGATTGAGTACAATTTGACTCTTTGATTTATTTTAACAACAAAGCACGTTTGTTAATTTAATAATAAACAATTAATTTTGCAAATAGGAAAATTTTAAAGGGAGAGAACTATTATAAATTTCATTTGGTAAAGCATTAAAAAATAGTTTTTTTTATTTTTTTTTATTTCGAGTTGATAAATGAGTTATAATGTTATACCATGAAATTAATGAGCCATTAAATATACTAAACGAAATTAAACGCCGAAATTAATACTAGTTTAAAACTCGAAATACCGTGAAGAATAACAATTAAATGGTTTAAATATTTCTAATTTAATAGTATCTTAAGGGAAAAAACTAAAATTATAATAAGTTTCAATGTTAATAATGTTAATTACTTTCAAGATTTTAAACGAAAATAAAAGACGAAATTAACTCTAAAATTCGAAATACCGTGAAGAATAACAATTAAATGATTTAAATATTTCTGCTTTAATAGTGAAAAAAGTAAAATTCTAACGGATTTTAATGTTAATAATGTTAATTTCTTTCAATGTTTTAAACGAAAATAGCCAAAATTAACACTAAACTAAAAATTCGAAATACCGTGAAGTATAACAATTAAATGATTTAAATATTTCTGATTTAATAGTATCTTAAGGAAAACAAAACTAAAATGATAATAAGTTTTTATGTTACACAGAAAATATGTGAATTTTCTTTTTAATGTTTAAAAAAACAAAACCATAATAAAGAAACAAAATCCATATAATAATTTAAACAGAAAAAAAAGCACAATTATTATTTTTAAGAATAAAATTATTTTATTTCTAATTAATTTTAGAACATTCAAAAATATAATTGCACAATGTGCTTCAAGTGAGAGTCTTAAGTGAAAATTTCTAATTTTCAAAAATATTTTTCTTTTCATTTTAAACCCAAATTATCATAGAACCAGTGATAGAAAATGTAAAATTAAATAATGAACTTAAAGACAACTCAAACATTTTATTTTCTTCTGAAATGTTTTTTAATTTATTTATATTTTTGCAAGAATAACTTATTTAACTACACGTATCAATAAGAAGAACCTGTTCGGTGCATTCACTTGGATTTAAACAACCACAAACAATTTTTTTTTTTTAATTAATAGTGATAGCATTCAGTCGATTAAATATAACATAATATGTTTAAGGCACTGAACCTTAGCAAATAAATTAAATAGATTTTGTTTATTTAATTGCTTTATTGATTTTTAAATAATATTTTAAACAATACAAAATACTTTTATTTATTTTAGAAACATTACATTGAGAGGCAATAAACAATGAAATTGCAGTTTTTTTTCTGTAAGCAATCACTTCAATTCCTTATTATTAAATAAATATGTTATCTGTAATAACTAAATATTTCATTTAATTTTATTTTATTTTTAAAATAGCAAATTTTTAAAAAAAGCGTTTCATAGTTTTTGTCTGAGAAATGAATCCTATACAGTATTGTTTCTTCACGATACGATTCAATAAATACAAATAAAAAAGAAATGCAAAGTGTTCAAAACAGCTTAGTTTTTGCTTACAAAAAAAGATGTAATGAATAACGACAAGAATAAATTCGTTAATTATTGCGAATGTTTTAAGAAATAAAAAAATAAATTTTCGAAAACTTACTAGGAGTTCAAGGAAAATTCCATTCCTCTTTCGAATTGGTCTCAAAGATTACATTATTTAATATTAATATTTAATTTAACTTAAGCTTCAATATTGTGATTGTATTTAATTACATTATCCTATTTCAGACTAAAATAAACATATTTTAACATTTAAATTGTGATATTAAAAGCTTAAGTTATTGACTGACTTAGTTGAATTTTATTTCAGTTAAAATGAAAATATTTTGTTCGATTTTTGAAACTCTAATAAAGATTAGCAAAAATTACTTCTATGAGATACAATAAGCATTTAAATAAGATAAATTTAAAGTTAATTTTTAAGCTCAGAATTTTTCAGCATGTACTTCCTCAAGCAACGTAAGTATTTTTAAAATTTTATACTAAGTAGAACTATCCCGGAGCTATGAAGAAAGGAAATAAAAATTTCTGCTTATTAATTTTCCTTTACTTACAATTTATGTGAAAATAATTTATATAATTTCCAAAGTTTCAGAAGAATATATTTTCACATTATTAGAGCGTTATTTGTAATCGATAGATTTTTCTTTGAGATTTATCAAGTTGGTAAATAAAACAAATTTACATTAAATCTGAAATATATATATATATATATTTATTTCATTTTGCACGCCTCGTATCATATTTTTAAAATTTTATACGAAGTAATGACAAAATTATAAAAAAATTACATAACAGAAATGCTTAAGAATTAAAAAAAAAAGGAAAATTGAAAACTATAAGTAAATTTCTTTTCACGAGTAACGATAAGGATTTGTAAAAAAAAAAATACTTTCCCCTAACTGTAAAAACATTTCCGGATCAGATCCGGTAAAAATTGCCAGCATTCAGGGAGAGTGGGGTCAATTGTAACATTTTTTACTTAACTATTTTTAACTAACAAAAAATCCAATATATTATTAGTACTAATTGACAGACGAGTAAAGTAGACTATCCTCTACTAGAAAAAAAAAAACATCTTATTTTAAATGTTATTATATTAGTTATGAACAATTTTTGACAGTCGTGCACTTGTTACAATTGTTCCCACTTACGGGATCAATTGTAACAGTTCATAAATTCAACTAAAACATAGTTAATTATACATATTATCATAGTTGTGATATATTTTTTATTGATCAAAATAGTAGTGATATTTTAGGAATAAAAATAATAATGAGCAGAGACCTAAAGGGTTAAACATTTAACTTTAAGGGGTTAAAAATTTTAATTTATGCTGTGAAAGGTGACAAATAAAATAATGCACATGCAACATAATATAAATGATATAGGAAACTATTAGTGGTTCTTAAAGAGTTAAGTAATGGTTTATAAACATAAGATGATTTATTTTCAGCTGTTCCAATCGTCCGTTTACTTATTGTTACAATCGTCTCCAAGACGCCATTTCACCTTCATTTGTTAAAAACAATGCTAGTTAATTAACAAAACTAATCTTTTTTCTTTGAAATATTAATTAAGGTGGCCACTTACCTATTCGGTTAATAATTTTTATTTGTTTAAACAAAATTACTTTGTTACAATATAATATTCTAATAACAAAAAAAGTACTTACGTAGCGTGAAAATATCTTTTGTGATGTAACTCTTTCAAAAGTACACAAAAATAGTTGCCAGCAGGGGTGTACATGTAGATTTATTAAATACACCTTGTGCGCCACCCACCTAGGAACCAAATCTAGAACCCGACACTCGAAATTTTTGCTCTGTTACAATCGCACCCTGTTACAATTGACCCCACTCTCTCCTACATATTACCGGAACATATAACGGGGAAAAAAATCTGATACACCATAATTTTTACAGAAATAATTAGCTTAAAGTCACTGAATCAGTCTAATTAAATAAATATTACAGCAAAAATTACGTTATAATATTTAACACTAAAAACGGATTTTACAGTAAAATGGATTTTACAGATGATTCACCCAGAGTACCGGTACTTTGTACCGTAATCTGATCTGGAATTTTTTACAGTTTACTGGTATTTTCAAATTGAAAATTATTTTTCTGAGCTCTAGCGAATAGATAAAAAAAAAAAGCAACTTTAAATTTTATTCCTTAAAAAAAAATTGATTTTTACTTTTTGTACATTTCATCATCATTTCGTACATAACTTTATCTGTCATACATCACTTTGCCTTTCATACAGTTCATCATACATTTCATTCCGTAAATTACGTAAATGTTTTTTAACTTTAATCTGAAATAAAGGTAAAACTTTGTAGTAAAAAAATTGCCCCTCCCTTTATTAACCTGATTTTGATGATTAAAAATTCCCACTTTGAGATCTAGGAAGTCAATAAATAAGGTAAATTTAATTTTTTTTTAAAGTATACTTTTGAATATATGCATCATTTTGAACGTAGCGTGACTGATTATTAAACTTTATTTATGAAGTAATTATTTATTAAAAATTAATTTGCAGAAATTCACTTCATTTTAGTTTACGAAAGTTGTAAGAAAAATAAATACTCGCTTTGTGCAAAAACCTTGAATTCAAGAACAACAAAAAAAATTATCCTTCACTCTTACAACTAACACGATCTTTTATCAAATATGACATAGATCACTTTACTACAATGTAACACTTATAATTGATTTGCATACTCAAATTATGTTGAATATTCATAAATTATTAACTGAACAAAGGTAACAATTGTTTTACTACAGTATGAATACAAAACATAACCATTAATTATTCTCTTCATTATTAAACTTTAAATGTGTATCCAGGATTCAGGAAACATTAATCATTAGACCTTTCTCCGAAATTCTATAGACTCAAATTGCTCCATTCACATATATTTAGAAGCAGTTATCTCTCTCTATTCATATGCATATCCGCTTTTTGATAACCATAATAGGACAGCCCACTCACTTCGCGAAAATTCCTCTTGCTGTGGTAGTTAATTCTAATAAAAAATAAAGCCAATATTTTGCGTCCATAACTATATTTTTCTTCCTCTTACTATAGTTAAATATAATTGAAACCGTGATCAAATTAAAATTTGTGAAAAATTCAAAACTGAGATTTTTATAAATATCCGGTCTTTTTGCATAATAAGCTACATCTCTCGAAAAAACTTTTTTCTTCTTACCAGTTTTCTGAAATTCTATTTTCCTGTTGATAGTATTAACAAAGAAAAGTTGTCAAGCCAATTTTCTCGAAATACAAACAGCAAAATTTTATATATTTAAAAAAAAAAAAAAAATAGCATTTAGAATCAGTTTAAAACTGCATTCTACTTTAGTAAAACTCTAATGACTTTAATTTAGCGTTTTTTCTTTGTTACCGTCTTTTATCTCTCAAATAAGGGCTTTTTTTCCGGACAAAGCTGAAGTTCAGTGTGGAAGTTTACTTTAAATTTTAAACTGAAACTTTAAGAGAAGCGCATTAGCAAATGGATTAAAAAGCTCTCTCTCTCTCTCACCCTCTCTTTAAGAAAATAATTATTATTTTTATGCTGAAGATTAGATGAATTATTATTTTTATGCTTTTTATGCTTATGCTTTAAGAAAATAATTATTATTTTTATTATTTTTATTGGAATGATGCGCCAAGCGTCATTCCCTGAATATGTTGATTTTATGTATCCAAACACTTTCTTGTCTAACATAGGGTTATTCTGAATTTTATAAGTAATTTTTCTTACACAGTTTAGTAGGACGATATTTGTCAGTAAATTGAACGTTTTTCTATTGAAAGTGTATAGCATTTTTTTTTCTGGTCCACGTAAATACTTCAGATTCATTTAACTTCATCATTGCGTATTAACACTAAATCTGACGGTGTGGCTAAAAAAGTTTCAATATTTATAGCCTAAAAAAGGGGGTTCTCAAAATCACATAGTCCAAGAACCCTTTTTTTTAAGAACGCATTTTTTTCGTAACTAAGTGCTACCCTGCAGCACAATAGTCACAACAACAAAAGTAGATAATTACATTGTTTCGTTTATTTTTCAGCATTTGCCGTTGAATACGAATTATAATCAAAAACTAAAGAATAATATATTTTACGAATTCTTAGTTAGTTATGATTATATTTAGATAAGTAATAACACATGCAAAAAGACTTACCCATATACAATTTGTAATAAATGCTGTTTCTGATTGAAATTTTAAAAAAAATTTCGGATGTAAAGTTAATAAAGTAGATTTGTTGACTCAAAAGAAACTCTGGGCAAGTGAATTCATTAAAATTTTAATTTAATTTTAAACTCTACATTTTTGAAAATAATATACTTTTATAATAAGAGCCTAAATAATTTTCACGAATCACTATTTAATAATATTGTGTATACATTGTTAGAAATTTCTGGGAAAGAATGGTTAAATAACAATATATTTAACTGTTAATTTACCATATTCAAACAAAACATCCAAATAACCGTAAATAAGATGGTCTTCAAACTGTTAGTTGTGAAAAAAACGGTTTATTAACTGCTTTCACCTAATACGGTTAACAATAAGAATTTTATCGCTCCAACTAAGCCCACCTAATGAAGCCACTTAGTTCCTTGCAGCTGAGTACATGTTATAGCCGAGCGGGCTAATCAACCTGCCTTGTAACCGTCAGAACGAGGGTTCAAGTCCCAGCGTTGATATCACAATATTTCTTCCATTCCCTTCAACACATGTAGAATTTCCAGTGTCCTGCACTCTCCAATGTCCATTACTTAACGAAAAGCGCAGCTCTAATGTCCAATTATTTCGTACTTATTTTTTTTCTTCACCATTCTAGCTGTTAACTGTTTCAAAACCGTAAAGATAAAAAACATTCCTTTCCGTAAACTTTAATGTTAATTGGATGAGCAGACTGCTGCTGGTTATTTTACCATAGTCTTAGAATGAAAATTCTAACAGTGTAGACAAATTATGGGCCGCACAATGGGGCATAATATGTTCCTGTGATGTGTCCCAAAACTCATCGTGTTTAGCAAGTCACTTTCGCTATGTCTTCCTTGTAATTTTCATCCCAAATAATCTGAATAACATAAATTAGTTGAAATAACTGTTAAATTTAAAATAACAAATTTACAGCTTTACTTTGTTAAAATTCGAAATGTCTTGCATTTAAAGAGTGCTAACTCGGCAAGTGGAATTGTGCAACCATACAATTGTTAACCATACAGAGGGAATTCTTAAATTACTGGAACTATACAATAGGAAATTTTCGTACATTTAAGAATTTAATGAATCAAATTGGAATTTTGGAATATGAAAAACTTTCTTCGATGTAACATTATTTCGTGACAATATGTATTTATGTACTTAGATTCGCCGTGATTAACAAGTAGCTTTCGGAAACCTCCCTTGTAAATTTTGTTCCCAATAATCAAAATAACTATTTAAATTTTTAAAATTTTCTCATTTTTATGTAAATTTGGAATCAAGAATTTTCTGATAGATTTGTTTTCTATTAATATTTGCGTAATGCTTACAATTAATGAACAAAATAATTAATTACTTAATGATTAACTACTGAATAATTAATAATATTGAAAATTAAAATGATTAGATAAGATATATAAGATTACATAAAATAAGAATATAAGGTGGTTGTTTTAAAGATTTGTCAAGACTTTAAAGTTTTTTTTTTTTTTTTTTTTAAAAAGCACCACCTTCTTCCCAGTTATATCAAAATAGTGAAACCAGAAATTTTGTTTTGTTCACAGTTATTTGAACTTAACGTGGCTTTAGAACAGGTTTTACAAATTCTTATGAGCCCAGATTATGTGGCATGAGAGCAAGTATTAAAATATTAAAAATTCAGGCATTAAACCTTTGCATTGTCACAAAACTGTGGCTTTTCTTCAAGCTGACGTTTAGCTCCATTTTCAGAATAAGCATATGGATAGGCTAAACTAGACCTAATAGTCATAAGTAACTATTGCAAACCTACAGCAGTTATGAAAATAGCTTATTAGTTGCGAAAAAGCATCATTTCATGTAACGACGGAGCCTTCGAAAAACAACTTTTACTCTAATTTGTTTTATTTGTTGCTATTTTTTTTTATTTTCTTTGGAAAGAATCTTTGTAGTATTTGTCCTGTATCCTTTTAATCTTCTCTCTCAGCTTTTTTACATCAATGTGATATCTAGACTTTTTTTTATGAATTTTAATTACAATTCATTTTTTATCCAAATGAAAAAGTAACATCTATAGCACAGTGCTCTCATATATATTCAATGAAAACCTAAAAAATATTCAATAAATGAATAAATAAATGAAATTTAAAAAAAATATTCTATGAGTGTTTTTTTTTCAACATTTTTTTTAATTAAAGGGACCTAAAGTTAGTTGGTATGTAGCCTGCTATTTAATGCCCTTTTGCTATCATATTTTGTAAGCACTTCTGTATGGAAACGATAAATATTACTAATGTCAGATGCCATGGACCTTGGTAGTCGTTATCTGAGTCGCCTCTGTGTGTGGTCGTTGCGGATGTATAATCTCTTAACTCTTTTCACCTGCTTAAAAAAACAGAAACCATTCTAAGAAACATAAACACATTCTTGTCTTCATTTATTTTAACAGAGGAAGTAGCATTTATAAATATTATAATGCGGTTTGGTTTGTTTTATATTTATCGTTTATCATGATTTTTTTATTATTTATTAATGTAAAACGTATAGTGTATAGTAATTCTTTTTTCAATTAAACAAAAATCTTACATAAATTTTCAGGAAAAAGCATGCGTTCTTTAGTCTTAAACACATATTATTATTATCACATGAACTAATATTGCTTTTTTTTTAATGAAAATTACAGACTTAAGATTTAAATAAATAAAAAAAATAGCAGGCTTCAACCTGCCTATTTTTAACTTAAATAAAAAAAAATTTATTTGCATTATCTTAAATACAAATTACAGAATTGCTTCCTTCAAATACAAATTACGGAAATGCTTCTTTTAAAGACAAATTACAGACTTAACGTTAAAATAAAAAATAGCAGGCTTTAAAATAAAATTCAAATTGCATTTTTTTTAACTTAAGTAAAAAAAATTTATTGTATTAAGGCGCGATGCTCAAAAAAGACAATTAATAAAGCTTTATAAATGAGCTAATTATGCTTTTATATTCAGAATCTTTTTAAATTCCAATATAAATCACACACTTATATTTAAAAAAAAAAATTTTTTATTCTTTCTTATACAAATTGCAGAATATCTTCTTTTAAATACAAGTTACAGGCTTAAAATTTAAATAAAATATAGTAGGCTTCAAAGTGAAATTCAATTTGAAAACTTTTAACTTCAAATACTGTTTATTTGCATTCTTAAAGAGACGAAGCTTAAAAAGGACAATTATTAAGGTTTCAAAAATGAGCTAATTGTGCTTTCATATTCACAATGTTTTTAGATTCAAATATAAATGATCCGCTAAACACTTTAATTATAATTGCATGGCTTGAAATTTGGTTTATGTTTCATATCTTGCATTTTTTTAAATATGAATAGCTCAAATGCAGGAATTATTATGGTTTAATAAATTAATCCATAATGTATATTCCTGGAATATTATACAACATACAATAATATTATGTTACATATCATGCCTTTTTAACTATTGAACTGGCTTAGTTATTTCAATTGATTAATAAAATATTAAATAACTTGATATTGATCATTAATAAAACTAGTTTTATTGTAAGCAGATGTTCTTTGTCAGGTTTTTAAAATATGATTTTCGCTCTTAGACAAGTTTCTGTGGATGTACAAAAAAATATTATAATTTATTGCTATCATTCCTCTGTTGCCAGGAAAATTGTTATATTCAATAAATTATTTAGGACTGTTTTATCTAACATTCCATTTTGGACTCCCTAAGTTAAGAAGTTTCATGAATTATTTACATATATTGGACTAGGACATCATCTAATATTTTCTTTGCACCTTCTTACTCATTCATTATGACTACCTGCCAAGAAATACAACAACAGATGATGTCAGAATCTTAGTTGCCATCCGTTTTATACTTTCTTTCGTGTAATATTAATGAGGACCACATTCACTTGCCGCTTTCTATAGTTATTCTGCAGTAAAAAAATTCTAATTTTATCTCCCCCCCCCCTCCAGAAATTTGCACTCACGAACATATTGCACGCAATAGCCTGTAAAATATAAATCGATGTGATTGAAGTACCGCATTCTTGCATCTAGTTAAGGTAAATATGTTTCAAATATGTATTAACTAAATTCAGAGCTGGTCAAAAGTTAATGAATTTTAATAGCAAGACAATTCCAGGATAGATGGATATAGCTAAGGATTTCATAAAAGGGACAACAAAAAAAAGCCAAATTAGTTTCATGTTTGCTACTGAAAAAGCATAATAGCTGTTAATTTTTATTTATAATTTATTTATCGCTTACAGTAGTTAAAAGTAATAGAGAATGATGACGATTTCGAAATCGTAATTTATCAACAATGATAATTTTTTGTAGGGGCAAAAAAAAGCCAAATTATTTTCATGTTTGCTACTGAGAAAGCATAATAGCTGTTAATTTTTATTTAGAATTTATTTATCGTTTACAGTAGTTGAAAATAATAGAGAATGATAATGGTTTCGAAAGCGTAATTTATCAACAATGATAATTTTTTGTAGGGGCAAAAAAAAAGCTAAATTAGTTTCATGTTTGCTACTGAAAAAGCATAATAGCTGTTAATGTTTATTTAGTATTTATTTATTGTTTACAGTATTTAAAAATAATAAAGAATGATGACGGTTTCGAAACGGTAATTTATCAACAATGATAATTTTTTTTTTCATTATCGTTCATAAGTTTTAATACACTTCTGTATTGTTTCTGTTTTCATCAACAGAATGCAAAATGTGCACGTTAATGTATTATTCAAGTAGCAGTTGTTTATAAAGCTATTTTCATCTGCTTCTATATTTAGCGTTCGTCGTGCCCGGTGAAAAAACTCTGGTAACGTTACCGCACTGTTTGGTAAATACACTTCTGGTAAAGTAATACTTCTAGTAAAACTAAAATATACGGTTTTTAAACCATTTATTTGGTAATTTTCCCGTTCATATGGTAACAGTTTCGCCGGAAATTTTAGTTATCAAAAGTATATTTCTTATTACCATACATTTAGTAAAAATACAAATCTGAAAAGTAAATTTAACAAAATAAATGGTTCTTGTGCTCTGTTCTAAGGAATCACGGTGAAATTTTTACCACAACTGTATTTTATTGTTAGCAACTTTTACCACAACTGCTACCAAACAGCATGGTAATAAAACTGTATTTTATTGTTAGTTTGATTAGCAGTCAATACTAAAGCACTTCGGTAAAAATTACCGTGATTTTCGGTGTTCCCATTGAGCCAGAAATGTCATAAATTTTATCATATTCCAGTTTTGATAATACTCTTTTTTTTTCATTGTAAGGGAAAAAAAGTAAAATATTTTTTGGCGCGTCATTTTAAAACTTTGTGTATTTTTCAGAAAAACTGTAAAAAATATGGGGCAATTAAGACTAATAAGCAGTATTATATTAGTTTCTCGAATAAAGTAATTATATGAGATGGAAAATGTGTATTTTTCAGAAAAACTGTAAAAAATATGGGGCAATTAAGACTAATAAGCAGTATTATATTAGTTTCTCGAATAAAGTAATTATATAAGATGGAAATTTTATCTATTTATGGGTTATAAATTCACAAAAACGCTTAAAACTAGCAGATGGTGCAAAATATTAAGTTTTAAGCATGCCTGAATACCTGAATATTTTCACGATAAAAAAAATAAAAACAGAAAAGATTTTTTTTTAAACAGAGCTTCTATTATTGTATTTTTTTAACTTGCATAATTATCTGTGCATTAAAACTATATATCATACTTCTGATCAATTTATTTTCAGATTACATTAAATTTAAAATAATAATTGTCTTAATGTAATTTCATTAAAGGAAAAAGCTGTTATGCTGCTTATCAGCCCGAAGCATTTTAAATTTCAGCCCAAGCCCAAAGCATTTCTGGCTCCAAGAAATTTTAAATGTTTATATGATCCTGAATAGATGATAATTTATTTATTCAGAATTAAGTATGCGAATTATAAAGTTTCTTTTGATTTAATTGTTTAAATGCTTTTTTTTTTCAAGTTACATTTCATTGATATATTTTCTTATCAAGTCAAAATTTTAAGGCCTTCAGAAGTCCGTTGCAAATCAAAATGCGATTTTGCTTTACTCTATTTTTAACAAGGCTATGGATTGATAAACAAGTGTCTAGTATTTACACATCGTTTCAGGTTGTGTTTGTGCTTGCAATACTAATGATGAAAAAACTAACAAAACGTTAGGACATTTCCTTCACGTAGACATCTCAAAATAACATATTTAGTCTCTGGTGAAAAACTATTATAATGATAACAATCCATATCATTCGATTGTCATATAATTTCAGATTCAAAATGAAATGCATTTGATTTTAATTGTTACTAATTTGTATACAATTCCGGTTCTTCGAATATTTTTTCATCTAATAATCCTACTGATAAGAAAATGAATTGTGCTTAATATGCTGTCATCCATAATAAATCTTCCAGTATGTCATCGAATTGTCCCTCTTCCTTTTGATAAATTATTATCAGTATAGTATTAAAAATGTGTTTTGCATTAGAATTTCATATATTTTGACTGAAGCAAAAATAAAGATTTTTTGGTATTTTTACACGAAATTTCAGTTACGCTGCAAGCATAGTTTTATATTTAAACTTTAATACATAGCTCAGGTTTGATATTTTCCCAATTTGACTTCCTGAAATTAAGTAAAATAAGTAACTATCAATTTCATTATAAAAAAATTCCATATCAAATACCATTTGAGTATCGGCACTCTGGGTACCGGTACTTTTAACCGTAAAATACGTTTTCATTAGAATATGTTACGAAACAAAAAATTTGATATACCGTAATTTTCACAGTAATAATTAGAATAAAGTCACTAAATCACTCAATTAAATAAATATTATTGTAAAAATTATGGTTTAGTATTTTACGATGAAAATGAATTTTACAGATGATGCACCCGAATGCTGGTACCTTGCTGAAGCCTCAGGTACTCCTTGGCCAAGGCTGGTACTATGTATCGAAATTTGATTCGGAATTTTTTACAGAGTACACATTATTCCATCATCTTCTCACGATGAGGCTTTTACATATTCATCCAAAAATTATCCATCCTTCATTATGAATTTCTGAGCAGAGCAGATTGTACTTTTTCTTTTTGAGTAATTATTATCATTCTAATATTAAAAATACATTTTGTTTCCCAATTGCATAAATTTAGCACAAGACATAATCAAAATTTTTAATTTACGATACACGCATAGTTTCATATTTTATCTTTACTAAGCTCAATAATATTAATATATAATAATAATATGTAATATTAAATACAATATTAATGCTTAATATTAATATTAAATATTAACATATAATATTAATATATAAAATTATCAGATATTATTTAGTTGTAACGCAAATTTGATTTTTTCTTGATCGAATGCTTTAGCTAAAATAAGGAAAACAATCTGATACCCATTACTTTACTACTGCATCACATCACACGAAAACAAATTGTGACAAAATTATCGGACTGTATGGCAATGAAATTTCTATTAGATAACACAAAATAATAATAATTTTGGAAAGTAAAATCAAAGTATATGGTATTTAAACCATTCATTTTGTAATTTTTCCGTTCATGTAGTGATGGTTTACCAGAAATTATGGTTTTCAAAATTATTGCCACATAGTTACAACTAAATTTAACCGAATAAAAAGGATTTTTGTACCATGCTCTAAGGTATCATGATAAAATTACCAAATTTTATTTCATTTATTTATCACATATCAAGAAATAATATTTTATTTCGAATAATATAATATTATTATGTTATGAATTTTACTAAAATCATAACTAAAGCACTTTGGTAATAATAACCGAGCTTTTTGATGTTCCCATAGATCCAGAAACACGGTAAATTTTACCGTATTCTGGTAGTTTTGGCCATACTTTTTCTCGGTGCCTTTATCTCTTTGTCAAAAGTAAAAAAATCCCCAAATACAACTTATAATTAGAAATATCTTTCAAAAAAGGGTAAGAAACCACGGAAGAAAATACATTTTGTTTAGAAAAGAAAATTTGAGAAGTAAAACTTAAACAATACGACTACTGTTAATTTTCATAGCTCAGAAACTATTCGACCGATTTCGCCCAAATTTGGTTATCTGAAGTTACAAATTTTAAAATGATGTGAAAATTTGTACACTCTATTACTTAAAACTTTTTCGACTATTATTAAATAAAATGATAATAAATAATCCTTAAAAAAATTTTTCATGGAATTATCTTTGGATGAACGACTTGAGCAAACATTTCTTGATTCGTTTAAAAAGCTTGTGAGATATAGCAAATAACGCAAAGTTAAGATTAACAGTTTATAAAACTTCCTACCCGTACTCTTACTAAACTATTGGGATCATATTTACCGGCTACACCCACCACTCCCATATTTTGAGAGGTGTAAAATCCATATCCGGTGAAATATCCATCAAAAGAAGTACGTTTTTCTGTTTTATTCCGAATCTTAATCAATAGTTAACATTGACAAATTAATTAGCCTATTTCAAGACTACTATTTGAATATTTGAGATTGGTATCCAGTACATGAAAATACGAGCACAAAAGCAAAACTTATTCAGGGTGATATTTTTTTTTTGTTTATTTAATTATTTATCTCTTAACTATATCACTAACTGCATTAAGCTTTTCTGAGTTAATAAATTTTTATAATGTGTTTTTTTTTGGCAAAATGAAACTAGTAAAATAACTATAATAGTTAATGATTGTAATATCTATTTTGTTTAATACACTAATTTTTCAAAGCCTTGTTAATTCTTAGTTGTAAAGCATTAATATATTTAACATTGAATTGTATTGCATTAGCTTACATTTAATATACTAGCGTAAGTATAGTTTAAGCTTTATAAAGCTTAAGTATAAATATTATAATACGGGGTTTTTTAATGGAAAAATACTTAATTATGGCTTGAAAATTCTGAGATAAAATTATAAAATTTTCAATCATTTCTGCGACTACACTGAGATAAAAAGTATGGTTAAAACCAACAGAATAGGGTAAAATTTACCGTGTTTATAGCTCTATGGGAACACCAAAAAGCTCGGTAATTTTTACCGAATCTCTTAAGTAATGATTTTGGTAAAATTAACAATGAAATATGGTTTTATAATTTGGGATATATAGAATCTGTTGCAACATCTTTGTTTCTGTTCTTATTTTTATTAATAAATAATTTGGGATAAACTTTGGTAAATATGGTAAAATTTGTTAATTTTATCATGATACTTTAGAGCATGGCATAAAAACCATTCATTCGTTTAAGTTTTTCCTTTCAGTTTTGTATTTTTTACTAAATGTGCAGCAATAAGAACTATAGTTTTAAAAACCAGAATTTATGGTAAATTGTTACCATTTGAGTGAAAAAATTACCAAATGAATGGTTTAAATACCGTATATTTAAGTTTTATTAACCAGAATTATGTTTGTGTGCTTTTTTTAAAATTTAATTTCATTTTTTTTTATCAGAAATGTAATTACAATACAGTACGGTAATTTTACCAGAATTTTATTCTCCATTTAGGTTGTCTTTAAAATATGTTAATTAAAGCTAACTGTTAAACATACGTCCTTAAGTACAAAAATCTGTAAGACCGGAACATGCCAATGTTTAAAATTGTTTTTCAATTAAAACTTTCTCTATTCATTTAAACCTTTTATGTAGCTTCTGAAATCCTATTAACAATCTCTGACTGTAACTTATGCATCGTTCATTAATCAGCTGAAATAGGAAACAAATTCCTAAAGCTTCGTTACCTATTGTACAAAATCTTTTATTCTTAAATCCTTTTATTACAATTTCATTGTTTATGTTTACAGTTTTGTTCATTTGCCTTTTCAAGATATTATATATTGGTTATTTTTTAAAAATCAAATACGTTTAAAATTATTCTTGTAATAATTGAAAAATATTAAATTTCTTTTATTGTTTACTACTCATTTTTTTAAATTTCAGTTGAAAATTAACCAACAATTTTGTTCATTTGTCTTCAGAAGAGATTAAATATTGGTTATTATTTCTCAAACGAGAAAATGTGTTTAAATTGTCACTGATAATTTATTTTCTGGGTGATAAGTACGTACTATCAAAATTTCACTAAAAATTTGGTTCTTTTTTCGCTTTAAAATATAAATTGTTGGTTAATTTTATTTTTAAGAAATATAGTAAAAAAAAACCCTAAAAATAATGAAAAAATACGTGTTCAAAAAATGCGTTTAACTTTTTTAGCTTAATTTTGCTTACTGAAACTATATTACACTGTAATTTTTAGTTCAACTGAAAACTTATCAACTTTTATTATTATTATTATGTAATATTGATTTTTTTTTATTCAGAAGAAAAAATGTGTTTGAAATGATAACGAAACATATTACGGAACAAAAATTCGGACTAACCATAATTTTTATAATAATCACTCATTTACTCTAATTAAATGACTGTTGCTGTAAAAAATTAATGTATAACATTTTACGGTAAAATGTTTTTTACAGATAATACACCGTAACTTGATTCGGAATTTTTTACTGTGAATATGATCAAATGGATACTGAAAATAATTGAAAAATCTGAGTGCTGAATATTGTTGCTTTATTTTTCTTACTACTACTTTAGTTTTTAAAATAGAACTGAAAATTTAGCCATACCTACAGTTTTGCTCATTTGTCTTTACGGGATATTAAGCAAGGTTATTTTTTATTCAAGAGTATAGGGCATTTAAGAAGCATGTTTAAATTACTGCTAATTATAGAAAAATATGATTTTTGAAATGTTTTCTGCATTTCTCTTACTATTTCATAATTTTTTAAAATATGCAACTGAAAATTCACCCACAGATAAACATCTACCTATTTAACGTAAGTATTTTAAATTTGAATTTTAAGCTTAATATTTAATTCATCACACATTTAGAATACATATCAACATTTCAAGAAGTTAACGGTTATTGAATTTGCAATTTTAGAACAGAATTAGCAGTACTCTAGTGAAAGTAAACTGAATTCATTAAAGTAAAATTATGTGTAATATTAGGTTCCATACTCTGTAAAAAATTCTGAATTAAATTACGGTAAAAAGTACCGACACTCAGGGTACTACTATTTTTTACAATAAAATTTTGCTTAACAAAAAATTCTGATATACCGTAATTTTTATACTGTTATCTTGACTGTAAAATCCATAGTAATTAAATAAATATTACAGCAGAAATTACGATATGAAATCTTACGGTAAAATGGATTTTACTAATGCTGCACTCAAGGTGCCAGCCAGTACTTTTTACCGTAATTTGATCTGGAATTTTTCTTTTACAATGTATCTCACATTTTAAAATTTTGAGATCAAATATTCCTCATCTTGGCTGCACTACCTTTTGTTTCTGAAATCTTTTTTTCTTTAAAAACACAGATTCCTAATTTATATTCTCAAAAGTTTTCAGTTTCTTTTTTACCGATTATTGTAATCAAATATTATATGATTGTGATTTTTAATTTACTTCTCCCTTTTCGTACTTTAAATTATTCTTGCGTCAACTTGCATAAAAAATGAAAGCATTTCGTTTAATGTAGTACATCTAATTACTAAACAAAAAATTTACTACGCAGCTAGATTTTAAATTTCTAATTTTGTTTTTCTATAGATTCATTAGTTGGTAAGGTACTTTTTTTTAATTATTTTCATATTGTTTTAAAATCAAAAATTAAAGTTACACAGAAAAGCAAATACTTTTTTCAACTCGTGTATACGATATTTCAATTCATTCAACGATTTGCGAAAGCTATTTTTGTGCTTTTATAATGATAAGTTGACAAGCATTACTTTTATTTCAATAATAACTAGTAAATTTATTTCCATAATAAAAAACCTAATTATCGTAACGACGTATCCAGTCAATCCAGATAGTAATAAGAGTAATACGCTTAAGTAATTTGGAAGAAAGCCAATATCTGCTTCGATTTGTGTGTAATTAGTTTATTTTTTACATTCCCTTTTAATTAAACACTAATTACATTTTACAAAAAATATATAAATTAAACTTGAAAACTTAATGCTGCAGAAAATAAAAGCTTCCTGCGTCACTTGTTGCTTGAAGAAAAATAATCAGTATTTGTTCCTGTTTTGCATTCACCAATCTACAAACATTTTTTTTTTTTTTTTTTTTTTTTACTTAGTTCCGAAGTTTGAGTATTGCGGCTATTGGGTCATTTTTAAAATAATATTATTTTTTGCCTTCGCTTTTAAGAAAACACTAATTACATTTTACAAAATGCATGAAATTTCAATTTAAAAACTTATTGCAACAGAAAATAAAACTTATTGCACCATTTGTTGCTAGAAGAAAAACCAGCATTCCTATTTTATATTCACCAATCTGCAAATATTTTTCTTTTCTATTACATGGTCCTTAAGTTTGAGTTTTATCATTATTGGGTCGTTTTTAAAATGATTTTTTCTCAGAAGAATTTTTAAATTTCACCTTTATATTAAATTTTATTTATATATTTATTTTTATTTATTTGTTTACGTTTTTGAAGCATTACTTAAGAGATGTGTAATACGGTTTTTTCGCTGTAAAATATTCATGCTTTCTATATTGAACTATTTATAATTTTTGATTTTTGCAGCAGATAAGTTTTTATTGTATTAATGTTTAATTTTTTAAAAGTACAAAGTATTTTATTAAGTTTTACTTCCGCACAAACAAATTTAGTTTCCAAAGAGGAAGGTTATGCAAGGAGGAAGGTCTGTGCAATTATGTATTAAAGTATTTAATATAACTTTTTTGTCTTCTAACTATTAATATATTTATCTTCGTTTTTTAAAATAGTTTTTTTTATCTAGCAAAAATATATTGGCTAAAATATTTTAAACAAACATATTATTCAAAATATATTGGCTAAAATATGTTAAGTAAGACAAAATATTCAGAGATCTCTAATCTATAACAAAATTATAATTCACAGGGGTTTGTCCAGGCCGAATTTACTACCGTTTAGCGGTACCTTCACAAATTCAATTTTAGGTAAAACGGAAGTTTCACAAATTCAACTTTAGGAAAAACGGTAGTTTCACAAAATACTTCTTCTTAAAATTTTATTTTTGTATCTCTTAAGAAACGATAAATCTATATTTTTACCAAGTTTTTGTATTAATTTTTTAATATAATTTTTAATTTTTCACAAATTATTTCTAAATTTTCACAAAATAGGTATCTTTCAGAAAAACCTAGACAGATCCCTGATTCAGTATCCTAACATTCAGTTTTTAATGACATGAAGCGTAAAGATTTTAAGTACTAAAAGTATATGAAATGAAATATTTGAAGCATGTAAAATTTTTCCGTTATATCTATTATGAATTGCATATACATATCTAATATAACTGATATTTGCACTGTGAAAAAAAAGTCTGGAAAAAGCAACCAAAATATGATAAAATTTACCGTGTTTCTGTCTCTATGGAAACACCAAAAGCCCAGTAATTTTTACTTAAGCGCTTCGATAATGATTTTGGAAAAATTAAAAATAAAATATGGTTTTATTATATATGATAAAATGTGGTAAATGTGGTAATATTTAGTAATTTTATCATAATATCTTAAAAAACATAGCATAAAAACCATTTGTTCAGTTAAATTTACTCTTTGTATAGTTTTCAAAATACAATATATTTTGCTTTGCAACCCAGAATCGTGTTTTTTTTTTTTTTTTTTTTTTTTTTTTTAAACCAAAAGTGTCATACATAACCATAGTGTACGGTAATTTAACCAGAATTTTTTTCCCCTGTGATAATATTAGTTTATTTCCGTATCCATTTCCGGAATATTTTTAAACTTCAAAGTATTTAAAGTTTTGTTTCAATGCCCAGACAATTTTTAAGCCCTAAAGTATAAGTTTTCACAATATAATATAGTATAATTTGTGAAAACAAGTAAAAAAATTTCTAGATTAAAGAATTTTAAAGAAAACCAGCTAAGAATTGAAACTTTTTAAAATCTTTTTCTAGTTCATCTAGCAATTTTGTAGATAAATTTTATAACAGCACTACTCATCTTTCATTAACTACGTGTGTGTGTTTAATAAGCGCACACAATAGAGTCTTTGTTTACATGATTGAAACACCTGGTTGATTCCATCCAATAATTCGGCCTATGATTTATTACTTATACCTTTACTCGAGAGGCTACTATACCTTCAGCTCAGTTGTTTTTAAATTAAATACAATAGCTTCCTTTTGACATGATAACCTTAAGTGAAACTATTGTAAATGAAAAGAGCGGCAGCTGTTGGATTGAACGCCAGGCTTGATCATCTAGGTGTGGTTATGGATGAATCTCATGCCAAAGAGGGTAAATAAAACGGTCGACTCTGATGTGGTTCGTGAGACATTGTAGCTTTATAAGTACCTCGCCTTCTATAATGTCGAAATTCACCTTGTCGAGTTTTTTTTTCCGCGAGATAGTACTGATTAGTATGATAGAAACAACACTGCGACTTTGGTGTTCATGAAATAATCACCTGATTTAGACTGTCAGCATCACAGCCTATTATTTTTTCCCCCAACGATTCGCTTTGTAATTTATTATTAATATTTTTTTGTTGTTGTTAAATTTAACATTAAAAGATTTTAGCTTTATAAATTCTTTTTTTCAAATAGTAACAACATTCATTTTATCAATTTTGATTCGATTAATAGTGTTTCTTAGTATGACGGAACGAGCATTTTTAATTCCATATTCATGATCGAAAGATAATCAATCTACTTACTACTTATTCCCTGGTATTTCAGTCCGTTTTAAATTATTTACCACTGATTATTTCGTACCAAGTCAGTAGAACTAATAGAATGAAAGTTATAAAGTTTTCTTGCATACAGAGCACAATTTTCATATTTGTACCTATTTATGAGTCTGGCATTGCTATCATCTAATGCATTTCCTAAATGTATTTCTTAGCGTTCATTTAATAAAATCATTAGTAAATCGATGGAAAAAATAGGTTTCGCCAATTTTTAATCTACTTTATTTAAATCGTGATTATATTCAAGATTTAAATCACTTTGATTTCATTTTAAAAAAATCACTGATTTAAATCCATAAAAAAAAAAAAAATTCTAGCTTATAACTAGTTTTTATTTTTTCTGTAAAATTTTATACAACTTAAAACTATTTATCATTTAGAAAAAAGAATTCTGTGTCTATAAGTTTACATTCTTTTATTCTTTTAATTATTTACTTGTATTTTATTTATTTATTTTTTGAAGGGGAGGTAGTGAGACTATTTTTAACCCTTCCCTTGATAGTATTTATTCTATTTCAGTAGCATCAAAACTGTTCTTTTTTCCATTCTTTGATAACATCATACTACAATGAAACCTCCAGAAAGACCACCACTATGTAACGACCTCCTCTTTTTGTGACCACTTTTAAGAGGCACGGAATTTGCATTGACTTTGTGTTGAAGAAAACCTTTAAAAGAGACCATCAAAAACTCGCCCAGAGACCGGGCAAACCTCTGCACCCAATGTGGAGAAGGTCAAATAAGGAAACACGAAAAAATATCAAATCAAAACAAATAAATAGATTCAAATTTTTGAAAATATTTGTGAGTGGCTCCTATTTATAGAGTTTTTTTCTACGATCCCTGAAAGAGAGCAACATCCTCCTCCTGTCGCAGTCAGAGTGTACTGAAGAAGATCCTATCGATGGTTTATTTTTAGAGTTGAAAGTTGAATTTTTAAAAAACTATTCGAGAAAAAACTAAGCATCTCAAACGAACAAATCTCTTCTCAATTTTTAAAGCTAAATAATTTTTATGATATGAAATTAAATACAAACTCAAACAAAAAACGTAATTGTTTATTTAATTAAAATAGTTCTATCATTCATAATTGGTAAATTTGTTTTTACACATAATTAGGGGTCATTTTTGCTGACGCTAAGTTTTATTCATCGATCCTGTTTCCATGGCTCGCATTCCCGCACCAAGAAAATGACGCTGAGTGAAATTAAAATCGCCTGCGAAAAATCATGCACCTTCAATTTCATTTTGAAGTCAAAGAAGGTAATCCCAAAAAACAAACAACCTCCATTAACGACCATTTTACGATGGAACAGAGAGTGGTCGTTCCCCAGAGATTTCATTGTATTATCAAAACTGCTCTTGACAGCATAAAACACCTATGCAACCTACTTGGTTGAAGTGATGGGACATTCCTTTCCTAGCTTGTTTTCCGAGAAAAAAACTTTAATGAATATATGAAGAGAACTTGTGTAAGGTATGAAGAAATATTCCAGTAATTTCATAACATTAATTAAAAAATTCAGAAATTGGGCAGATTCTTTCTATTCTTTTTTTTTTTTTTTTTTTTTTTTTTTTTTTTTGAGGAAGATCTTGCATCTTATTTGTCCTTCATGGAATGGTGGAAGACTTAGTTGACACACTAATTTTTCTGCAGCAACAAAAGAAAAAGCAATTGCTTACTTCTACCTCTTTGACAGATTTGTTTATTTTTTCTGCAAATGGTTTAATGAACTAAAAAATTGGAAATAAAACAAGCCTCAAAATTAACGCTTTTTACTTAATGTTTATGCCTTTATTTTCAGAAAATGCTAAATGTAATATAGTATTACTGTGTAATAAGTATTTTATTATATATATATATATATATATATTTTTTTTTTTTTTGAAAAAAAAGTTTTCATTACTTTCGATCAATATAACAAGAACACCAGTAAGCATCTTTCATATTGTTATCGGACAAAATACTTATAATAGTGGAAAATATCCTTTCTCAGTTTCATTTATTCATTTTATTCATATTTTTTTTTCTGAGTAGTAAACTTGTGTTTAATAGTAAACTAATAAATGTGCATTATTGCATTAATAAATGTGCATTAAATTGAACAATAATTCATTTGCTCCGATAGCTAATTTTATAACGCGATATTTAAACCGTTCTTTTTCTTTTTAATCAAATTTGGAAGATATCTTGTTTCTGAATCTAACCTATATGTAATATTTCAAATTTTACTTAAATATTTCACTTAATTTTACTTAAATTTTACTTAATTATACTTATAATTTTACTTAAATTTTACTTAATATTTTCAATTACATTTTAGCAATTACACCTTACCACTAAAAGTACACCTTACAAGTACAACATTACAATTTTTAAAATTTATTCTTTTATATATATAATACTTAATTTTCAAATTGCAATAAATGTACTTCTGCAAAAATTAAATATTCTATAAAAGTTACTAGCCATCTAATAAAAATCCAAAATAAATTAATATATAAAAATCTAATGATAGTGTCGCAGTTTTTCACATTTTTATTGGCTGGAAAATCACGTGGTAGGATCCAGTTTTCCCACATTCATTTTCATATTGGTTCGGTTGTCATCAGCATAGAATTGATATCAGTCATGAAGTTATTGCTTTCCTATCAATATTTTGATTTCCCTAATTTAAAGAGTTAAAATTGCCTGTACTGTTATTACGTTTTTGATTTTGTTTTGTTTCTAAAATAAAACTTTAGGAGGATTGTTTTTTCAAAATTATTTTTATTAGAATAATGGAATTCTACATTTACATTTTAAGATAAAGTTCTTTTAATCAGCGTCTGATCTTATTAACAGTTTTACGGTTATTATTTTTTGTTGCTAATGACATTAGTATCTATATTATATAAAACGCTAATACGTACGTATGTATGTATCAATAAAACCGATGATATTTCTTTTCTCGCGCTGGCAACAGTTTTCATTTTTAATTGATTGGATTCGGCGCGCAAGAGCACGTAGTGAGCAACCAGATTACAATAACCAGAGTGAGCATTATCAGGTTGTTCAATTCAGATTCATGCACTAAAAACATGACAATATTTAATTTAAACTCAATTAGGAATTAATTAATTAATTGAAGTGAGAATGCTTTAAAAGGCCGCTGTTGAATTGATATTTTTCTACTGGGAGCTACCTAAACGTCTAAAAAACGTTTAAGTGTTTGTATTGAATGCATTGAATTTTTTTATATTTCGCGTTTATTTATGCATTGAATTTTCACGCTTTAAAATGCAGAATATTAGTGAAGCAATATTTGATAATTTATTTTGCTAATATGTTTCTTATTTAGCTAATGTTTTGATTTTTTCACCATGTACAATCTAAATAGCTAATATACTTTTTTAAAAGCCAATAACAACATTGGTAGAATTCTTCTACATAAGTACAATACGATGTCTTTGATGATAAAATACTATGTCTTTGATGATAATATATTATGTCTTTGTGCTAGAACATTGTGTTCATTGGCGAGCGAGCGCAACGAGCCACGTTCACGGCGTGATCCACATAGGATTGCTTAGCAATTCTCGAGGGTTGGCGAGCGTTAGCGAGCAGGGGGCGGAGCCTCCTAGTAAATTAATAAATAAATAATTTATTTGCTTTAAGTCATGTTTTTTTTAAAACCCAAGAAAATAATAGTCTTGAAATTATAAGGTTTTTATGTATACAAAAACATAAATGAAAAATTATATATTTAATGTTTGAAACTCGCATAGCTTCTTCTAAACTATTATTTCGAACGACTTGGTTTTGATCTATCAATAATTGAATAAATATTTAAACTTTATGCAATTATAGTAAAGTTAAATAGGTACCATAATTGTATTAATTTTGAATTTAGCTAGAATCTAATATTTTAACTACGTGATTTGAAATTAATACACCAGCTTCTTAATTTTATAAATTATCAGAATTAAAATAAATTAATTCTTCATCAGTTACATGAAATTATTAATTATTAAAATTCAGTTATTTCACCAAGTGCCTAATTAACTATATATGTACAGCAGGGGTGTCAAACTCGCGACCCGAGGTGAACATTTTTGTGGCCCAGTCAATGTATCCGAGGCAAAGTAAAAATAATTTGGAAATGTGAATTAGAAACGAAACCAGCATATAAAATTATAATATACTTTGTGAAAAAAACTATACGGATTATTTTAAATTGTACGAGCGAAAATGTAAAATTCTAATTGGCTGAAATAGAGACCGTTTCACATTAAGCTATCAATTAGATAGTACATATTCAGGTTTATCCTACTACAGCGAGGTAAGATGGTTATCTTGCCCCAAGGTTCTCAAACAATTCTGGGATTCGAAAGAAGAAATATGTAAGTTTTTACATACTAAAAATCAAGATACGAGCTTGTTCTTCGATTAAATATGGTTGCAAGATTTATCTTTTATGGTTGATACAACCCAACACTTATCCGATTTAAATTTATTGTTACAAGGCAAGGATCAGATCATTACAAACATGTTTGACATAATTAAAGTATTCAAATATAAACTATTTCTTTGGGAAAGGCAACTGAAAAATGAAAAAACGCACTTCCCAACGTGCAACAAGAACAAATCTAGCTCAGATGATACTACATTGTAACAAAAGTAAGCAGAAAATCTTAGAACAGATTTTGAAACAAGGTTTAAGGATTTTATTTCTTTAGAAGACAAATTTTGTTTGTTTTCTTCGATTTTCTTAATAAATATAGACTCAGTACCCAGTTATATGCAAATGGAAGTGATTGAGATTCAGTACGACTCAAATTTGAAGGCAAAATTCATTGAAGTGGGTATGCTTGAATTTTACGAATATTTACCGCAAGGTTTGAAAATACTCGAAAATACGCATATGAAATAATTTAGTATTATGTAATTATTTTAATTAAGTACTTATCAGTGAGAGCAATTGTTTTCCGTTAAGAATGGAAATAAATCTCTTGTCCGAAACCGTATTAATAACGCTCACGTTGGGTCAATTTTGAAAGTAGTCTCGGCCAATAAAATTTCTCCCCAAAATAGTTAAGATAGTAGCAGAGAAGAGATGTCAAGTATCAGGACGTAAACAATAATTTAACTTTATATATGTTTATTACAATGTACTATTCAAAATAAAAATATTTGTTTCTATGAACATTGATTTTTTTTTTGCGGTCCACCTAAAGTTAAGCATTGTTTATTTGGCCCAAGTTAGCTTTTGAGTTTGACACCCCTGATGTACAGTCTTATATACATTTCATGCTAGCTTAAGTTTATCCAGTTCTAAATTTTCATTTATTCAAAATCTCATTTCCAACTGGGTAAGAAAGTTGAATAGAAGTTGAGACTTCACATTTGTTAAAATTACAATTATTTTATACCGCATTTATTTAATATTATTTATTATATACAGTTATTTTAAATGGAGTTATTTAGTGAAAATTAAGCCAAAACTCAGCCTTTGTAAAAAATACAATTTTATATTATTTATTTATCATTAAATAATATTTATTTTATTTATCATTAAATAATATTTATTTTATTTATCATTAAATAATATTTTTTTACTTAATTCCCATTATTTTAATACGTTCCTCATTAAATATAATTATTCTAATATATTCATAGGTGCCTAGCATATAACCAGTCCTAAACTCTCAGGTATTCCGATTTCAATTATTGTGGAATAAGAAAGTGGAATGGAAGAAGAAACTCAACTTTCTTCTCTCTTCCAGTTTTTTATATTGATGCTCTACCGCACATGGGGGCATAAATTGGAAATGAAGCCAGAACTCCACCTTTGTGTGAGCAATGTTCGGAAATCAAGCTGGGTGGTCCGATTTTGGCCCCACTCGGCACGCGCCCGCCCGCCAAAACGTCAGCTGCCGCGGGCATCGATCAAGGAAGTAGGGATGGGAAAAAAAACTTTCGCGCCATTGGCGATATTACCAATCGCCAAAGAAGCTTCCTCTCCTCTTACGTCACGGTTAAAAAATGATTGACGTGCCGATAGATTTTATTATTCGTTCAATTATTATGTTTGCTTTGTGATTGATGATGGAGCACTTAAATTATGTTAGAATTATGTCATTGTAAAATGCATATAAAGGCGTGAAAGTAGATTTTGAATATTATTCTATTATTATTGCGAAATTTAATGAATGATGTGTAATTGAATAATTATTTCCGTTTTTTTTCTTTGCATTGTGAATAGTGTATAACTTCACCAGAGAATTTTTTTTTTTTAATTTAATAAGTGGTTCATTGCAACATAAAAAAAACATAGTCATTTTTTTTAAAATTGTAATATTTTTTTAAGACTGGTGCAATCAATGATAATTTTAATGCAAAAATTCAATGTAACAATGTTTTTGTACCTCTCCCTTTTTTTACTTGCTGTGCGGTACTCACTCAGTGACAAGTTGCTGGTGCGATTTTCGTTACACCGGAAGCAAGGAAATTTAAATATTTTTTTTTTATTTACTTACTACTTTTTTTTATGCCGTTTTGAATTTTTGGTGAACTTCCATTTTTTTCAGTGTTTAAAAAATAAATATTTATAAAATAATAAAAATAAAGTTGGCGAAGGTCTGAATTTTTCGGAGACTTTTCGCTTTCACCCTACAAACTGAAAATTATCAAAATGACCATTAAAAATTTACTTTCTGTTAAAAATTACCTAGGTTATGTTAGTTATTTTAATAATGAATAGGAATGTTTTGATCAGAGTGATTAGTTTCAGAAAAATAGTAGAAATCGCGTAATTGCTCCAAATTTTTTCTGAGAAAAAATTTGGAGCAATTACGTGATTTCCTAATGAAACTATTGAATTTTACATTGGGAGATTAACATTTGCTGGTTTGCAGCTACCCATGTTTCATGGGTACCAGAATTTTAAAATACTCGTAACTGTAGACAAAACATATGTTTATTCAGAGAAAGTACGTTCACGTGCCTTATTTCTGAACTAAAATTATAATCTCGTCTAATTAATTAACTGTTAGAATTTGGACTTATCCTAAAACCATGAAAGGATAATTTTATTTCGTAATAAGGACAATCATTTCAAAAATTACTCGAGTATGATGTTTCTTACATTGTGCACTACATGAATCATTGTATGTACACATTTCATTATCCCATTATTTTTTCCATTTGTAGCTTATTATTTCAATTAGTTTTTTCAAAAAAGTTTTTTAATTTTCTTTTTAATGTAAGTTTTATATTATATTTTCCTTATTTCTCTTGTTTAATACTGAAAATGGGTTTCGGATCAGGATACCTGTGATTACACTTAACAGACTCTTTTTCGGCAGTATTTCTAATCTATAACTATTGATTCTACATTTCAGCTTTTTATTAAAACATCTCACTCACTTAAGCAAAATTATTATGTAACCCGTATATATTATTAAACATCATTAAAGCTAAAATTCATTATTCAAGAATTATTCTATTTATTATTCTGCTCTGAATTATTTAATTCATTATACTCTATAAAAATCATTATTCTGCTCTGATTCATTATTCAAAAGAATCTTCTTCTTCTGTCTATTGTGTTAGCCCTAGAGTGAAGAGAAGGTACCCTCCCTGAAATGCGATATTCTTGTTTCCATAGCAGCAAACGGTCTCAAAATTTGTGGTGGAGGGAGTCCTTACCGTAGACAAACTATAGTTTATACAAACGGATTCAGCTTATAGCCCAGTTTGATCCAGCTCTTCGTAGTCACGTATGGAGATGTCAAAGCTGACGTCACTTCACTTACCTGTCATCTGTCATTCCGTCAATGATCAATCAATTACCTACAGCAACTAATAGGAATCAGGATGGGAATAGGAATCGTCCAATTAGGATTAAAATGACTACAATTGATTGATTTATTCCAATTAAGTGATATAGTTTAGCATCTCGCTTAGATGCCTCTATTAGATTGATTTTTTTTCTTTTAATTTCTTCTATTTTACTTAGGAAACAGTTTAAGTTTTACAAATGAATTGTATGCAAGAATGAGCCACAATTTTTCTCTTTTTTTAAATTAGCATCAAATCGGGCATTTGACAATGATGAGAAAAACGGATATGGATCTTAACACAAAACCATAATTGGAGAACGATATTGCCTAAGAAATTTTTAAAACAATACAAATATAAATCTTTTTTTATTTCATTTATTAATTTCAATCTTATACACAGAACCAAATCACTCAACATCTTCATTCATGCCATCTTAAACTAAAGAGAACAAACTTTTCTATGCAATTTTTTCTCCCTCCAATTATTTGATGAATGTCGTGTTAGTGTCAATAGTTAAACCGCTGTGCTTTCTCTATAATTACGAGAGTTGAGTTTCATTTCTGTTTGCCTTTGAAAGCTTAACTCTCGTTATCGCTGTCACTCATCCGCATTCTGCGACAACCTTTGCCTCATTTATCTTTCTAAACTCCTTGCCACTCTCCCAGCAATTAAAGCCTGAAGTTATTTTGGTCAAAAATGATCATTACGGGAAGAAAATCAGAAAAAAAAAAAATTTACTGAAAAATAAGGTTAATGTTTTGATTACCGTCGCTTAATGCTTGCTCTTATTACCAAAAATTACCCGATGTTGAATTAATGTAAAATTAATTCGATTTAATTAAAAAGAAAAGGAAAAAAAAAAACACTTTTTTAAGCCATTTTGTTTTTGCAAAAATTAAAAATATAATAATCTGCGTCCTTTAAATAAAATGAATCATAATATAATTATTTAATAACGTAATTTTTATTCCAAAACTAAAATATTATGTCCATTTTTAGAAACTTTAATTTGACTTTTGAAAAAAAAAGCTGTTATCATAATCTTCGATAATCAGAATTTTACAAATTGTCTCTCAACAAAATGAATTTTTTTTTTCTAAATCAACACAACATAAGTTAAAGAATAACAAAAATGGATATCCTATACACTAGTTAAATAACTTAGAAATCAAAATCAGATATTTTATGATTTGATAAAAAGAATCAACTCAGCGTAAGTCAAAGAATAACGAAAATGGATATCCTATGCACTAATTAAATGATTTAGAAATTAAAATCAGACATTTTATGACTTGATAAAATAAAAAAAATCAACACAGCTTAAGGTAAAGAATAACAAAAATGGATATCCTATGCACTAACTAAATGATTTAGAAATTAAAAACAGACATTTTATGCTTTGATAAAAAAAATCAACTCAGCATAAGTTAAAGAATAACAACAATGGATATTCTATACACTAATTAAATGATTTAGAAATTAAAAACAGATATTTTATGATTTGATAAAAAAAAAAATCAACTCAGCGTAAGTTGAAGAATAACAAAAATGGATATCCATTGCACTAATTAAATGATTTAGAAATTAAAAACAGACATTTTATGATTTGATTTATAAAAGACAAATCACTTAAAATAAGGTTAATCGTTTCAGATAAGATAATATTTTATAACGTTAGTTAAAAAAATTGTATAATACTTTAAAAGCAAAAATTCCGTACGTGTGAAGGTCTAACTAATTTAATATCGATACAAATCTAAGAGTTTACAAATTTAATACCGTTCTTTAGTATTTATTTATTTTATTTTCACACGCAATTTTTTTCCATATTACTTATTTTGAAAAATTATTAAATATTTTAGCATTTAAGATAAAGTGTTTATCTCAAATTAGTTAACTTCTTCGATTGTGTCAGTTTTTTGACATTTTCTATTGTGTGTATGATTTAATAATTATTAAAATTATTAACCATGCCGTTGGCTCAAAATTTTGGAGCATAAGCCCTCGGAAGCTTTCTGACTGACAAACTGAAAAGGTTTTACTTTTTATAATATTAATAATAATAATAATAATATGCCGTCATTCTTTTCAACTGTAATTAAATATTATTATTATTATTATTATCAAATAATAATAATGGTAATGATAATAATTTTTAGATAGACTAAAATTTAATGATAGACGTTGCCATGTTTCTAACGTTATGAGAACACCAAAAAGCTTCAATAATGATTTTAGTAAAACAAAAATTAAAATATGATCTCATAATCTGTGATAATTTTAGTAGATGACGTAATTTTATTACGATACTTTGGAGCATGTGGTACAAAAACCAGTTATTCGGTTAAATTTAATTTTCAGTTTTATGTTGTTTTCTTTTCTAAATATTTGGCAATACGAACTACAATTTTGAAAACCAACATAAACAAAACAAATGACCAAATAAATGGCTTGATACCGTATAATTTGGCTTATTGGCTTAGTCCTACTTGTGTGTGTGTTTTTTTAATTTATTTTTATTTTATTTTACAAGCAATGTCATTACCATATAGTACGGTAATTTAACCAAAGTTTTTTTTTATTCACCGTACATGTAGATAAACATTTTTAATGTTTCAAGTCCTGTTAAGCATTGCAGCTATTACTTTAATAAAATTATCTTAAAAATTAGGATTAAACAATTCTAAGTATCGGTGGGAAATGAAAAGAAAAGAAGAAGGGAAAAAAACAATTGCAGGTAATTACGCGAATCGAAGATGCTTCGTTTCCCCAAGACCACCTACCGCCGTTTCTTAGATACTATAAAAAATAAAGGTAAATAAAAAAGAAAAAGAAATCAGTTTGAAATGCATCCACCTGTCTGTAAGGGCGTGAAATGCCAGAATCAAATACCCTCGTATTTCAGGATTTCAACGAATATCATAAAACAAGGATCGCGTTTTGAGACCTGTTCTTCATCCAATGCTTGTTCAGGATGGTAAATCTTTTCTTCTTTTTTACTTCTAAACCAGTGAATCATGGTTGTAAAGGTTATTCATTATATCTAGCCTTGCGGATAATACGTTGAAGTGTAATTAATAAGCCGTGTTTAATTCTTTAAGACGCTCCCCTCCCCCCTTCTTTCTTTACTGTATTAAAACCGTTTCTGAATTATTTAGGTTTCTAGGGACATGCTTATTCTGTTGTGCTTCCTAATGATACAAGTTGGAGTTTATAGAAGTATTTTTTAAATCCATTGAAGTACGCATTATCTGCATTCTTCCATATGAAATATGTAATTATCCAGTCAGCATTTAAGTTCCTAATTGAACAAAAAAGAAGTAATAATTTCATTCATATAAAAGCACATTACATAAATGTCAATTTACTAAGATTTAAACTAATGTTTTTTTAACGATCAAATATGGTCAAACATGGTAAAGTTATTATAACTTAATGAGAACATGTCAAAAAACATCGCTGAATAAATAGGTTGGAAAACCAGAAATCGCCAAAAATTTAAAATACTTAATTATGATCAGTCTAAAAAAATGAATAAATTTCTTAAGCTAGTCGCTGTTTTATGTTTTCATGCTTCTTTTGTAAGAAATAAATGTTTATTTCTATAGTTGTGAAAAACAATAATTTTTATGCTTGAAGTAATTAGAAAATGCTTGAAGTAATTAGTAATTGAATTTCAAGAAGAAAAAAATCACAGATCTCCACACATGTGACCCATGACGTCAGCTCCAGCTGATCGCTTATAATTGGCGTAGAGTTGAGCTAAATTCCTCCACATAAGTAGGAATGTTAATAAAAGCGAAGTTAATTTAAATACAACGTCGTATCGCACATTTAATTTGTTAAAATATAATTCGTTAAAATATATAATTTGTTAAAATATAATTCGTTAAAATACATAATTTGTTAAAATATAATTCGTTAAAATACATAATTTGTTAAAATATAATTCGTTAAAATATTTAATTTGTTAAAATACAATTCGTTAAAATATATAATTTGTTAAAATATAATTTGTTGAAATATATAATTTGTTAAAATATAATTCGTTAAAATACATAATTTGTTAAAATATAATTCGTTAAAATACATAATTTGTTAAAATATAATTCGTTAAAATATTTAATTTGTTAAAATACAATTCGTTAAAATATATAATTTGTTAAAATATAATTTTTTGAAATATATAATTTGTTAAAATATAATTCGTTAAAATATGTAATTTTTTAAAATATAATTCGTTAAAATATATAATTTTTTTAAATATAATTCATTAAAATATATAATTTGTTAAAATATAATTCTTTCTCGCCTAAGTCTTTTACTCAACTTAGATTTATTATTTGTTTATGTATTTTATGATAATCGTGATATATTTTTGTCTTGTGTACCTCGCCACTTCGATGCATAATTAGTTTGTTTATGTTCTATATGACTTCGTGCCTGTCTTTGTGTTAAGTAAGAAATATTATATATATATATATATATATATATATATATATATATATATATATATAGTGAAAGAATTTAATCTTTGTAAAAGAATATAGAATGTATCACTTAAGATAATTCATACTTGACGGGCTTGTCTTACTCGAAATAGAATGGGAAGAGCATTTTCTAACGTAAACAAATACCACGTTTTAACAACTAATAAGAATCGAGATTCAAGATACCAACACCACGTCACTTGCAACTATCCCATCTCTTATCATTGGACACAGACTTTCAAATGAATATAACACATAGTAGCACATTAGTTTAAATAGATATGAAAATAATATTTTTAAAAATGAGGTATTGTGAAAAATACTAATCTGTTCTATAAAATAGCAGCAAACTGCTGCTTTTAGAGTCTAAGATGTAACTGTATAATGAGGTTTTGTATATTTTTGATGTATTTTTTTATCACTATAAACAATAATTGTCTAGTTTTGTTTTTATCCTGTAAAAGAAGTTATTTTTGATCTGAAACCAAAGTTTGCCTTTTAGTTTATTACAGAAGATGTTCTCCCTCTCAAAATTAAAAGATCTTGAGAGGGTGTCTGTAAAAGTTATAAACTAGATGATTTATATCACAATAATAAAATATACTAGCCTCCTTTTACAACCAGCTTAGTCAACCTCACAAACTCGTCACTTTTTGGCTCGTCACTAAATGATAGTATGACATTTAAATAATTAATAAAAAGAGCTACTATGCAGCATTCTTACCCTTAATTTACCTTCAAAAAGTTTTAGACGGCCGAATCTAGAGAGTATTTTCTACTTAGGATATTGTTAGACACTTTCAAGTTTTAAGAAAGCAGACTATATTGGATATTAAATATTACCTGAATCAAATTTAACAAAATTCACTTGTTCATTTCTTCATAAGAGGCAATAAATTAGTTAAAATTGAGATTAAACAAGTAAATAAAGAATTCTAAATACATAAATTATTGATTTCTTTTTCATAATGATTATTGGATGTCAGAATTAATCATAAGTCATAGCATAATTTTAAGCCAGGTTTATTTGTATTTATTCAAGTGATTTTGTATTGATCATTTAACACATCAAAACACATGGTACTTAAGCATTCTAAGGAGTTAGTTATTTAATACGAAGATATTATAACGGGCAGATGTCTTAAAATTAACTGGAACTTAAATACCACCAATGTTAAATGAAACTTTGGATTAGAATTGAATTAGAGTTTAAATTTTGCTTCACTGAAAAGGAATTTTAAATCTGAATAAATATTAAAATTTGATAATTAATGTAATAATAATACATTATATTCATAAAAAGCAATTTTAATTTAAGGAATGAATAAAATGCTAATTAAAAGACTCGTTGACAAATTAACACCGTTAATTTAATTTTTAATTCATGTATTGATGTTTTAATAATATAATGTAAAAGGAGCTTTCGATTTTCTCTCTCTTTTTTTTTTTATATTTTCGTTCTTTTATAAGTAGAATATAAAAATGTATTCGTATGCAAATTAATTAACCTGCTTTAATTGATTATAGGGAGCTGCTGATATTTACAAATATTATTATTATCTATTACAAAAAATTTTTAAAAATTATCAATATTTCTTCCTTTGAGGTAATAAAGTTGTATTAATTTTTTTTATAAAATATATTTTTATATAAGTTTTTTTACTACGATTAAGCTGCAAGTATATAGAAAGTATAAAATAAGTTAAAAATATAGATTGAACACGTAAAATAATAAAGATTAATGAAAAGTGAAGAAGAAAAATAGAATATTTAAAAAATATTTTTGAAAAAAATTAACAAAAATTACATACTAAAAAGCCGGAAAACAAAAAAAATGAACATAGATATAAGAAGATGTATAAAAATAGTTTCTGAAAAAATTATATTATAGTCTAATGAGTCATGATAAATGTGTGCAATTCCATGAGTTTCAAATAATTATGAGTTTCAAATTCCATGAGTTTTAAATAATTAATTTCCAAAGTACTCCACTAATTTATAACTTTCCCCAGAAAGTTCCTCCAGAAAAATTCTTTTTGTTCTACTTTTCACTTAAAATATTTAATGATTATTATTTACATATTAATTCTATAAGTGTTATTTGTATTCTCACTAATTCTATAAGTTTTCACTAATTTTTGTGTCAGAAATTTTCACAAATTTAGCTTTTATTTAAAAAAAAAAAAAAAAAAAAGTTTGCTCATAAATCATATTTTTGGGTGAAAAATTTTAACAATGTGTGAGACGAGAAAATTTCTGTTTTTCTATATCTAAATTTATATAAGATACTATAATCACTTCTACATTACTTAAGAGTAAAGTTTTCTAATATATTTAAGTAAAATGTAAATAATTATTGATAACGTGAAATTGTATCATGATAAGGTAGGAAACAAATGTAGGTTATTTTATAAACTTTTGGTTTGAATGTTTTAATTTGAATGTTCAGTTTGAAAGTTGAAAAATGTTCTTATTTTTATTCATAATTGAGTAAAAAAGTTTAAGAACATATAGCACGCAAATCACGTAATTTAATCATAATTTATAATTTCACTACAATCATTCTAAATAAATTTCCTAATTTATTTAAAATAAATATAAATAGCAATTTAACCTCAATCTGCATAAGTCTGTTAACTTACTTAGTCAAAATACAATTTTTATGTCACATATTATTATTTATTGTTATGAAACTTTAAACAAATCTCTTATTTTTATTAATAAAACAGTTGTATATTATCAAATTAGACAGTAGTGAATGTGCATAATCCTGATCAAAAAGTATTTTATTTTAACAATCCGAAGTATTTTTCCAGCATTCAGTAGAGACAAATTTATTTGTTAAAAGAGCAAAATCAGTTCTATATTGAAAATAAGTTGTAATTTTTTTAAAGATTTGAATTGTAACACAAATGCAATTTTAGAAACAGCCAATATCATGTGTTTTATGAAATATCTTGTTAAAATAATTGTTCATTTAACGATATATTTTTTCAATGATTACGTTTGCACCTAATATAGTTTTACGGAATAAAATTATTTGCGAATTGAGCAAATTTAGTAAAAAAAAATTAATAGAATTAGGGTTTAGAAATAGAGCAGAAAGAGGTTTTTAAAAATTAATGTTTATGCATTTCATCAAATATTTTGTTGTAAAACTTGACTATTTAATAACATTTTTTAAATAAACAAATTGTACTATTTTTTTCTCGTTCCATTTCATTACTTTTCAAAACAAATTTTCATTTATTGTATATTAGTAGACAATACATTAAATATAATTCAAATATTTGAACAAAGAGAAATGCTCGATATGTTTGAAACAACGTTTATATTATCCATTTATTTTCTCTTTCCCTTAACAAAAATCAGTTTCAAGACATTTTTGAACAATTTTTTAGAAAATTACAAGAAATATTGTGTAAAACAATGGTGTATTCGAAATGACTTATTTCTAAAAATTGGGCAACGTTGATTTAATATATGTGTTTATGAACTATTTAATTCATTGAAATATTTTTTGAAATGGCATGAAACACGATTAAAGAAATAATATTTTTAAGTTTTATCGAGATTAATGATGTTTGTTTATGGTGTTGCTGTCTACTTTTTGTTTTGGTATATTTTCTTTCTGAAGAACTTCATCTGCAAATTTGAATGTGTCTAAGTTTAAATTGTATGTTATTTACGTTGATACCACTGGAATAGTCCCTAGTTTATTTTAAAAAAACAACTCTTACATCTATAGAAATGTACACGAAGAAAAAAATTCTGGTAAAATTACCGCACAGTATAGCAATGACATTTCTGCTTTTTTATTATTATTATTATTATTATTTATAAAAGAATAATAATAATTTTGATAATAAAATTCGAAAATTATACTAGTCTTTTAGTAATTTTTTCGTTCATACATTTAATAATAGTTTACCGAAAATTCTGGTTTCCAAAATTATAGTTCATATTACCACACATTTTGTGAAAACTAGAAAATAAATTTAACCGAATAAATGGTTTTCATGCCATGATAAATTACCAAATTGTACCACATTTACCAAATTTCAGTGCTCATTATAATATAATATTTTATTGCATATTTTATCAAAAATCATTATCTAAGCGTTTAGGTAAAAATAACAGAGCTTTTTGGTATTCCTAGCAAGAATGGTAAATTTTACCATATTCAAGCAGTTTTGGCCACACTCTTTTTCTCGGTGTATACTTTTTACTACACCCAACCATTTTGTGTTAAAAAATATCAGTAAACACTTTTTCGTCTTACACCTAAAATGAATTTACTTCATTCATGTATCGAATTTCTTTTATAACAGATTGATGAAGTACTAAAACTTTCAACATTACATCTACATTACACTTTACCAGTTAATAGTTTGCATACCGAATCCTGTTCTTAATTTTCATATTTTAATTCTTATAGTAAATATAGAGTTTTACACATTATGCATGATCATTTTTTTCTTTTTCTTATTTTTTGCAGCAAAAATACCGTTTTATAAACGTCAGAAAGAAGGAAAAAAAGTTCTATAAATAAGAAAATTTTATATATTTATTAATACATGTAAAGAACTTTCGCTAAGTAAATTTATTCATAAATTATATTTAAAGCCAAAACATTTCAACCAAAGTTGTAACAATTTTGCTTCTACGAAAGATGTATGCTGTTGAGTAAATCCTGACTGAATATTTTTATCGAAGGTTTCCAATTTAGAAGTGTCCGAGGTCCACAATCAAAAACTCTCGTCTATCGTTGGTTCGCAACGTAACTAAGTTAAAACCCATGATACTTTTTTTAGAGGTTTTTTTCGAGGATAAAATTGGTCAACTTTCATCAAGTTGTACAAACGTAGTGATAATGAAAGTTGACTATTTTTGATTCAAAGTGTTCTGATGTAAAATGTGCATAAAACCTTTAAAAAAAAATACTAAATGAAAAGAAAAAAGCATAAACAAAACTACCAAAATATGGTCAAATTTACTGCGTTTCTGGCTCAATGGGAACACAAAAAAGCTCAGTAATTTTTAACAATGCGCTTTGATAATGATTTTGGTAACATTAACAATAAAATAAAGTTTAATAATGTGTGATAACATTTGATAAATGTGAATTAAATTAGGTAATTTTATCATCATAACTTGGAGCATGTTATAAAAACTGTTTATTCGGTTAAATTTATACTTCATGTTTGTGTTTTTTACGAAATGTATGGTAATAGGAACTATAATTTTAAAAACTATAATTTCCGGTAAGCCTTTACCATATGATCGGAGAAATTTCCCAATGAGTTTTTTCAAATACCGTATGCTTTGATTTAATTGATCAGAATTATGTTTGTTTGTTTTTTGACCGGAAATGTCATTACCACACAGTACAATTATTTTCCTCTATGCAAAATTTTCCTACAAAATGTTCAGTGAGTTTTGTTCACCAAATGTTCAGGATATCTACGTTAAGTCTTGTTGTTTTGTTGTTTGACTAGAGAAGAATCTTCTTGGAGGCTTCTATGTTGGTTCTTTATAAATTTCAATGCAAAACACTTTAGCACAAGCACGTTAAATACGTTCCCGCGAAAATTAATGCAAATTTCCGAGATAGTCTAGCAAATTTTAAAAGCTTACCATAAAAACCCGTAAATTAACCTATTTGAGGCCTAAGATGCGTAAACGCACCATTTCAAGAAATGGTTTTTAGTAGCACTGTGACGGAAATTTTTCATTAATTTTATTTTTCTGCTATTTTTAAGGGTTCGGAAGACATCTTTAAAATATTAGTAATCAGTAATAAATATTAGTAAACACTTTCTGATGAGAAACTTTCAAAGTTCTAGTTAGCTAGTTTTTCACTTTAATTTAAATGGGTTTTTTTTAACAAATTCGAGTTTGAGAAAACGCATAAATATTTCCCTTGAGATTAATCATGTGTTTTTATGATGGATTAAAATTGAAAGTTCGGTAAATAAAGTAAAAATAAAACAAATGTCACAAAAAACTAGCATTTAATTAAACGTCCATTGATTTGGTTAGTGGTGCATATACGCACCATTTTGTTCCTTAAATGAAGTATTATTTTTCAGGCATGAAACTTTTTGCGTCTTAATGAATGTAATTTAGGCATGTTTCAATGAAAATTATGCCATATTTTATAAAGTTTCTATACTGGACCTAAAATGGGTTAAAAAAAATAATAAACTTTCCACATTTGATTAGGGATGAAATAGTATGCAAATGAATGCATTACATTTTCATGGAAGTTGAGAGAAATCGAATTTGTTCGATAAAGAAAAATTTTTTGTAACTTTGTGTATTCCTTACACAAAATTGAAAGGAAAATATTTTCTTTCGCAGACTGTAAAAAACACACCTCGGGCCACAAGCAGTTCGCGGGCTGCCAGTTCAAAACCGTTAATCGATATACTCAATACCAAAACCGCTGTTGAAATCTACGAATCACTACTGAAGAAGACGAGACTGAAAGCATCAAAATCTGTTTGATTGCCTGATAGAACTTTGAGATGTTTATAATAATCTACGTATCAATTGCTCTCTGTTACCTCCAACGGTCAGAAAGATTTCCTTGTTTTCATTCCTGCCTACTTCAGTTGCGAGCTACAGATTTCGATATTTTTTTGTTTCTTTCTTCATTAAAATTTTATGTTGCTACCTCTAATGTAATTTTTACAAGGATTCTACGAATATATGTTGATAATATTTATTGTAAAACATGCTGTTTCTGTGATAATAATTATTATTTTAATTTCTAGGTCCTCGCTGTCGCAGGCTAAAGAAAAAAGAACGCAATGACGAGAAACGATGTCGAACAGCATTTTCAGGCAGCCAACTTCTAAGGCTGAAACAAGAATTCCTTGAAAATCCATACTTGAGTGAAAAAAGACGAGCTTCCTTAGCTCAGGACTTAAAATTGACAGAAAGTCAAGTCAAAATCTGGTTCCAGAATCACAGAGCGAAACAAAAACGTGCCAGTGGACGCAAAAACCCTTTAGCGCTGAAATTAATGGCGCATGGACTTTATAATCATTCTACTGTAAAATAGATATTGATAATGTCATAAAAATATTGTGTATTACGAACTCGTTGAACGTTTTAATTTAAAAGCATGAAATCTAAATAACAGTATATTTAAATTCTCATGGTACATTCAGAAACGTAGAGCGAAACAAAAACGAGCCAGTGTTCGCAGGAACCCTCCATCGCTGAGATTAATGACGCATAGACTTTATAATCATTCTTCTGTGTGAAGTAGATATTGAAAACATCATCAATCTAAATATAACAGAATAACTAAATTCTCATATTACACGAAATGAACTTGTGTGATAATCCTATATTCTTACATCATTAAAAACATTTGTCTATGTTGTATTTCATTAAATTTTTTTAATTCATGCATTTTTAAGTTTTAAATGTGGAAATTAAATCTTACAAGCGTCTTAATTTAAAATTACAAAAACTTTTCAGTTTTTTTTAATTTTAAAAATCTGAGAATTAAGTCTTGCAACTAAATCAAATCGTGCATTTAAATTAAAACCTAAGAGTTAGTTTAAAAAAAAATAATAAATGGGTATTACACATATACAATGCATGAATGCAAAGAAATTAAAAAATTAAACTATCAGATAAGAAGTAAATTATACGTAAGATATACCGATGCTTGTGAAGTCAGAAAAACTGATATTTTGGGGTATTTACATTTTACATACAATATTTAATGCATAAAATAGTTTTTCCTTAATCATATTATACACTGGTTATCATAAATTAAGGAAAATTCACAAAAATCGCGATAACTCAAGAAATTACACATGGAATTTTATGAAACTTACCCACAATATACAACACATAGTAAGGTATTAAACAACATAAAAAGAAATTATCAGACATTAATAGTAGTATAGAAATTAGCACATGTATAAAATAAACAAATTGGAAGTATCGGTTTGCAATAGAAAAAGTACCTTTAATATGGAATATGATTGCCTCTAGAAGCAATACAGCACAAACAGCGATGTGTGATGCTTTCAATTATGCGGTCTATCAGTTCAATAGGAAGTGAGAGCCATTGCTCTTGTAAAGCAGTTGCAAGCGTGGCAAGGGTCTGAGGGGGCGGATTGATGGCAGATACACGCCTCCCTAGAGCATCCCAAACGTGCTCGATAGGATTCAAGTCCGGGGATCGAGCTGGCCACTCCATGCGAGTAATTGTTTCCTGTTGAAGATAATCATCAACAATGCGAGCTCTGTGTGGTCTTGCATTATCGTCCTGTAACAGGAAGCAATCACCAATTGCCCCGGCATATGGGCGCACATAAGCATCAAGGATGTTGTCTCGATAAACCTGAGCATTCACGGTTCCCCTTGGAAAGACATGGAGGTATGTGCGCCCTCCTAAGGATATGCCTCCCCAAACACAGACACTGCCTCTTCCGTATGCATCTCTTTCACGGATGTTTGATGGATGATAACGGGTCCCAGGTTCTCTCCATATCAAATAACGTCTACTGTCACTTTCTAGACTAAACCTGGACTCATCCGTAAAGAGAACAGGCCTCCATTGATCTGACGTCCAGTGGACATGTTGTCGGGCCCACTGCAAACGGTCTCTCCTATGGCGTGATGTGAGCGGCACGCAAATGGCTGGTCGTCTCGCATACAGACCACCTTCGTGGAGCCTTCTGCGCACAGTTGACGTTGACACCAACCTTCCGGTGGCTGCAGCAAGAGAGGATCTAAGATGTGTCGGAGTAGCGGTTCTATTCCTGCGTGCACTTAATGTCAAATATCGGTCATCGGCACTGGTCGTAACAGTTGGCCGTCCTTGACTGAACCTCCTAGATGCCGAATCTGTGGTTTGAAATTGCCTCCAAAGTCTATGAACCACAGATGGACTCACATTTAGCCATCTGGCCACTTCTGATTGACTCTGCCCTGCCTCTAGTCTCCCGATGGCTCTCCATCGTAGTTCTTCAGGCAAATGATGCCTAGAGGTCATTATTACGAATTGGCTATCTCAGATTTTCAATGTCGCAATCACAGTAAAATTTGTGTGCTTTCTCTCAAACTTGGACTTTTATGCTCCAGGCAGATGACGTAAGCCGAGTGCAGCGCCACTAATTTGCATATTGCAATTTTACTCAGCTACTCTTAGTGGACAACATATGCAAATTTTGCACGGTTTGGCTTACTTTTGAAAGAGTTATCGCTATTTTTGTGATTTTTCCTTAATTTATGATAACCAGTGTAGTTGTATAAAGCTAAAACATTTTAATAAAGTTTTGTCTTTTTTTGTTAAAAAAATTTCTTATTTTCCGCATTTTATTATGTTCAATATTTTATATTTTTCTGTATTTCTTTACTTTTGAAGAAGAAGAACTTTAGATTCATTTTAAATTTATTGTATACTCAAATAAATATTCTAACTTAAGCTTATTTGAAGGAAACATAAGCGTATAAAAATATTTTATTCCATAAGCTTGAGAAAAAGAATTGCATAAGTTAAGAAGAAGGAAAAAGAAGCTCTCCACGATCTACGGAACACAAATTGCAAACATAATATAACAATTTCAAAAAAGAAAAAAAAATTAAAATATATTTTGTTTTTTCATTTATGCACTGAATCCTTTTTTAAATTATGATTTTGCATGCTTTAAAGTTTAAAAATGTCAACTACATCTTATTTTGAAAATTATGTATTCCTCTACTTTAAAATATGGAATACTTTGACGTTCTTGTAAACTGAAATGAAAATTCTAACTTAAGGTTACTTAATTCAACTGTGATACGTATTATTATTATGGGATCTCATTCATTGTGTTTATGTAAATGAATGTTAGTGTTTATTTGTATTATTTATTGCGTTAATATTTTGTTAAATGTACATTCGGAATTTACCAATGAAGTATAGAACAAAGTCACGATATGTGTTCGGTGTTTGCATTACTATTCTCTATTTATTATTGTACATAAACACGTTCATTCCTAAGGTAAAAAGTCAGGAAAAATTTGTAAGAAATATACAAAACTGTTCTATTACACTTACTTGTTTATCGAACTGTTTCAAAATGGTGCTCGCTGCTTTAATCTAAACTGTAAATAAAATATTTGTACAGTTTCTGAAAACAACATTTAAACTAGTCTGTAGTTGGAATATGTAACATTACAATCCAACCTTGCAATAATAAAGCTTTGGATTTGTGTTTGTCATCGAATCATATTTATCTATTCACGGAATAGCTTGCAATAAAATTAACTATTTTGAAACTGTGTCCTTCTTTTTAAAAATAAAACACATTAGTTGAATTATATACTCCACAGTGCTTAAGGCTATAATGACAGTGTTATGTATGAATTTTAACTATCTATTCACTGAATAACTAGCAATAAAAGTGAACTTTTAAAATTGTGTTTTTCTTTTTAAAAAAAAAAACACTTTCATTGAATTTTGTACTAAATACTTTCTAAAAGTTTGAAATCATTGTTATATTCGAATCATGTTATGATATGACAGCTTGAAACAACATTAAACTATTAAAAAATTGTATTTCTCTTTATAGAAATAAAAACGTTTGTTGAGTTTCATACTAAACAATGTCTAACAGTATGAAACCAGTGATTTAATTCTAATCATATTTATCTATTAACGGACTGACTCGCTATGAAATTGAACAATTAAAATGCTTTCCCCCCTTTTTATAAACCCATTTATTTAGTTCTGAAATAAATAATGTCTAAAAGAATCAAACAAATTCATATTCCTTCATTTTTTATTTTATTAGTTTCACCTGGTTTAGAAGATCAAACACGGAACTTTACAAAGCATATAAGGAACATGATGTCATTAAATTTATCAAAATTCAAAGAATTAAATGGGCAGGCCACATTATAAGAATGGAGGATAGCAGGACAATCAAAAAAGTTTTCTGTGCCAGGCCAACAGGAACAAGAAAAGAAGACGACCAAACCTAAGATTTTTAGACCGCCATGAGAAGAACCTACAAGTTTTAAAGATAATAAACTGGAGAACCTTGGCTAAGGGAAGAATGTCTTGGCATAGGCTTGTTGAGAAGATCAAGGCCCATCCTGGGCTGTCGTGCCAATGAGAAGAAGAAGTTTCAAGAGACTTAACTGATTGTTTTGAGTAATTTTAATTTCCTGCATAAAAATCCATCAAAAACCATTTTCCTACTTCAATTCCAAGTATTTTTTTTCATCGAATAATGTTTTTATTTAGTTTTTAATCCTTCTATTAGGAAAGTACAAGAAGCATTACCTACCAGTCTACTTGAAATTTAGTATACTGATAGATTTTAAGGCTATGAAATTATAGGTGTAAAACGCTTTGCCCATTTCACAAGTTTTTAAAAAATTTCCAGCATTTTTTTCTTCAAACCATTAACTAGAACACTGACATCACAATGACGCATTTTTTTATTGTTTCTTTTATACCCTACACTGTAAATGCTATTTAAAAACGTAACAATCCTGTAACTTTCTTTCATAAAATTTCTGTTCTTTGAAACTACAGAAATTTATTTTCAGGTTATATCAAAATCTGTCACACTCACATCGCAAATATATCGCACTAAAACGTCATAAATTTTGTTTCTGTTAGCGAATAAAATCTTTAACCATTGATACAGATTGTATTTGTTGGGTTCAGATTTTTTTCAGTTTTGAATATGAAAAACTTTGTTATCAAAGTGGCAAAAAATTACTTGATGCATTGAAACAGTTGACGACCGCCTTGCATGGTGGTCAAGGAGTTGGCCTCAAACTAGGTAGGTTCCGGGATCGAATCCCGCTTAGGAACGTCTAAACTTAACGTTAGGAGGAAAAAAAGAAATCTACGATGATTCTTCGTACAATGATGGTTTTCGATACCTGTAAAATCACGCAAAAAATGGAATAATTAGAAAACTAAACACAATTTTAGAAATCTGTCACACTATGCAAAACAGACGGTATAAAGCTACCTTTATGACAAATTTCTCCATTGTATTCTGACCTCCAGAAAATATCTGGTGTGTACAGATATTTTTGCAGTGTTTTGGTACAGAAAATAACTGTCAACGTATTACTTCCGTAGCATACTGGTAACTTTGCTACCAGACATTTTCTGTAATATAACAGATTCTTTTTTTCGTTTTTTTTTTAAGTGTAGGTAGTCACCTAGCTTAAAATATAGATATCAGGCGCAAATACTCAACAATTTAATTTCTCTGATATATATTTACTTATTCCTGTTTATTTATTTATCATTCGATGCTACGACGTGATATATTCTTTTGCAAACTCGGAAATGAAAAAATAATTTTAATTATTAATTGAAAAACATTTATGTAATTATTATGAGAAATATCACTTATCTGTATTTATTCCTCCATTAGTTTAAAAGCCTATAAATATAGAGCATACGAATGTCTATTATATTCAATATCGAAATAAATTTAAGAAAAATTAGAAAGAAGTAAAATTATTTAAATCAAATGAATTTTATCGCTCTTTTAATGAGAAATTGATATTGTTTCTTTATTTCTTCATTTATTTATTTATTTGGCTTTATTTATTTATTTGATATTATTTTTTGATTGATTAATTGTTTTTTTTCTTAAAACATTCATATTTCCATGAAAAAGAAATTAGGCATGAAAATAATTATTTTCAGTATCACAATTTTTCCATCCCATTATCTTACCTCTACGGTTCTTTGCAATACTTAAAAATTTCAAAATTCAATTCAATTGGCAGGCGACCGCTTGTTGAATTAAGATTTTACTATAATTTAAAATAAGGTTATGCAAACCTGCAGCACACGTGCCACAGTGAGGCGCAGTAAGTTTTAACAGTGGCTCATGAAGACTTATTAAAAAATAATGATAATTTTATCTTCAGAAACTCTGCAAATGCCCACATGAAAACCTACTCATATTCTCCAACCGTCTCAAATTATATTAATTTTGGAAACTGTTGTAGATTTATCATCAACTTGTGTTAATAAACTTTATTTTTTAGCTTAATGAAGCTAAAAGTAATGCTCAAGAATAATTAATATACTTTTAAACACCATTGTTTGCAACTTCAAGATTCTTCGAAAATTAAAATACGTATTCAAAAACCACCCAAATTAATAACTGACAGCTCAATAACTATTAAAAGTAGAAATGTTTAAAGTTATTTATTTTTATTTTCTGCGTACTGAACCTTCAAGAATGTGCACTAAAATAAAACATATGTTCTTAATTTTATTTTATCTATACTATTTAAGAGATCCTTTCTCGGATTAACATGAAGAAGAAAAATGTGTTATTTGTTAATTAAGTTAAGAAGTTATATTATTATTATAACCTCTATAACCAGGATCGATAAAAAAAAATGTCCCTTATTTTTATATTTTTTACTGTTCCGGAAAAGTTGGTAGTGGCATGCATAATTTTTTTTTCTTCGGGTAGTTGCACTCTTCCAAAAAGATTGACTACCCCTTGTTTAGAATACATAGCTTGATTTCTAATTTGAAAAACATCCTCCCCTTCCCCCAAAAAAATCTTTGCACATAACAACATTGAAATGGGGAAAAAAAGAAGAAGAAAAAACTGGACACGACAGCTTTTTAGAAGCATACAACGGCAGACCTTATACACCACCAGTACATTACTGTTTTCACTACAACTTTTGTTCTGATTCAAGTCCAAAAAATTCCCGAAAACAACGAAGTGGAAACAAGAGGAATTTTAGAATCCTTGTAAAAATAAAAAAAACAATAAGTAAAAGAAATAATCATCAGGGAAAGCAAATTTATACTTTATCGAGTAATAAACAGCAATACTACTGGAATCTGTCGAATCATTTGTGAGGAGAGCTGTTTGGAAACATTAAAAACAGTTTGATTGCCTATTAAAACTTGGAGGTATTTCCAATAAACACCATTCCCCGTTTTCTTCCAATTCTTTTGACAATTAAACTGGTTTAGATGTTTCAGTTCCCCTTCCTCACTAATTAATTGATAGATTTTGATAGTGAATTTGTTTTTTCTTCGCTTAGATATTAAATTTTGATCCTTGATGTGTACACTTTTTGAGTAAGTTTTTGACAAGGATTCAAAAAGTAAAATATTAATGGCGTTCATTATGGTTCCACTCTGTGTGGGGAATTTTTATTAAAACTAAATAAAAGAATGAGGAAAAAAAGTAATTACAAAAGGCAAGTGTTTTGAATAAAAGGTAAAAGACTGAAAAGTTAAGTGCTTAGAATAATTTATATTTCTTTTTGTCCAATGATATTTTCCATCACGGGAATACCGAAAATGACAGAAATCTGCTCAGTTACTGATTAATTAAGAGATTGAATTTGCGATTCAGTAATTGATGGTACTTTAGTGATTCAGTAATTCAGTTAATAATTTTGTACGATATTCATTAAATAGTTAAACAAAATACCCAATTAATGATTCAGTAAGTGATGCAGTGAGTTATTCTATTAGCTAGTGGTTTAATAATTTTGTTATTTATTTTGGAACACTGTTAGAAATTTAGAGATTCAATTCGTGATTTTATGATACATCAGCAGTTTTGATTAACGATTTTAGTGATTCTGTTAATAATTTAATTAGTAGATAATGTATTTATTTGATGATTTAGTGATTTCATTAGGTATTTATGATATCATTTTGTTGGTTAAAAATATAATAAAGTTTGCATTCGTTCATAAACTATTTTAAATTTAAATAATGATTCAATCGGTTGATTAGTGATTTAGTTCGGAAATTTGTAATTAAAATAATTAGTTAAATATATATACATCAGGTTCTAACTAATATTAGCTACAGTCAGTAAATTACAGTTTAGACAATACGCGATGCTTTACATTTTCTGTAGAACTTAGTGGTCCTACGTTCAGCTGGAATATCGGTACCTTGAACCATAATACGGTACAATTTTGATGCAATCTTAATCTGATGAATGGCCAATGGCAAGACTAAAAGACAACTAAGGCAACAAAAACAAGGAGCCATTTAAAGAACAAACATAAGGGGGAAAATACAGAGAACAAGAGAAACAACTGTAGCGACTGTCTGTGAATCATAAAAGGACCCTGGACTCCCAGTAGTGGTCCAAGTCCAAGCGACTACGTTTCGTTAAAGCTCAGCAGAAGATGAGGTGGTCACTATCCACGACCCGTCCAGATTACAGAGACTGTAGGTTGGACTAGAAACTAAGGAAAACGGTGCAAGTGTTTCGGGAAACAGTGGCAAGCCTAAACTCAGCTACCACACTAGAATTATATTACGGCAATAATTTTAAACCATATTATAGTTTAATAGGCTCCAAAATTTCTCACGGAGTAGATTGCTGTCTAAACCATAATAATAGTGCAAAAAAAATTTTTTTAAATAAACAGTTAATCGTTTTTTAAACAATAACAGAAACAATTTTTTGCTACCTAATTTTGAAACATGATGAGCAATAAAACATCACGGATGTAAATTAATATGATTATCGCAATACATAAATAATCATGGACAGGGGGAAATCATTCTCAAATTAAAAAAGCGAAGACAAAGGAAGAACTTAATCTCAACATTTTTTAAACAAGAAAGAAAAAAACATGAACTCTAATCACTTCTAATTTCGTATCATTTCTGAAAGAGAACGAATAAGCTACCCTTTTAAACAGTATCTGTCATTACAAATAACGATAACAATAGGTTTCAAGGTCCTCCGTGATTCATGGTGCAGAAAGCAAAATCTTTATAAATTTTAAATGTCTGCAACTAGCAAGGAATATTTAGTCATCAAAAGACGGTGGTCGAAAAAAGAAGCAGACGATATTGGTTAATCATTTGAAATGCAGAAACCGATAATTAGCCTCTTCTTGTGTTACATAGGGGGAAGGGTTGACTTGGCAGATAAGGGAGGGGGAGGGTAAAGAGAAGTAGGTGGGCTTCTAAATACCTACAGGATTGGACCGCCTCTACTGCTTCCTTCCTTCCGGGATGGTAGGGGCGGGGTGGGGGAAGGCCATTAGGCCTCTACTTCATAGGGGTCAAGAGATCGTCGGCGCCCGAGGGGACCACCGGCGGAGTTGCGACGGGAACGTTTCAATCTTTTCATTTCTTGACAGACACTATCGATAAACGCATTTTTTTTTTCGAAGTAGAGAAGGAGACAAGTATTTTTTTTTTTTTAATAAATGATATTATGTAACAATACCAGTTTTAAAGCTGATAATTTTTATATAGCAAATAGTGATAGTGTTTTCCCACATTTTAAATAGTCGCAGTTTTAATTAAGTTGTCATCGGACTTTCAAAAATATTGCACGAAGCAGAATAAATAAAAAATGTATGAGGAAACAGAATTTTGACTTTTATGAGTGGCACTGAATATTTTTTGGCAATTCAGCAACAGTGAATATCAGGACCATTTTCATTTGTTTTACCAAATGATGTTTATGAACTACTTTGGTAGAATAGTTAAGGCATTAAGCTGTTGTTGTGAAAGGTCGGGGTTTTATCCCCGGTGGCGGCTTGTAGCCCATCTAGACTGCCCCTGGGCCAAAGAATATAGAAGTGAATAAGTGCAAAAAGATTGTAAAGAAACTCACTTATATAGTCCTTGCCTGTGCAATGCTGACTTCAATTTCACCATCCTTGCTCAACTAAAACATACAATAAATACAGGTAATTTATTGTATGTTTTGGTTGAGCAAAAGAGCAATTACCAATGGTAAAGTTACAATATTTTTTTTTTATTGTAATGAGTTTGTAATAAGTTTGAGTTTGGTAAAATTAACAATAAAATATGGTTTTATAATATGTGACATAATTTGGTAAATGTGGTAAAATTTAGTAATTTTATCATGATACGTTAGAGCATAGCATAAAAACTATTTAGTCGGTTGAATTCATTCTTAAGTTTTTATTTCTTACTAAAGGTGAGGTAAATAATTTTGAAAACCAGAATTTTCGATAAACCGTCACCGTATGAACAAAAAAAACACCAAATGATTGGTTTAAATACTGTATATTTTGATTTTATTAACCAGAATTATGCTGTTTTGTTTTTTACCCGAAATGCCGTTAACATACAGTCCTTAACATACAGTACGTTAATTTTACCATAATTTGTTTTCTATGTTGTGAGCAAACTTCTGTCATAAATTGTAATTAATTCGCAGCGAAAACACCTTTCAAGACAGCAAAATGAAATCTAGGAAAAAGTATAATTTATTATGACTGCATGGTAAACTATATATATATATATATATATATATATATATATATATATATATATATATATATATATATATATATATATATATATATATATATATATATATATATATATATATATATATATATATATATATATATATATATATTTGTATTTCATATACATATATTTGAAAAATTTTATGTATATAGAATTTCGCATGACTGTTTAGCCCGCCTGACTCCATGTTCACTTGCCAGATTTGACGATATAACGAAAAATGTGGTATAGTTCTGATTTTAAACACACATGATTTGAATTGTAAACAAAAGCCATTAATCAAATAACACAACTATTTGAGATAACGCTGTACCGCAAGGGAAACCCTTCCCGGTAAATTCTTTATAAATAATTTAAAGCTAAGAAAAAAAGGAGTTTAGGTAAGTATAGCGAAGTGCCGAAATGCAAATAAATTATGACAGGATTACACTGTGGGAGAGTAATCCCGAAATAATTTGTTTACATTTCAATATTTTGAAAGAAAAAAGAAGTTCAGCATATGGTTTACTATATAGGTTTATCTGAAATCACTTTTACTTTAAATTACTTGTGTAGGTGTAAGAGAATAAGCCATAAAAAGTTTTTTTTTTGCGGTACAGCATACTCCTAAATGCGCTAGAGGAAAGTATAAAATTATATTATACTGTTCTTTGTAATGTCACGCATATTGATATATTTATTCACATATTTATTTATTTTCGTTTAGCTGTCAAATCATCTGTTGTATTTAAAGTGATTCTCATTCTTTTTTTTTCCTTAGTTTGAGAAAAATAAATTCTCAGCACTTTTTTTTTTTTTTTTTTGACATAATCCTTCTTTTTATCTGTGTTAACTTGCGAATTAATCCACCAATACAAAAATAATATTATGCACTTATATTGTACGATTCAAATTAAATAGATGATAATGCTGGCAAATTTGGCATCATCTTTATGAATTTTGCATCATCTTAAATTTGATTAATAAATTTCGCATAACTTTTTAAAAACCTTTAAAAATTATAAAAATCAAATCAAATATATTTATTAAATATATTTTCATGTAGCCATAAGAAGACTTGTCACTGAATAGATCAAATTAATGAAGTCAAAAGATGATGATTGTAAAGGTCACAATTTAAAATAATAATAAAACGCAGCATTATTTATCCAGGATTTCTGATTGAGTGGATCTGCTGATTTCGACTGAAATAACTGTAAATTATTAACTTATCAGCATAATCCTGAAAGCAATTGTGCAATTAAAAACAAACAAAAATATTATTATCGATATACTAATGCTTTTTTCATTCTCATTTCTAAATTAGTTCAACTAATATTAATAATAAAATCAAACAGTTACATTGCATCATTTCGAAAAGATTTTTATTTTATTTTATAACCATCCTTTAACAGTTGATCTAACTCCTGGATCGAATATTGGAAGAAATTTGTCTCCGTGGAGGACTTTTTGATGGGACTAACCCACATTTGTGTTACATGGATAGAAAAATCATGAACATTTTCCAAGGTTAGCTTGACAGTTAAGGGAATCAAACCCATAATCCGTCTAGCACTGATGATATTTTACATCAGTACTGGAGTCATTGCGAGACGGGTGCGGAATTCATATCTACCAGCCGTCGCTGGGATTCGAACTCGGGCCACCTCATTGGAAGACGAGTGCTCTACTACTACAGCCCGAAAGGTTTTATATTTTACTTTATAACCGTCGTTGAACAGCCTACCCAATTTCGGGTGAACGACTACCAATGTTCAACTCCGTAGTCTTGTAATTTTAAACCCAAAAAAGAAGACAAGGGAACTCCTGGATCGAGTATCGGAAGAAATTTGTCTTCGTGGAGGACTTTTTGACGGAACTAACCCGCATATGCGTTACGTGGAGAGAAAAACTTCCCACGGTTAGTCTGACTGCAAGGGGACTCTAATCCATCATACTACTACCACTGAGGATATTTTATGTCAGCACTGTGGCCAATGCAAGTCTGGGCCAGATTCGAATTGTCCAGCTATTGTTGGGATTCGAAGCTGGTTTACCTCATAGGAAAGCGAAAGTTCTACTATAGACAAATTTGCCCATCTCAAACCGTCATATAGCCTCAATAATTTGCGTATTATTAGTTCGACATCGGAAAAGACACTGATTTCCGCGTGTTTGAATTTAGATAATAGGCACGTTTGATATTATTATACAAAGATCTCGTATCGTAAATAAGTTTGCTTATTGACAGGTACAACTTTCAAAAACAATTTCCTCGCAAACACTTGACAACTTTGACTGAAGAATTTATTTATTTTTTCTTCTGTTGTCTGAGATTTTTTAGCAGATCTTAAATGCTCATATATCACTGATTTCTAATCTGCAATCGATTTTTCTCTCCAAGATGTAAATTTTTCATTTTTTTTAAATGACATTTTTATTCTATCTTTTGACGGACTGTACAAGAGTTAAAGCAATAAGTTAAAAATTAAAGGGAATCACATATATGTTGCTGCAAACTTCTAGGAGAATTAGGGCATATCATCAAGATTAAAACTGTATAGAAACTTATGCTTGGAAATGTCGCCATACGCTACTAGGGGGGGGGAGGTTCCCCTATTTTGAGCTGCTACTTCGTATGCTTCGAAACAGGCCATAATAGAGGAAGCGCCCCTAGCCGCGTATGATAATATTTCAAGGCATGAGTTTTAATGCAATTTTACTCCTGATGATGTGCCCTTACTTCCTAGAAGTTTGCCGCAACATTTATGCTTCCCCCTGTTACATATAACATCTTCAAATTTGTACATTTCGACAAAAAATAGACTAAAAATGTCATTTTCATTAAAATTTGTAGCTTTACGAGCAAAACTAATTTAAGATGAGACATCCCCGCTCCCGAATCAGGCAATATTGTATTAGGTGTATTTGCGTAAATCCAACACAAAATTTGAAACCCAATGTAATTTATCAAACATGAAAATCACTCGCATCTACATCGGCTCCGTAAAACTTACCGATTTTTAACAAAAAATGTTGTGAAGTAAACACCTTTCTCCCTTCGACCCTGTTACTAACATCAGCTCTATGAAAATTCTAGTTTCGAACTTGAAATCGGGAGATTTTATTGCTTTTTTTACGTCCACTTATTCGCTTTCATCTGTTATCTTAAAAAGCATCAAAGCACCTCAGCAAACTTCATTTATTTATTTATTTTTTTTTTTTTTTTTATTTAAGAAGCAATCAAAACTTTTTCAATCACGACTGGTTAAAGATATCTTCATAAAAAAGTAATAAAGTGTAAGTGTTTTAAGGTATGTATGGGAATTTTTAATGACTAGTTATAAGATCCGGGGAGTAATAAAATAAAAATTTTAATTCCTTTAAAGAAATTAAATAATAAATAGGACTCTGAAACGAGAAGTATAAATTGCGTTTTTATTTTATCTTGACTCGTTGCTTATAACTGTTCAACCAAGTAGACCCAAAATAAGGCATGTTTTATGTAATATCAGCCTTTTTTTTCGATTCGTACTATTAATTCACACTCTTCCTATATATATTTATAGATCTTGTTCAAATTTTCAATCGCTAATAACATATTTTTTATTCAGCCACTCAAGTTCAAATACATTTTTTTAAGCTTATAGTGGATGACACTTGATGTTAATACAGTTTTTTTTTTCAAATATTAATTAACTAGTAGGCTGCGCCGCCTGCTCGCTAACGCTCGCCAACCCCCAAAAATTGCTACGCAATCTTATATGGTTTGCTTCGCAAACCAAGCTCGCTTCGCTCGCTACTAACTTGGGTACAGTGCAAATGCACAAAATTCTAAAAATTCAAAACAATCATTCAAATCCATATAAAAACTTTTTTTTTTTTTTAAAATTACATCTTTTTATTAAATACTAAGTCATTAAAATAAATTTGAATTCAAATAAATGACATGTAATTCGTTAAACCTATTAGAAATGTACTATAATATAATTCGTGATAATATATAAATTCGTGAAAAAAAGTGCTTTCGACAAAATACTAAAATAGAGATCTATCGACAAAGATTACTCACTTCTGCCTAGCTTAGTATGAGATTGCCGCAGCTGATGCTCTCTGGTTATTTCAGTTTCAGTTTTTAAAAGCGCTATATGTTGAGCCACCTCAGCTATATTTGGCGTGTGACATTTTTAGCGTCAATCATTGATCGATTCGCCGTGTAAGAGAAATAGTAACGTAATAGTAAGAGAAATAGTAACGTAAACAAAACAAAGCAAACGTTGCCACCGGCGGAAAAGAAATACAGCCAAAATTTGGGAGCCTAAATTCGTAAAAAAAAGCGCTTTCGACGAAATACTAAAATAAAGATCTATCGACAAAGACTACTCACTTCTGCCTAGCTTAATAATGTGAGATTGCCGCAGCTGATGCTCTCTGGTTATTTCCATTTCAGTTTTTAAAAGCGCTATATGTTGAGCCACCTCAGCTAGATTTGGCATGTGACATTTTTAGTGGCAATCATTGGTTGATTCGCCGTGTAAGAGAAATAGTAACGTAAACAAAACAAAGCAAACGTTGCCACCGGCGTAAAAGAAATGCAGCCAAAATTTGGGAGAGAATTATATATATTAGATTAATATTTGATAATTTTAGTTTTAATTCATTTTAGTTTTATATATGTAGTAAAACTCACCTCTTATTTTGCCATTGTCATATGTATATACATATTTATAAAAATTTTAATTATTAAATAAAATAAACTAAAATTAAATTTTTCTCGGTTGACCTAAGTAAGAATTTATTAAAAGAATTTTATTATTATTTGTTTGCACTCAAACTTCCTAACTAAGTAGACAATGCCAAAACAAGACATGTCTTTATGTTATCTTATAACTCTTTTCAGAGAACTGTTTAACTAACTAAATAATGTTAAAATAATACTTGATTTAATGTTATTTTAACTCATTTAACTGAACCGTTTAACTGAGAAGTTTTTCGGGATTATCTTAACCTTTTACACTCGGTTGTTTCTTTTTAATTGAGAAGACATTGTAAAAGTATCGTTTAAACCGATAAACACCGATGGTTTGAAAAATCATTTTTAAAAAGAAGAGTTATTGCATTCTGCTTTGATAAAGAAAATTTTCCCACCAAGTTTCAAAATTCAAAACAAAGTTCGCCAACAGTGAGCTATTAGCTGAGGAAAACCATAAAACAATGTTTTCAAGATAAACAATCAATGATAAAATGTGTCTATCTCCTTCAGTTTTTCTTTATTTAAATTTTCAGATCGGGAAAATACCCAATGTTTTATTAGGTAAAATATGCTAATTTTAGTATAATTAAATCTTCTTAACTTATGAAAAATTGATTTTATTCAAAATGAAGAAAAAACGAGTTGTTATAATTAATTAAATGACCATTAAAAAGTTGGTTTTAATTTCAAGGTACATATGTGGTAAAAAAGATCTCGAGAGAAAGGATCACAGGAAAAAAGATCAGGGCAAAAAATGTGTAGCTGTGCAAATGGTAGATGGGGAAAAAGAGCACCTGAAAAAAAACACAGGAAAAAAAAGCACAGGAAAAAAGCCCGGAAAAAAGAGCACCTAGAAAAAGAGCCCTGGTAAAACAATTCTTGGGATCTATCATTGCTAAATTAGATTAATTTTGCTTAGGTATAGAATTTCTCCGTAATCTTTTTTTCCATATTTAAATAAATAATTTCAATTAATGCTTATACGAAGGAAAATTTATAAGAAACTAATGTTCCAACACATTTTAATAATAATAATAATTCAAAATAATAACTTCTTGTAGAATTTTATTTCCTTTACTGTATTTATAAAATTGGTATTTCCGAAGTGCTATTATTTCTTTTCAGCTGACATTTGATATTGATTTGCAAAGTAGAAATCATAAAATAAAATAAAAACTATCTACTACTTAATTAATAAAAAATTCGACTTAAATAATTAAAAAAAATTTTGTTTTTTTATTAAAAAACTTTTAAAATAGATTCTGCGGAATTAAGTTCACTCATTAATTATAAATTAATAACTATTATGTTAATCAATCAATGACCTTAATGTTAATCAAAATGAAAAATATTAAGATTATTTATTTCAGACAGCATTTTTAGGTTAAAATCTATTTTACTCTTTTGTTGGAAAGCAACAATAGTTTAAATAATCGATTTTATTACTTGTTCACACTTGCCCCTTTATTTACTTTAGATCAAAAATAAAAAAAATAAGTAAAAATTGTGAGACCAAGTCAAGACTATTAATATATCATGTCAGAAAATCATAAGATCATGTCAAGACTATTAATCACTCATTAAATTCAGATCATTGAACAGTATTTTTAGAATTCTCCACATCAAAACTTTATGATTCTGTTTTATTTTAGTATTACATGAACCCTTTTCGGATGTTTTTACTTCAGTGCTTTATTTCAGTGCAACACCTAATAGTCAAAAATTACCACAATCAACAATTTTCTCTTGTTTCCTTTTTAGCATTTATATATCCTTTTGGTGGGGACGTAAAAATCTATTTCCGCAGAGGTATCAATATTAGTATATCTAGTACTTATTAAAAAACACCAATTGACGGAATAGCAGAAGTATCCCTTTCTAAGATTAATTATGCATCATTGACGTCAAAAATAATACGGTAATTTTTTATGGTTTCTATGGATGGAGAAATACCTTTTCTCTATCAACTTGGCTTTTTAGTACAAAACTTTAAAAACTTTTTTTTTTCATTTCAACATATACCTGTTATCAAAATCAATTAAGTAGAATTGGTGTCAATAACGGTAAGACAATTTCTTATGGCTTATATACACGAATAATTACCTCTTCTATATTAATTTAGCATTTTAAAATAATAATTTTATTTCAATTTATACAAATTACAAAAATTAATTAATTGTAGTTCTCGAAAATGATTATAACCATATCAATGTAGACTTATTTATGTATATCTATGTAAAACCTAATCTACGTATACTTATCTATGTATACTTAACTGCAATGAATTTATAGACAATAATAATCTTGACTTTTTCTAAAGGGAAAAAAACTGCGTTTTTCAAAATTGATATGCTTGAAAGACACAAAAAAAACCTCAATACCGACGAAACGTAATAGAATTTAATTTCTTGGCATAAATTTGAACATAACCTAACCTAAACATGATTTAAATTTTACTTAAAATTAAACATAACAAAACATAACTTTAAGATTTAACTTAAATTTAAACATAAATTTCATATAACTACTTTATAAAAAAAAAATAGACACGTCTGTACTATTATCCATAGGAAATCGATTCGGTTGGTAAGTTATTAACAGCAAATCCTCTCAAAATCATCTTTATAAATACCAATAATCCACTTTGCATCCATGAATACAGCAATATCATATACCCGCTGTGACTTCCACTTTCATAACAAATTGCCCGTTTAACTTACAACTGACCACATACTGGTTAAGCGACTCCGTTTATAATAAATGGAAGTCCATTTGTGAAAAAAGGGTGGCCTAACGAGCGAATAATAGGGCACTGGGCCGACCCGTCGCTGATCTTGACCTTTCAACCGAGGGTTCTCCTAGGAAGCCGATACTAAAATCAGTGGTGGTGTATACACAGGGAAAACATTACCCACTACTGATATCTGGTTTAGACCACCCAAGATTTCAGACCACCCAAGTTGTTGGTCAGTCGGCGCGTGTGTTTAGATTCGCTTCCAACAGGTTGTATTCTGAATTCTTGCTCAAAAATTTGGCGATAAACTATCTTTCGCATTCTTGTAATGGCAGGGTTACTGAAGTAGATCTTCCCTTTGTTTATTGGATCTTTTGGCATCTTTTTTTGGCTGGAATGAGAATTTATGTGTGGATCGAATAGAAGGACCCCACATTACGCAAAAATTATGCAAATTTAAGTTCTTTTTTTTTTCTGAAAAAGTCCAGACGAAGTGTTATGTTAAAAAAGAATTTGATGGGTCTTAAAATCTCAGGTAAAAAGCATATTTGAAATATTATCCCGAATTATGAACAATTATCTGGTATTTAAAGGGTTTAAAAGCAGCTGTAAAATAGATTTTTTTTTCGTTATTTTTAAATAACCAACCACCATCACCCTTTACATTAACCGCATATGTACTTAACAGAAGCTATTTACTATATCCTCCAAGCCCCCACAGACATAAAGACGAGTCTTGAAAACATTAAATGTTTTCAGATTTCAATATGATATTTACAAAAAATTTAATTTAATATACACAAGTTGGACACTGAATGGAACAGCCTTGGAAAAAAATTCCGATTCGAAAAAAGAAAAAAAAAAAAAAAAAAATGCATGCTGATTTAAAAGAGCCATATTTAAAGTTGACTATTATTTTGATAGTAAATTGAGTTTAGAACTTTAGAACTAGATTTGACGTTCAAAAATACGTTAAATTATGTATATGATAATTAATATGATTGATAAAAGATTTTAATCTACAAATATACGATTGATTTAATATAGTTGTTTTAAACAGTTCTATTTTATGTTTATTTTTAAGAAAAGCAATCAAAATAAGTGAGGTTTAAGTACAATGTATCAGTGGCATAAATAACATCCCCACAAAACCAGCGGTGCGGGACCTGGCGCGCTAGATTTAAGGGCACACACTACAAATTAGAATAAAAACATTTTTCCTTTATAAGATTTTTTTTTTTTAATAAACCTTATAAGAGCAGCGATGGATCAGGGGATAGAGCTTTCGCCTTCCAGTGAGGCGAACCGGGTTCGAATCCCAGTCGATACGAATTTCGCATTGCACCGACCACAGTGTTAACTTGAAATATCCTCAGTGGTAAACGGTATAAAATAGGAAGTGGTATAAAATAGGAAGGCTCCGCCTCTTTACACCTTTTTTTATAGGATATTAAATTGCTATATACTACATATATATCGTAGTTAGATAAAGGTTTTCCTTAAAAGAATAATAATAATAACAACCACAAAAAATATAAAATAGGAAGGTTCCGCCTCTTTACGCCATTTTTTTATAGGATATAAAATTGTTATATACTACATATATCGTTGTTTTCCATTACAGTGTTACTATAACTCAAACAAACCACAAAAGCTTTTCAAAATAAAAGGTTGTTAGAAGAACTTTTTTTTTTAATTTCTTGACATTAAAATCAAATGCAATTGGTTTACAAATCATCATTCCTTTGCTAATTGGTAGAACCTTAGGAAATTTGATAAAATATATTGCAGAAAAGTTTTGTATTTGTGATTTCCAAGAAAATTTAGCTTTTTTTTTTTTAATTAAATGTATGTGAAACACTTTAATAAAAAGAATATTTTTTAATGTATCCCATTAATTATTATTGTTATTTGTGTCATTGTTAGATCTAGGAGTTTCCTTGTCTTCTGGTTTGGGTTCAAAATTACTAAACTTCGTTTTAAAGCTGCTCGTTCAAAATGGAATGGTAATAATCATGAGAAAAATTGATTACAAGCTGTATATTACAGAATTATTATACAGAAATACTATATAAATAAGCACCTTACAAGTTTAGAAATTACCTAGCATAAATGTCACCAAAATAAAGATCAAAGATTACAGTTACTTTCAAATAATCTGATTTTACACCATTAAACTATTAAAGTTATTAATTTTCTAAAAGTTAAAAAAAAAAGTTGATGAAAGTTATAAAAGCTATTATATTTCTCAGTGCAATTCTCAATAAGATTTAACTAGCTAAGATTTAATTCAAACAGAACAAAGATTTTTTTTTCAATCCTTATAAGGGGAAAAAAACACTTTTCTACATAAAAATGAGATTTTATTAAAATTTTTACTAAAATTTTACTAGATCAATAAAATATTTTTAAAAAATTATTCCTCCAGCTGTTCATTAAAGAAAATTTACTCTTTTTTTAAGTGTTAAAACGTATTTTTCTAATAAAGTAAGTTATGAAGCCATCTTTGACTCCAAAGGACTATTGAAGATTAATTCAGTCAACATATTCATCATGAAAGTTGAATAAATCGTAGTTTTCTTCATGATTCTAATAAGCATCAGATTCATCGTCGTCAGATTCGCTCTCGTCAGAATCAATGTCGGAATCCCATAGTTCGTCAAACGATTCTTCATCGGAATCCTGTAATTCGTCAAACGATTCTTCATCGGAATCCTGTAATTCGTCAAACGATTCTTCGTCGGATTCCATTATTTCGCCTAATGATTCCTCGTCGGATTCCAACAGTTCGTCAGACGATTCCTCGTCGGATTCACTGTCAAGAGGAATAAAATTTGCACTGTTGGTGTGCTCTTCGAATTCATTGTGTTCTTCAAACAGCTGATTTCTGAGTTTCGGTTCAAAATTATTGTTGAGTTTCAAGCGACAAATGGGACAAGACAATTTCCTCTTAAACCATTTAAAAATACAACTAGAATGAAAAGAGTGCGAACAAGGTAGTGCATACATATCACTGACTAACTCAGATTCCAAGCAAATTATGCAATTTTCAGCATTAGTGGCTATGCCTGTCTCACCAATTCTTCGATCGTTTTCACCCTGGCAATTTTTGCTATTGTTTTCTTTAGATGACCTTGCATATGGATGGTGTCTCTGATTGGTTGTCGTTCTGTGCATTGCCATCAAATTTCTGAAAAAAGAGCTATCAGAAAATGGTATTTTGGATGTTTAAAGACTTCATTATGTAAGAGCTTAGTGCAGAACCACGTTGAGTGACATTTTAAGAACGCTCATGTTTCTTAACTCATATTTGTATATTTACAGTGAGCTGCAAGTTAATATTAACTTATTCAGCCACGTCTTTAGGCAATTTTCAATAGAAGTTTTGTTTATAAGTAGTTTCATGATATTTGTAAAATTGATTTTAAAAATTTTCTATAATAGAACACGTTCTTCCACTAAACTCTTCAATTATAAAATGAAAAAAAAAAAAAAAAAAAAAAGCCAGTAGGCAAGTGAATGGAAGATCGGAAAAGGCTTTAAGAATATAAGTTTAGCTAGTGCATTAGTTTTAATTAGCAATAATAATAATAGTTATAGCTTTAAAATTTCTAATCAGCTCAAAATAAGCAATAAACTATACCAACAACGAAAAGTATCTCAAGTATCGCACGGCAATAGGGGCTAAATTTTTGTATACAGATAAATTTTAGAGCTAGAATATTATATATATATTATGAGTGCACAATGTTATTTATTTATTTATTTTTCCGCATCGAAATACACTACCAGTCATTAAAATTGGTATCTCAGGGAAGAAATTCAAATTAAACTGTTTAATTTTTTTAAAAATTTTAAAAAAAATTTTAAAAAAATTTTTAAATCCTTAAGACTTTTTTATTTTAACATATTTCCAAAAAATAATTTTTCTCAGTACTTACAATATTCATCTTAACAATTTTGTGCATTTGCTGAAATAGATTATTTTTACAGATTATTTTGTAAAAAAGTAGAAAAAAAGTTTAAAAATTTCTGTAGGTATATATAACATGCTGTAAAATTTTTAATACCTCATAAAATGCTAATACCATGCACAGTTTAAATAAGTGCATTATACTTAAGATAAAAAAAGTTTACTTCAAAGCTTTATCTTATATAAAAAAAATTCCTTTGGGATTTAATTAAGATTAAAACACAAAATTATCATCTATGAGAAAAAGCACTTTAAAGTCTGCTGAGCAAGTTTCTGTATTAATTTAAAATCATTCATAACTTTTTTAAAAATGTAGATAGAGAGATGATGTTTTTTTCAGTACATTTGAAATAGTTTAAAACTTTATCATAAGCAATAAAAAAAATTTCGATATTTCGGTCATTTTTTGGGTATTGTGGTATGGTGGGTATGTGGTATTTTTTGGGTATTTTTTGGGCATTTTTTGGGTAAAATGCAAGTACTACAAATTAACCACAACCCCGGTAGGCTATAATCTTTCTTTAATCAAAGTCAGACATGTACTCTTCTTCATACACGAGACATTATGATAACTCGAAAATAATGTTCAAATGCAAATTAAATATGAAAAAAAAAATTGCTGAATCACTGCTTTTTATATGTCGTTACTTTTCGTCTGTTATGAAAATTTAATCGTTTGCACTTTCTATCGTTTTTTTTTTATCTATCATTCAAATTTTACAAGTGTGGCCAGACATCTTCTTGGTAGATCAATTTTAATGGCCAGCAGTGCAGTTATAAAGTTATAGATTGTTTAAAACGACAATTTTTATTTCAATTATGACGCAAATTCTAAAAATCGATAATCAAAAAATGGCTATAAATGATTATTTTAGGTTAAACTTAATTCTCATTTGCGTGACAATTTAAGAAATTTGGATCCGAATTTCACTTAAATAATTTTCCATCGTTTGCCACAAAGATTGTTTAATCGTGATATATTTTAAACCAAAAGAGAAAAGAAGTGACCACATTTTAAAACAAAAAAATTCGACATAGTGAAAAAATTTAATCTATCTCAAAGCAAGAAAATGGTGGCAACTACTTTACACTAAAATAAATGCAGTGAATCACCATGCATAACTCTTGGTTCCTGGTGTGATGAAACTTCAAGAATGTTCTTTTTTGGTGAGAAGTAGCAGTCATCTTTTTTTGTATTCAATAGCACGAAAGTTAAAAATTACAGTAAGATATGATGCATGAAGAGTCAGTAAAGTTTTTTTTTTACAATACAATATAAAGTGAGAATCATTAATTCAGGATGCATGCATGCATATGATTCTTAAAATAAAATTAGTTTTTTAATCAAAACGCACGCACAGCACAGACAGAATATTAAGATTAATCAGAGCTGGGCTCAATAAAATAAAAACGAATAGAAATTACTTATAAATAAATGCAATTCACAGACTTACATAAATCTTTTTATGAGAACATAATTATAGCCCAGTGGTTAGAGAAAGTGGTTAAATATAGCCCAGTGGTTAGAAGTTCAGTGCAAGAATTAAAAAAAGCAAGCGGCCCCCTTCTTCTTATCCTTTCACCGAATTTGTTACTGTATACCATTTTTCTCTTCCGTTTACTGCAAAATTGCTAATATTCTATCCCGTTTCGGTTTTAAAGTTCTTTTCAGGTCTGTTAACAAAATTAAATATAACTCATTTAGAGATCCTATCAGTATTGAAAATTCTAGGGGGCATTTACCACACACCTTCCCAGTGCGATCATAGCCACATATGTCAAACCAGACGAGCTTTAAAATTTAGACTATTGGAACACGGTGGCTAAGAACGTTACAAAGAACATGATAAATCACCAATTGCCGCTCATTGTTGTTATAATCTTGTGCAATTTCGACAATGCTAAAATTATTTTCATCCCTGTCACATCAGTTCATCTTGATTCCCTTCTAGAATCTTGTTCCATTCACATGAATGCCGATTCCCTTGTTAACGACATGGTTTCCTCACTACCTCTCGATAGCGATTGGAAATGCATTTTGTGCTGATTTGCCCCTCTCAGCCACAACGGCTTTTAGCACTTTTTTTTCTCAACCTTTTGCTTCTCTCTCAGCTACCGCGGTTTTTCATGTTTTGTTTCTCATCTTTCTTTACTTTACGTTGTATTAGCAAATTTATGTTTTGTTCCAAATTACTTTTGATTTCTTCGTTCATATCTGGCATGTCTTGAGAATGGCCGCCTATCTTTGAGGGCTTAAAACAATATTGACTTTTATTAACATCCTCAAGTATTCTAGACGTTTATCAAGTTTACTAGTCGTAAAGCGATTAATTTTGAAATATCTGAAAAGCTATTAATATTTTTGACAGAGATCGGCATTCGTCACTCAAAATAATGAATACTTATTCAAAATCTTCCTGAAAAATGAATTAATCAGAATCATTAGTGAGAAATATTTTAAGTCAAAGACGAATTATTTTTTTTTAGACATTACTCCTTATTCATTAATCAAGAATAAATTAAAAATGAATGATTTCACTGCTCAACAGAAATGGGCGCCGAATACTGTAATCGACTGCAATCGTAATTAAATACTAGTAAATAGAGTTTTTCAAACTACTTGTAATCGTAATTAGCCCCAGTAGTCACAGTTAGAAGTAACAATAATTTCTGATGAAAAGCGATTATGATTATATACGCGACAAGATGCGATTGCAGTTAATTATGATTACAAATAACCAAACTTATTGAGAGCAAGCAATAGTGACTACAAGTAATCATACAGTACGATTACATGTAATCTTTTACAGAAGCAATTTTTCATTTGCTTTTATTTTTTTATTTATATTTTAAAAAACATACTGAAAATATAAAGGTCTTACACAAATTTGTTTAAAATATTGTAAAATTTGCATAGAATTTTTTATTCCTTTGCATAATTATATTTACAAAATGAGTTTACAAATAATTTTTCATTTCGTATATTGTGACTTTTTAATGAAAACTGAATCATGCATAAAAAAATATAAGCGAAATCTATCACAATATTTAGAATTTTATAGAAAATAATAAACAAGACAAACTTCTACGACATTCCAACGATGGAACATCAAAAAATATTTTAAAATGTAGAAACAGAAAAACCACCAGAATAATGTTAGTTGTTTTATAATATAGAAAACGTAGAAAATTATTTCGAAATCTTTCGATACATTTATTTACTTATTTTTTCATTCTATTAGGACTCCAGATAACGCTGCATTATTTCAAGGTAGAACGAATAAAAGTAAAATAAAGAATTTTTAGGATTTGATTATTTATGAAGCCTTTCATTTAACGTTTTGTGAAACAGAGTTTACTATAAGCTTTGAAAACTGGATTGATAATGTGACAAGAAAAATCCAAAATTAAACAGAAAAATTACTTGATAAAGTAATATTGTTAATTTTATGTGTAAAAGTAACAACAGAACATTTTTCAATTTTAAGGGCAAAATGGTTAATAATACACTTATAATATAAGCAATCTAGATCATGTTGCAAACTAATTGCATTCGAAATTGTATTTGCATATTTAAAAATTTTCAAACAGTATGCAAAAATAAATAAAGAATTTTTGAAAACGTGACAAAGATAATTTAGATATAAGCGAAGAGCAGAGGTTCAATATTTCAGTTCAGAGGGAGTGTCCAAAACAATTGGTAAACTTTTTTATGTTTATATAATTAAAATTAAAATTCAATGAAGTATACATTTAGAAATTGATTTTAAAATTTGATTTGAGCATTTAGCAAAAGGATAAAACCAGATTCAGTAAGAATATATTCCTATATTTCTGAAAATCGTGAATTGTGCTTCATTATTCTTCAAGGTTTTAACTTTTTTTTTTTACTACATTTTGTTTCTCTGATAGATTCAGAATATTGGTAAAAGAATTATTATTAAATAAAGAATAATGACGTCACGTGAAAAGTATGAACTAGATCTTTCAAAAACACGACTGTCGAAGTATTGTTTACTTTTCAAAAGTTGAAGGTATTTGGAGCGAACTCCAAAAGCTCCGTGTCGCGGAACAGATTAGAACATCAGACAGCACAAAACATAAGGAAAAAAAAATCTAATTTGTTAAAGAAGTTATAAATCGCAAAACATTACTTTAAAATAGATTAAAAAAACATTATCTTTAGTTTCTTAACACTATTAAAAAAACTATTTTTTCCAACTAAAATGGCTATTTACTAACTTTTCTTGTTAAATTTAGATATTATCACAAATGCAATAAACAAAATAATATTGTTTTAAATTATCACAGTGAATATTTAGGAAAAGGTTCAGTTAATATCACTATTTTTTTTTATAATTTTTAAAATTTCAGCTGTTTTTAAAAACTAAAATCTCAACTCAAACTCTTTATACAGTGCTTAATAAATAAAAAAAATTTAAAGGGTAAAATGAGGAAAAATATACGTAAATATTTTTTAAATTATAGCTTTAAAGCTTTTACTCTGCATACTCCATCACTTTTTAAGGCACTCTATCGACTATTGTTCCGATTTTTTTTAATCATTAAAACAGTTAGATCTTAATTTTATGAGAATATTTAATGTGATATTACAAAAAATTTATTAAGATACTTTTTACTAAGGCAAAGCTGTAAAACAACTAGAAACCAACAGTATAAAATTTGCAAAACTTTTTCATTTATTTAATAAAAATGTTTACTTACCAAACAAGTGGGATCAATTCATTTCAGAATATTTATTCCATTTAATTTTCGCTCAACTACGACTTTCAATAAAAACGATGTTCTTTTTTTATTATGTTCATTAGCAACATACATTTGATTATTTAAAAAGAAAAATTAAAATATTTATTTTCGAGTTTACATCGCTACATCAGATGTATAGACGAAAATATAACTGTTAAATGCAATACTCTAGCTCTAAAAATATTTATCTGTGGAGAATAACATTGTATTTCCAATTGAAGAAATGATAGATTTATTATTTCAATGCTGAGACAGAAAACTTACTCTTCTACTTAAGAAATCGTTTTAGAAAATTCATAACAGGAACAAATCTATATTTGAGATAAGTTCCATTTATCGCTTGTATTTTTGAAAATGGCACAAGTATATTGTTTGTATATACGTTCATAGTAGTAGTTTGTATACAGTTCAAGTACATACGTACGATGTATGAAATTATGTGTACGTGCATTAAATGCAGTACCTGCAATGAATATTTGTATGAATGTATGTACGTATATTACGTATGTAAATATAAAATATATGTGTGCGTACACAAATATCTATACATACAAAGTATGAATCTATCTTAAGAATTTATGTAAGTTCAAACTTTCATACAATGTACTTATGTTGTAATACACGAAAAAAGAAAAAAAAAAAGAAATACCCTGCATAACTTTTAATTTAATGATCGGAATTTCACGTACTAGGGTTCAATCTTAATGGGGCAGTGGTGAGACATCAAATATTCTAATTAACTAATGCAGACGATATTTTAAGTTACGAAATCGCAGAAAAAACGTATTTTCTCTGAATAAATATTCCTTTTTTTTCCGACGGATAGTAATTTTGAGACGTACTTTAAAATAATATGTGGACTCAAACTAGGACTTAATCTGTTGGTTCTTAGACTCAATCACAATAATTCAAGAGGGTGACCTCAAATATGCTAATTAATTAGTGCAGATGATATTTTAATATACGAAATAAAAGACACAAACGTACTTTCTCAGAATAAATATACCGTTCCTTCGACAGATTATGATTTCCGAAATATAGGCTGTAGCCGTAATCTGGGAAATATGGTTCTAATAGTTTGGTCAAGAGAGCGAGTGAAAGTTTGAACTCCTTATTGTTAATTTTACTTTTTGCATATTTCGCCATGTCTCGAGAACTTTTTAAGCAATTTAAAACCTTTTTGCACACAATTATAAAATTGGTTCATTTAAAGACATTTTTACGCAAAAAATAATTTTTAATAATTATTATTTTATTTGAAAATAGTCGAAAAAATTCGAATTGTAAGGTATACAAATCTTTACATGATTTTAAAGTATGTAATTTGTACGGTAAAATACAAAATTTGAACGAAATCATTCGAATAGTTCCTAAGAAATCGAATTTTAATAAGTTCGATATTTTAAATTCAATTTGCCAGGAACTATTAAATTATCTCAGGAACGAGAAATTGGGCAAAAATATTGAATTTACTCATGAATCATTAATATTATTCAAACATTTGCATAATGAAAGATGAATAATTACTAAACTTGCATATGAATAATCCTTCATAATAATTTTATTCTGACTAAAATTTCTCTGATAGATGATCATCTCTGATTTTTGACTACTTTCTTATGCACTAAGAAAATTTTTGGTTCAAAATGAAATGTAATAAGGGTGTGGGGGATTTTTAATTATAGACTATGTCAACCTTCATCTATCAAAAGGTGCCTCATGATAGAATCAAGTTAACATGTGTTATATACTAGTGAATTGGTATTTATTATTTATAGTGGTAGTTACGCCACAAGGGAAACCCAAAATAATAATAATAACTATCGTCATATATACTTACTATCTACACAAAAATTATAAAATGTAAGTGTAAAAAGCTAGCAATTATGCTAATATACTATGACAAAGAATTAACGGAAATTGTAACAGTTTGAAGAAGATTAACTTTTTGAAAACGTTGAATGCATATCTACCTTAACTTGTAATTAAATATAGCTTATTGAAAAATTAACTAAATAATTACCTGTATTATTTATCAGAAGTGAAACCAAAAGATACTGATTTGAGTAATATATTGAAGGGGGAAAAAATTATAATAGACAGCTTTATTTAAAATATATTTAGAGTCGATGTAAATTTTAAAATTTCGGAATCCATCTTACAGCTCATTTTATAACATTTCTTTATTAAAAGCATGCAGTGGAATCCAAACTGGATCAAACAAAAGTTATATCAATCCCAGTAAAAACTCATTTTATTTGCAAGTTATTAAAAACATTAAAGTTTATGTAAACAGGATCTTATCTTTGATTAAAAGCCAGTTTTTCTAAGATTTAATATTTGAAATTTTTGATTTTGTAGTAATTTCCAGACAGGATATGTTCTTCCTGTAAAACTATTAGGCAAGATTTTCTTTTCCTTTTTTTTGTATATATATATATATATATATATATATATATATATATATATATATATATATATATATATATATATATACAAGCGTATATAAATAATTAGGTTTCGTTAGATTATGCAGTGATCAAGTGACATGCTCAACTGTGCTCGCACTGCCTTAACGTGATCAAAGGCAAGTATAGTGCGGCTTTCAGGAGAACTCCTCTAGATTCTTGTCTCTCGTCGTGGTGGGTACTATGGCTACGATAGGAAAGAATACTTCGAATATGGGTGACGGGTGAATAGTTTAGTTTTAATCTTAGCGTAGGTAGTCGTGAGTAAGTCAATCGACACCCTCTTTCCTCCATTCCCCCCACCCATTAGAAATGTGCTCTCGTTTGTTACCATAGCAGCAGACAGTCTCAGATTTTCAGTCTGGAGGAGTTCTCCTCAAAGCCGCACTGTAACCATCAATGAGATGTTGCTTTAAGCGGAAATTGTGTGTAAATATGGGTAATTGTAAGTGATATGACAGAGTGGCAAAAAGGGGTAATTGTGTTTGGCCGTGCCCATGGTCATACGGTAAATGTTGTTGCTGGATTTGTGGGTGTTACGTTTACGGAAGACGACGGCGGAATTGTGGTTGGATAAAGATCCTGCATGAAAGGTACCGGAGACGTGTTTCACGACTTGTCAATTAAAATCGCTTCTAAACCCGGCAGGAATCGCTTCGGTTAGTGAATGAAGGTCCATCCCGACTTCTGAGTGAGAGAAAATTACGACGAGAGCTGCATGCAATGAACTATTGAAGTCGAATACCTCGTAAGAGGCCATTGCTCACACAGGCAGGGGCCTCCCTGGCCGAGCGGTATCGCCGGTCCAAACGCTCTGTTAAGCGTGGAGGTAGCGGGTTCGAATCCCGCCGTAACCCTGGATGTATTCTTTGTGATGTCTTTCTCTGAATTGTTCTATCTGTATTTTCTACTTGACAATGACTTATAAGCCTATATATTGAGCACACAAGTCAGCAAATGTATGTAATTTCAATAAATCAATCACACAGGCACATAAAGCTGTGCGACTTGAAATCATCGAACGTGGACAGTCGCTGACTGGCGGAATGTAATATGGTCTGAAGAATTAGGTTTTTGCCTTTATTCAAATGACGTACGTCGTCGAGGGCACTGAAGACCCGTTGAAACAATTCATCCTCACTGTGTTCAAGCCGGATGTGAGTCTGCCATGTTTCAGAGATGTTTTTCTTAGTATGGATTGGGCCCCCTAACTGAGGTGGCCACTAACATGAACCACCAGGTTTAATTGAGCATTCTGGATGATCAGGTATTGCTTTTCAGTCAACATCTTCTTCATGAAGAGTATGCTGTCAATACTCCTATTTTTCAAGATGACAACAACGAAGTTGATCAGGCTAGAGAAATATGTGACTGGTTTCATGACACTCAATTACATCTCAACTGGCCTGCAAAATCACCTGACTTGAACCCCATTGAAAATTTGTGGGACATGTTGGAATAACGGGTAAAACGCCGAAATCAGCATTCTCGCAATTTGGTGGATTTGAGCTATCACATCTTCAGCGTGTGGCTTAAACTGGATACGACGTACCTGCAAAATCTTGTGGTCTCAATTCCTAACTGAATCCAGGCGGATATCAAATCCAGAAGCGGTGTTACACTTTATTCAATAATGTTTTTCATGATTTCTCGAAGGGTGACTAATTTTTTGTCCGTTGTGCTTACCTAAAAAAATGAACATGTGTGTGTTACACTTGTGGCGTTATCTTAAAATAGCAAGAGACTGAAGTCTTGAGTAACTTTCAAGGTCATTAATTATGCCTTCACCAAAATTAGACAGAACGAAATTTGCTAGGAAAAGAAAGCATAACAGAAACAAAATCAATTTACAGATCTAGGGTTACTGACTTATCTTTTAAAAAATATAGTCCAAAACATCGAGGCCCAGACCTGAGTAATTTAATACAGAAAGTGAATAGTTATGGGAAAGCTGCAAATTATTTTAAAGAATGTGAATTAGACCAATGTGAATATCTGAAATTAACACCCTCCCCGCGGTGAGCTTTAGTCTCGATCTTGAATTTACTGAGAGAAAAGGACAACAGGGTAAAATATACTCGTACGAGAATTTCCACGTGATAAGTTTTCGATGTAACTTTTTACAATGAGCCAAACGAAATCACACCGAAGTCGATATATCTAACAGTTAAGATGTTTAAGTAGAAGCAGAGCAAATTCTGACTCATACATATTTGGGCGTCTGACATTGCTATCCAGGCAAATGAGGTATGGATTCCAATGTAATTTCTATGCAGTCGGTCACTTCTCCATGTTTGCTGGGAAAGACTACCAATCAAACAAAAACATTGCCTTTGACAATTCTAGTTCAGCTTTAGTAATTATCATAATTTTGACAAGTAAACAAAAATCAAAACAATTTAAGGTTATTTTTCGAAGGCTTCGTCTTAAATGAAATGCTTTTTTGCGAATAATATGCTATTTTCATAACTGCTGTGATAAAGAAAGGCTGCTAAAGATAGCGCTGTTCTACGTTTATTTTGAAAATGGCGCAAAATGTCAATATGGAAAAAAGACAGTATTGTGAAAATGAAAAGCGTTTATGATCGAATTTTTTATTATTTAAAAACTTACCCCGATGCTGCATTACCTGAGCATATAAAAATTTATAAAAACTAAGAATAAGACAGTGATTTTGATAATTTATCCAAATGTCTCCAAATTGGAGCATTTTAAAAACTTTTCAAGTATTAAATTATTTATCCGTTCTAAAACCCAGATAATTTTTCACGGCATGATTAAATCGCGTTGCGTCAATTATAAGGTACTTCAACTATGGCTAACACAACAGGACCCACTTATAACAAGCCCACACTTAAAAAAATTCCGGATTTAACAAGCAAAACAGAATGTTCTGTTTGGTACAATTTAATTCTGATACATGATTATTGTAAAATATCTTTCAGTTATTTAGAGATAGTTTAATCATTTATCAAATTTATTGCCTACAGGTATAAGCTTCTATGGGAAAGGCAACAGAGAGTGAATATCACGCCAATTCATTGTCACATTTCCAGAAGGAAAAAGTTTGAAAAAATGATTGCAGAAGCAGATTTTAATTTCAGAATCACATGAAAGAAAAACTCATTTCCAACCCTTACCTTCTCTTGAAAGCATGCTTTTTAATCAGCTGCTTATAATGTTGAAAAGAAATGTTTTATCCGTAAAAGAAAAAGTCAAAATTATAAACCATTAGATGAAGTAGAAAAAAATTTGAAATGAATAATATATTATGTAAAATGCAACCTGCATAAGTTGTTTTTGTGCTTAATTTTATTTTACAAACCTTGTATTCAGATTTAACAAGCATTATTCTTTCTTTAACCCAGGGGTGATTGTGAAACAAAGTCAAAAACCCAGAATAGTTTATGGGCATAAAATCAATAATTAAATTTCCTACCAATGATGACTATATTTTATAACTTTATCAACAAATTCTTGAAGCCCTCCTGTAGACACACACACACAAAAAAAAATTTTTCTTTTGAACCATCATACCAAAGGAAAAAAATGAAGATACAATATGTAAAATTGAAAATATCCAATTATTGTAATATCAACTCATTAGGTTGGAGGATAAGTGGCTGCTAAGTTTAATACTGGCTCCCTACTGAAAATTTAATTTCTCAGGTCTAGAAACAGATTTTCTATACTGGAATGCTTGCAGCTAAAAATGTGACTTTTTCATATGCAAAAGAATCAAATTCCAAATAAGAACTGTCCATATTCTCTGTACAAGTTATTAGATTAAAAACAGTATAGTTCAAGGGCAAAAAATAGCTCAAAAGTTATCAAACAAAAGTTTCACTCAATTATACTGGTTGCCCAAAAATGGCTTCATTGAATGATGTCAATAAAAGAAAATCAAAAAGAAATATATCATGACTGTGTTTTGCTTATGAAATCCAGAAATTTTATCCTCATCAAATTTCAAAATTAGTTAAGTTTACAAGTATATTAGCATTAATTGAAAAACTATAACAAAGAATCAGGGTGCGCAGCCTAACTTTTCAACAAAAATAAGCACCTTTAAAGCACTCAAAAAATATTTTTAAGCATTTTTTTTTAAAAATGAAAAGCATAAATAAGATAAGCACTAGTTAATGAAATTTTTTTCTTCCTATTGTAAATATATATATTAATACACGAAATGCAAAGCCTTTATAGAAAAAACTACTTGATTGTGATAAAATAACTAATTTCTGACAAAGAACTCTTTCGTTTATTACATTAGCCGCCATAAAAACAATTTATGGAGAATTATTGATACATTCATTATTAAGACGCACATTCTATTTTTCAAATTAATAATTATTTCATTTGATTACGTAAAAAATAATAATTTTAGTTCAAAACTAGTTTTTTCTTTAGATTTAAATAAAAACTATTTATAAACATATATTCAACAAAACAATAAAAAGATAAATATTATTGATTATACTGAATTTATAAAGATAAGTAGAGAATTATGCAAACTAATAAATTCATATTGCTAATGTAAATTAGTGAAATCACTTTCTTAAAATCTTGTCTTTAAATATTATAGTTTTTTTTTTTTCATAAAATAACTTATTGAAAATTTTATAAGTAATAAGAAAAAAAGTTTAAAATTTTATTCAACTAGTGAGCAATCCCTCAGTTAAAATATCCTACGATTAAAATTCTCACATAATTCTTATCTTTATTAGTGTTGCATTATTTAGGCTCAGAAAAAAGGCACTTAAACTATGGCTTTTTTTTTTATTTTCTTTGGTGACAGAACTTCAAAAAACCATGTTAAAAACTAATACTTTTAAAAATTCTAACATTTTTAAAGCCGTGCCAAAGTGGCGTTTCATATGAGCTTTTGAATCATTTATCTATAGTGGCATGGAAAATAACTTAAAGATGTTTACAAAACAAAAACTCACACATCAAAATGAACTTTGCAACCATTTTAAAATCTCCCCCCTCCCCCAAAAGCATAGGAAGTAGGCAGTCATACACACACACATATATATATGACGCCAGGTGGCTGAGTGTCAGCACTTCGCACTCCTGCGTTCGATCATTGGGTCGGGCAAGGTCGACTCAGATTTTCATCCCACCAGTGGGTAGATAAATGAGTACCAAGCATGCTTGGGGACTAAGCACTGGGGGTTCCACATTCGGCTGACCACCTAACCGGAACACCAGCTCCTGCACTCCAGAGCCCAAGAAAACTGAGATGGGCACAGTAGGCCCTGGCCCTCTATGGGATGTTGCACAGTTTAGTGTATATATGTATGTATATGTATATATACAGTTGCCCCATTCAAGTATGATACATCAAATGTAAAATCATTAAAACAATAAGAATTCATTATTAATATTGCTTTACAATTTATTTACAAGTATAACACATTTACATATAAAAAAAAGCATAAACCATCAATCAATAGGATTATACTGCCATGCAATTAAAAAAACAATGTAAGTGCTTCACCATTGAGTCTGAGTAAAATGGCTCGACAGCTTTTTTCCTTACAAACGCGAACATAGTATTTAAAAAAAAAAAAAACATTCAAAAATAAGATTTATTTTTGAATGTTTTTTTTCCCCAGCAAAATATGTAGCTTACCATACAAAGATGCCAAATAGATAAAAATCTCAATGTTGAATTTTTTGTCGCTTACGTTGATTTTTCAATTGCACGGCAGTATAATTGTGCAAGCAAAATCTATATATACACATAGTTATAAAAAGAACTTACTGAAGTTCTATAGGCCTGGTTAAATCCAAGGAATTTTATGCAATAACTTTGTCAACACAACAGAAATTTTTGTTAATTTTTTTTAAGAATTTATAAATTAGTCGGGCACCAAACTAAAATCTTTAGATTACAATGGCCACCAAATTTTCAAAGCATATCAGAAAAAGGATAGTTATGTCTAATTTTAATAACAGTAATTGTTAAAAGAACTTTACAATGAAAGATTACTGAGCAAATTGCTAATTTTTTTAAAAATATTTTTCTCTGCTTCATTTAATCTATAAAATAAAAATGTATCAGGGTCTAAAAAATAACCAGTTGATGCATTGAGAATATATAGTTGACAAATTGCATAAGCTTGGTCTGGTGTCCCGGTAACAGATAAGTACCATATTTTCATTGGCAATAGTTTGAATATAAAATTTAATAGCACAAGAGACAATACAAGATACTGCACCAAAGGTAAAAGCTACTAGGTTGTTAATGATGTTCTCTCAAACTTCATCACCAGGGAAAATAAAATAATAAAGTCATAATTTGTCAGCCGTAAAATCAAAGCAAAGTTTTAATAAACTAAATAAAAATTATTAATATTGATTTACTTATGTATTTTTTCATGAGCCAAAACTATGCAGCTGCGGAGTAATTTTCAAATACATAAAAATGAAATCACTGCTTGACATTAACACAAGACTGTGGCTTCTCTTTATATTGGCATTTCACATTATTTTCATCGCTAGCATACAGGCATTGCTTTTCATTGTTAGCAAAACTGCAGCTGGACAAAATTTAATCAAATACTATGAACAATTACAAACTCACAACAGTTATTAAAGTGGAATATTATTTACTAACAATCACAATTTAAAAATGTGACAGGGCTTCAGTATATCAACCATAACAGATTTTTTTTTTTTAAATCAATATATACACAGTGAGTAGTTACATTTCTTCAACAATCACTTTGGCAAACACTAACCAAACTAAAGAAAACTCATTAAAATAATTCTAATACCACAGCTACTACATTAGTTATACAATATATTCCATGGTATATTTCAAAAGCGAATTGATTTTACTTAATAAACATCGAAATGTTATTATCCTATTCTAAAAGGATTCTTCAAGATTTAAATAAAATTTATTAAATTACAAAGCTTTATAGGATTCAGAAGTCTGATCATTGTAACAAGCTATTCAGCACATAGATTCAAAAATGCTCCAAGTACCATTTTAGTTTTCAAAATTCTACAAATTTGCACCATATTTTTAAAATAATCTTTTTCCTATTAAGTGAAATTAGAGGAAAGTACATTTATAGTTTTAGATAAAGAACCAGATTGAAATACTTAAAAACTAGTGCTAAGTATTATATTACTAGTGCTAAGTAATTATAACCATGAGTTTTCTGCATGATTGGCAGATATTCGATAAGTTTTAAACATGGACTAAACTTAATCAAATACCTACTCTGAAAGAAGGGGAAGAAAAAATAACCATCTAACATTATATTTTGGTAACAATATGAACCTTATTATTCACAATTTAAAATTGCTTTGCTTGCTATGATTTTGTTGACAATTATCCGAGTTAGTATTATTTATATTGAAATATTTTGTTTCGTTCTTCATGGATAGCAATTTAGCGTCTAATGAAGTTGGACTAAAAGTAACCATCATGAACAAATAAATCAAGCTGTGATTAGATCAGGGGTGATTGTGAGCCCAAGTCAAAAATTCCGGAAAATTTCTTAAGAAAGAAAAAAAAAATTTAAACAAGGTTTTTTCCTTTTTCTCAATACTTCTTAGTTCACGTAAAATATATTTAAAATTTTACACACCCCTATACCATTTACACATACCAGTGATGACCTGGAGAAGTTTACAAATATGTCTTTCTTTCTTGAGTTTATGATTATAATAACTATTTAACGTATTTTTCGGCGAATTTATTTTATATCGTTTTGTTGCTTTTTTTTTTGTTAAAAGAGAATTTTTTCATGTGAACTCTTTGTCAACGCATTTTAGGCTATTCTCCCCCCCCCAAATAATTTAGAAACTACATTACTTGATGTATTTTAAAATATTTTGTTGTATTCAACATTTAGAATTATTTGTTGTACTTAACTTTATTCTTAAACAGATAAGAATAGCTTTCTTTTATATCGTTTTGTGGCTTTTTTTCTTTTGCTGAAAAAGAAATTTTTTATTATAATTTAGAAATTAAAACTTTACTTTATGAAATTTAAAAAAAAAAAAAAAATTATTTTTTATTACACTGATATTCTAAATGGTAATTTAAAAGTTTCTTCTATAAGGATGCTGATATCTGTAGTGTTGCGTCATTGTGGTGCTTGCGCCGGAGCGGCGCTTACTGTAACTTCTTTTTTTAAAAAAAATGTCATTTTTATCGATGTGCGGCGCTTTTGCCGAAAAATACTGATAAAAAAATTAATCTTGAATATAAGCTTATTAAGTATCTGACTCTCACTTACAAACAAATAAAATAAACTGTGTTTTTAAGTTCCACCTCTGAAAATTTGATTTCAGGAAACTTTTGTGATCAATGATTTCTTGAAACATCTGAACCTTCGATCTACGGAAAATTCCGGATCACGGCTAGCGAAAAATCCGGATTTTTTCCGGAGCACAATCAGCACTGTTAGATTGTCATGAATTAAAACCCACTATAAGGGTGCCTTTTTTGTGGCAATGGCTCCAACAATGTCATCCTTTCAAAGAGCAACTGTCTTGTTATGACTAAATTACATTCGTTTGTTGGTCCTTTTATACTGTCTACAACAAGATTAAGCAGTGGATTGACTGCTGTGTCAATAAGTATTTAGGTCTACAGAGTAATTCTGAAATGTACTTCTGTTTCAACCTGACACAGATGACTTTTCAACATGCATTTAAACAGCAAAGTTCAGACTAAGTAATTCATACTTCTCAATAAAGAATGTTTTATACTGTACCATTGTTTTTATTTGTCAGTAATGTATAGAAAAAAAAACTGTATGGACTTACAGCTAGATGAGACTTAACCTACTTTCCTAAAAAAATAAGGCTTAACTTTTAAACCATGAGAAAATGATATAAAAAGTACCAATGGCTCTGCCATAAACATGAAATTTTTACCAATAAGTTATTTCAATAAAATATATCATAATGCCCAACAATTAAATAAATATAGAATATTTTCTGATTTCAAATCGTCAAAATTCATAGTAAAACATACATTCATTAATTGTTAGTAATATTTAAAAGAAAAACGCACATGAATACAATAAAGTATTACAGTACTCATTATAATAAAAATACAAAGGGATGTAAACAAATAGTAAAACATTGCAACACTAGTTGTGTATTTGCCTGGTACATAAAATAAGTATGAGTTCATCTCATAGTTGATATTATAAATGTACAAAAAATACAAAATTTTAAGTACTTATATACCCTGTATCATATAAAGAGTCTTGGTTTACCGCAAGACTTTGTGCATATTCAATACTTTTCTTCATTTCTTTCAATTCATTCATAGTGTCTAACAATTTCTAAAAATTAAAAAAAAATATATATATATATATATATATATATATATATATATATATATATATATATATATATATATATATATATATATATATACACTTGAAATTATGCCTTACACACAAATTTAAATAATAGCAAAAGAATTTATATTATTTAATTTAGCTTTTGGTTAATTAAAGGGTGCATAACACTTTACGAAAGATGTATGTAAAACTTGACAGTTAATGTGTACTGACATCAAAGTTGGAAAGAAAAAAAAACTTTTTTTTTTTTGGTTTAAACCAGTTTTTTTCTTTTTTTTGATTGATTGAAAACATAAAGTTAAATAACATGCTAATCCCCAAAATTAAAAATAATTCAACCATTAAAAGAATTGCAAAAGATTTATATTTTTAACTATTGATTAATATTTTGATAAAGAATACTAACAAAAAAATTCTTTTCCGCTCATAAATATGTGAACATGTTACAAAAATATAATAACTTAAAATCTTGAATGTTTATTACTTCTCCACTCAACAAGCAAATAAACAACATTTAATACCTAGATGTTTTTTTTTTTTTTTTAAATTGTGCATGCATATAAAAATTAGTTTACCCCCTTAATTGTAGTACATAAAAAAATGTGATTTGGAAATATTTACACTTATGTCCTTATTTAGCAAAATACAAATTGAATGATAGGGAAAAAATGAAAAAGAAATATTGACTGCATAAATATAAACATATAAAATAATAAAGGTAAGTTTTAGTACTAATGGTTTTAAAAATAAAGAATAAATTACTTTTTTTTTATCAATTATTTTAACATGATGGAGTTTACAATTTAACAATATTCCTATTGATGTATTACCACATTAAATAAATAAGAAAAAATATATATATACTTTACATTGAATATATAAATATTTTTTGTGAATTTAATATCTTCTTTTATCAGTTTTTTTTAAAAATATTTTTAAAAAGGCAATTTAAAAATTACAATAATGAATATAAATATACTGCATAGATACAATACAAATTTTTGTAAATACACTGGTGACAAAAAGAAATAATTTTTAAATTTAAACTGAAAAAATAACATTTAGCAAACACTTCATTCCGATTTATACTTTTGACTGTAGTGAACATAATGTATCTAACAAGTAAGTAATAATAAACTGTAAGAAATTTGAACTCTTTCAACAATTACTTATATAAATTTTAAAATTCTCCATAAGACTAATAAATAAATATTTTTTTTAAAAAGTAAACATGATAAATTTCAAACTTTCTGTTACTATATTAAATTTAATTTGTTTGACTTATTCAAATAATACTTCTTGTTAAACAATTGTAATGGTCATTTTTAGTTTTTTTAATTTTGTCAATTTTCTTCCACTGTCCTGAATCAGGCTAAATCAACGCCCACATATTCTGATTTACAAAGTATTGTAACATTATGAATGGCTGACCCCTGAATTCTTTCCCTTCTGGCATCCTGAGTCTCCCTCCAAAATTCTTAGAACTCCAAGCAGGTGTTGAAGGCGTAGAAAACTGGATTTTTAGAGAGGAGGAGATTCTTCAGAGAGAAGACGAAGAGCAGATATTGTGCCGTCTCGATTTAGAAAATAAGTATCTCATTATTATTAATATAGTGTTCGGTGGAAAGTGATTATAATTTTTCTTGAACTCTAGAGCTGTATATATAATTGTAATCTAGAAAATTCTATTAAAGAACTTATTTTAAATAAGAGAGGTAATTTTGTGGTAATTATTTAATGGTGGCAGCAGGGAGACGTGCTCACCGAACACAGTCAAAAAGGACACCTTGTTGTCCAGAGAACTTTCTTTAAAAATAACGGACATTAGTCCAGTTAAAACGTTCAGTGGAAATTGAAGGGACAACCTGTCTATGGGCTGTAGCTGAAGTAAACCCATAGGTGGAAACCCATAACTGAATCCATAAGCTAATGGTCTGAAGTCTGTAGATGAAGTGCTAATTTGACATTAAGGACAGATACGAGTTCATGAAAGACTAATTAGAGGACAATCTTGATCTAACCAATAGAGAATAAGGTAAGCTTAATTATCTTCTAAAGGCCATTAAATTATTTGCAAGTTTAGTTTTAAATTCATTAAAACTATTTTAATGCCTGTTAAATTTTTTGTAAAAATTAATAAGGCAAATGTGTATATTTATTCTGATGAATAGTATAAAAATATTGCAAAACCAACCAAATTATATACAAAAAAAAAAAAACTAAATATGCTAATTTTAAATTATTCAAAATTAACCAAAATGGGTGATGTCACACTTCTTGATATCATACCCCATCCTTACCCTCCAGGCATGACATCATTTATGGATGGCACCTCAGCAAATAATATAAGAAAGATTAGTAGTCACTAAAATATTACTTACTTTCTGTATAGATTTCATTTGTCCAGTAGTATTTTCAAGTTTTTCAGGAGATAACTTGTCCACTGGGAAAGACTCTCTTGATACTAAAGGAAGATTGACCTTATGTATGACGGTTGCTTTTTTCTATGGGGGAAAAAACACATAACTTAAATGCCATGTTACACAATTTATAATTAATTGATTTACAATTTTCCTAACTAACCACTAAATAAATATAAAACGAAAAAGCTGAGAAGTGTGATAAATTTAACAATCAAAAATGAATGCATTTTGGTAAGTAATCAGCAAAAAAATTAAAAAAAGAATTTAAGATAAAGTGGTGAAAAACATGACCATAACAGTGAAAAGAGCAATTAGGACATACATCATTTGATCAAGAATACATTTGTAAATTAAACTATTGAATAGAATGGTTATAATATAAAACAAAAGTCTTTAAAATCTTAAATCACACTATTAAGTAATAAGTATATTTATGAAAATGTACATAATGGAAAAATGTCAAGAAAAATTATGTAATCGTATGAATTTAAAAAGACATTTCTCAGGAAGTAACAAAACTATTGAATTGTCATACAAGTAATACAAAAATGATATAATTATAAGCCCCGTTTTCCACTTACAATTGTTCAAAAATATCTTTCTTTTAATTTTAAAAAAAAAGTAGCACAATTTGTATTGTATATAAAAGTGGGAAATTTTGAAGTCTCAAAAATTTATAAGGAAAGCCTACACTCCTTAATTACTAAATGGATAATTTATTCACAGGCTAAGGGGGAAAAAAAACATTGATTCTTAGTTTTTTGGTTTTACAACATTTGTACAGAGTAATTAAATAAAATATTACATAAAATCAGAGTTGGCAAGTTTTTGACACATGACGGTTTTTACCGGTTATTACCATGGTTTTTACCGTCATGTCAAAAACCCATAGTTTTGGTAAAACTGTATTTTTATTTGAGTTTAACTGCTTATAATTCAAAATTAATTCATTTTTGGGCAATAAAATTAGAAAAAAAGTTGTTAAAAGATATTTAAGAACAGATTCTTGCATTTTCCCAACATGATTATATCAAAACATACTATTTGAAGTAAAATATTAGTATACTAAACAAAATTTTCAACATTTTTAAGCATCATTTTGTTTGGCATATTACATTACTGAAGAATGTCCAGATTGATTACTTTCATTCATAAAATCTTGCTTTGAGAAACACATGTACATATAATAAGAAAGCCTCATAAAATAAACTTTTCGTACCATTTTTGTTTTCAATACTTTACACAGAAATGAGACATGAAAAAGGCCGGGAAATTCTTTTACAGATTCTTGCAACATTGCAATAACCTTTTGTTATCATTATCCTCAATGACAGGCTTCCTTGGAACTAGACTGGTGGTCTTCCATTGAAAGAATCTTTTCGAATTTTGGACTTATCCATACTAATCTCAGAAATCGACTGGGCAATGAAAAATGCGCAAAATTTGTCACTTGCTATCGTATGCTTCGGCACAGTGACCCCGACTACTGAACATGTAATTTTGTTTGTAATTAAGTTTTGTTTAATGTGCTTTTTCAACTGAATAAAAGCTTTTAACTTGACAAAATAACAGTAATTCTTGACTTAGAGTTTGTTAGTAGTTACAAGTTTTGAAAGTTTTGTTTAGCTTATTTCTAATATTTAAGAAATGCCAAATTTTAAATTCTTCTTTTTAGTTCTTGAATTTATTAATAGTTCCAAGCTTTTTTGTTTGTTTGTTTATTTCTAACAATTAAGAAGTGCAAAATTTTGAATCCTTTGCAAATCAAGCTATAATAATAAAAGTAAGTAGCACTATTTTCAATAACAGGGTGCGTAGTCAAATCTTTTAACAAAAAATAAGCACATTTTAAGTACTTTTTAAGCACTCAAAAATACTTTTAAGCACTATATACATTAACAAGACACAAAATAATTTTCAGACTTCACATGATCGTGATAAAATAACTAGTTTCTGACAAAGAATTCCTTTTTTGATTATATTAGCCATTATAAAATGATCCAGAGATTTTTTGGTTCAATATCAGAGGTTGGAAAATGAAGTCTGAAATAGAGAATATCTTGCAAAATGCAGCAGAGTTGCACATGACAGTGCAATAATCTCACGGAACCCAGTTCAGTGGACGCACATGCGGACTCGCAAGTACTTCATCAAACATGTAAAATGATTGGCACTTTCATACTCTAACTGACGGTATGCCGAAATAGATCACGGTTGAATAAATTGTGAAAACGTTGAATAGAACAATGTGAAAAGCACGCTTTTGCATAATACATGGCGGAAATCGACATAGTAAAGAAAAAATATATTTTCAAAAAGGGAAAAATAAGCACTTTTTAAAAACACCCAATGAAAAAAGCACCTTCAAGGGTTTTTAAAAAACTAAAATCGGAAATAAGCACCTTTAAGCACTTTTTAAAAACGCTACACACCATGAATAAGTATATTACAATATTTCTGTATGAATGTATATCCTTCTATAAGAATACATGTGTATAGTTGCAAAATCAATAGCAATCATCTACAACATTCATTTATAAAGGCAATTATGTTAAAATAATATATTGTCCACTATATGCCATAAATTAAAGAAAACAGTAGGTTTTTGACGGTTTTTACCGGTAAAAAACACGGTTTTTACCACTGTTATGTCAAAAACCAGTTTTTGACGGCAAAAACCCAACACTGCATAAAAACTATTATATTAATTATTTGTACATACATAATACTATGACATAAATCATAGTAACAATCCATCATTATAAACATCTTAATTCTAACATTATTAATATAGCTAACTAAAAAAATCACATACTTTAGGTACTACAATAATGACTCTTATACACACTTTATTCAAAGTAATAAAAATTCAAGTTTGAATGTAACGCTTAATGGCACAAGGACATACTGCACTAGACAAAAATACAAGCTATAAGAAACACACTTAATATCTGCTATTTGTATTTAGTGCTGATTTTTGCATTAAACAAGCGTAGATTTTTTTTTTTTTTTTGTTGGTGAAAAGAAAATTGAATGAAAGTATATTAAATTTAACTTTTTAACACGATGACTGCCGCATCACCCATAGTCGGGTAACAGCAAAGTTTTTGATCGGGCCATGTCACCTGTATTGGGGTGACACTTATTTGACTACTTGCGAAGGATATTCGTATGTATTTAAAATTATATTTCACAGGAAGTAACAAGACTATTGAATTGTCATACAAGTTACACAAAAATGATTTATTAAAAAAATTATTGTGAGCCTCATAAAAGTTTTCTTGTTCACAGCTATTTGACTCTCTAAGAAATAAGTTTTCCATTTTTCTTTTCAAAATTTCAAAGAATTAGGGTAAAGATTTTAAGTTATATTTCCCTTTACTAATCAACGATTCAAACTGATCGTGTAAAGTGGCGAATTTATATAATAATATAAACTTGCCACTTTATAAATGGTAAAAACAATGGTAAATACCGGTCAAAAACATACATGGTAAATACCATGCCAACCCTGGCTCAACTTTGTAATAATCAATATACAGGGGTCTACCGAGGAAAAATTTACGATTCAACTTTAGGAAAAACGGTTGTTTCACAAAATACTTAATCTTAAAATTTTATTTTTGTATCCCATAAGAAACGATAAATCCATTTTCTGTGATTTTTTAATATAATTTTTAATTCACACAAATTATGTATAAATTTTCACAAAATAGGTACCTCTCAGAAAAAACTAGACAGACCCCTGATCTAAACTCACACACAAAAAGTAAAAAGCAATGTTTAATTCTCTAAACTCGAAAGAAAAAATATTGAGAAACAGGTTTGGTTTTCTTAAAATAGAGGTGCACAACCTATGGCCTGAGGGCCACATGCAGCAAGCAGACTGTTGACGTGTGACCTGCGGTAGCTTTAGAACACAATATAAAAAAATTTAATTTGGTTTTTGTTTAAACATTATAAATTTTCTTTTATTAAATATTTAATTCAATTTTATATTACTTTATAAAATGCGTACTTTTTTGCACTTTCATTCCATAAGCTTCTTTTTAGTTAGAATTTACATCCCCTCCCCCCAAATATTTGATAAATTAATTATTGTGAAAAATGGAAAAAGTTATTTAAAAAATATATCAGTTTTTTAGTTTTAAACTCAAATAATTAAAAGTATTTAGTATTCTGCAAATATGTTAAGTTTACTGATGAAAATATTTGATTTTACTAATGTTTAGATAAAAAGTATCATGTTTGTCGCTAACATGACTAAATATGGTATCGGTCTTTCGCTAATCTACATGCAGCGCAAGCGGCCCTTTACTCAAAAAAGTTGTGCACTCCTATCTTAAAATGAAATTTTTTTGATAATTTTATTTCTCACCACATTGTGACACTCATGATGCAGCCTCATTTTATAAATCCTGGAGTATTCTTTAGGAAAACGTTTCCTTTTCGCACATACATCCTGAACTTTTTTGCTAAGATTAGACAGAAGAGCTTCTTTAGTTTCATTAGTTAAGACTTCACTATCTGCTACAGAAAGCAAGTTCTTGTCCCCAACATAGGGTAAACAATTGACGGTAACATTTTCTTGAATAGTATCTTTAAATATCTGAAAATAAAATTATCAATGACTTACAGGTAGAGCACAATAAGTAGTATTTTTGAAATTAATTTTTAAAAAATTTAATAAAGCTAATTTCTATATCTACTAAGGATGTAATGAATAGTAATCAGGCTGAGAATTCAGCGGTCGAAAAGCAACATTTTTTTTTTAAAAAAAAATCATTTTTAAATTTTTTATAGTAAATAAATTTAATTATTATTGAAAAATAATCAAACCATAGCTATATTATACTATTATAGATATGTTAAAAAAAATTAAATATTCTTGATACATTGATACATACAGTACATTATATCAAGATCTCTGTAGGTTTGGAAAATAGACCAAACAAAAATCAAAATGTACTTCATTCAAAAAAATAATAATAATATTAGATAATATTTAATTCAGTGCTGTTTTCATTTAATCAATTTAAAACAAAAAATCCATAATTATCAAAAGAAATATCAAAAGAAAATTTTAAGGCTGAACATCTCGGTTTTCTAATAAATTTATTTTTAAGAAAAAAGAATAGAGTGCAATAGGAACACTCTTAAAAAATTCCATGACATAGCAAAAATGTTGATAAAAATAATGTCAATATTTATAAAAGAAAAATGTAAGGCTGAAAATCCAAATTTAACTTTATCACAAGACAGTATTTTTAGAAAAAAGCGCAGATTAAAGAATAAAATCTATTGGAAACGCTTTAAAAAATCAAATTTCAAAACGAAAATACTGAAAAAAAGAAAGAATAGTCAAATAAATTCTTAGTTCTAAAAAACGTAACTTTAACATTGACCGGTTATCTACATACAGGAGAAAAGTGACAATAAAAGAATAAAATTAATCAGAAACACTCAGTTAAAATGCTGCATTAAAATAAAAAACAAAAAAAGCAATTGTTCTCAATTTTTGAAACAAATGTGGAAAAAAAATTGACATTGACTTAATGAATATAGCTTTAAAACAGGGTTGGCAAGGTTTAGGACAGAATGGATTAACCCACGGTTTAAACCGTCCTGTCCAAAACCCTTTTACTCAAATTATGTTACAATTTTATCTGAACAATATTTAAAAGGTAAAATAAACACAGAACTTATAACATATTGATAATTAAATCTACTAGAGAATATTTGTTTTTAAAAGTATTATGATTTATTAATATTGTTTGACTCTTCAATTTAAACATTAAACAAAGGATTATTAATCAGTAATCAAGTTCAATTGGTCCTCTCATTCAAGTACTTAACTGAAGTTTGACCTTGCCATACAAGTTAAGTTATTAGGGACTAAGTGCTTGGTTAGTCATAAACAGGTTTATTTATCTATAGTTCTATTCAAGAATACTTTTATTTCATTCATGTTCGATTCTTTTAGCATTAGAATAGTGGTGATACATCACCAGTGTCAGTAACTGAAATTGATGTTATGCCCTTCAAAACTGCTAATACATTTTTCGGTTATTTTGTATTTTCAATTTAAACTAATATATTTATATTTAAAAACATTTTTTTTTAAATAATTGTCTTTTTTATCATCTTGTGATGCAGAAATTATAAAAAATTTTTAAAAAATTATTATTACTTTTCAATATTGCATTATTTATCCTTATGCAAAAATATCATTTATCAGTATAAAAGCATATTTATATTTAAAGGATTAGGTATTCACTTTTGTCACTGAATGAATTGTGGAGATTCAAAAATTATAAACCTTTTCCTATTATATTATATTGTTTTCCTTTAATAAGTTAAATTGTATGAAAAATATCAAATATTTATTGATAGATGTAATTATTATGTGTATAATGGTTTAATTCTGACAGATAAACAGGCTGTACTCAGCAGATGGAGTGAACATTTCCAAGAAATGTTCAGTAAACATGATCAATCCTATTGCTCTGGGAGCGTTTTTGAAAATCAGAATAATGAAGATATACCTCCACCTGAACTGGGCGAGATTGATATTGCTATTAAAAAGTTAAAAAACAACAAAGCAACTGGGCACGACAGGATAGCAGCTGAGCTGTTAAAATGTCATGGTCCAGTATTTCTAAAACTAATTTATAATCTTATTACTGATATTTGGAATGCTGAAATTTTACCTTCTGACTGGAACACTGCCATTATGTGCCCAATATATAAAAAAGGTGATACCATGGTTTGTTCTAACTACAGAGGTATAAGTTTGCTTTCTACTACCTACAAAATCTTGTCAAACATTTTATTTGAGAGACTTATACAATATATAGACCCTCAAATTGGAAACTACCAATGTGGTTTTCGCAAGGGAAAATCTACTAAAGATCAAATATTTGCACTTAGACAAATTTTAGAGAAGACCAGGGAATTTGGTATTACCACACATCATCTCTTTATTGATTTCAAAGAAGCCTTTGACAGTATTAATAGAAATCGCTTGTATGAAGCCCTGGTTGAATTTCAAGTACCACCAAAACTAATTAGACTTGTAGAAGCAAGCATGTCAAACACCGTATGCAGAGTCAAACTTTTGGGATCTTTATCTGAAGAAATTAAAGTAAACAATGGAGTCAGACAGGGAGACTCCTTATCCTGTCTTCTTTTTAATGTTGCTCTAGAAAAAGTTATAAGAGATGCTGAAATCAATATCAGAGGCAACATATTTTCAAAATCTATTCAAATATTGGCGTATGCGGATGATTTAGACATCATTGCACGAACTGTTCCTGCATTAAAAGAAGCTTTCCTTTCTTTGGAGCTTGCTGCTAGGGATATGGGACTAATCATCAATACCGATAAGACCAAATACATGCCTGTACTTGCTAAATTAAATTCTAGTGAATCCTATCTGGAGATTGGTTCCCACAGGTTTCAGACTGTTCAGAATTTTACTTACCTTGGTTCAATTGTTACTGCCGACAATAACATAGACAATGAGATTCGGAGTCGTCTAATTTGTTCAAATAAGGCTTTTTATGGTTTAAAACGTTTTTTCAAATCATCTCTTTTATCAAAAAATACAAAACTTCTACTCTATAAAACATTAATTAGGCCAATACTTACCTATGGCTCTGAGACCTGGAACCTAACTCTAGCTGGTGAAAATAAAATTGCCATTTTTGAGAGAAAAGTTTTGAGGGCCATCCTTGGTGGGATAAAAATAAATAATTCCTGGAGAAGACGATACAATACTGAACTGTATAAAATCTACAGAGAGCCAGATATTGTGAAATTCATTAAAATAAATCGAATGAACTGGGCAGCTCACATTTTCAGAAGGAATGATGACTCAAATTTAAAGAAAATCCTATTACACAAACCCCTAACGAACAGGAAAAGAGGTAGACCCAGGCTGAGATGGCTAGATTTAGTTGAGACTGATTTCCTTACTCTAAAGGAGAAAAACTGGCGAACAAGTGTCAAAAGTAGAGAGAAGTGGATTCGAATTCAAAGGAAGGCACTGGCCCACCCTGGGCTGTCTAGCCAAATATGATGATGATAATGGTTACACATATAGAATTTTTACCTTTTACCAAAGTTCAAGATTTTGGACAGTTTCAGACAGTGAAACCGATGTGTCCTGTCCATAACCAGTTTAGGACGTCCAAAACCCCAACCCTGCATTGACTGGAGAAAAGTGACAATAAAAGAATAAAATTTATCAGATTCACTCTGTTAAAATGTTGCATTAAAATAAAAACAAAAAAAGCAATTGTTCTCAATTTTTGAAACAAATGTGGAAAAAAAACATTGACTTACATGAATATTACTTTAAAAGAGTAGCGTATGCGGTTCAGCATAGGGTAATTTAGTTTCAATTGATTATTTCGTTTTACCAGTTGTCTTTCAAGAGATGAACTTGCAAGCAGTATACAAGCACATGAATTTTAGAACTCATTTAAATGATATTTTAGAATTTAAGCCTCATGCTTTTGTCACTGCTCTATACGAATTTTTAATTTATTTTTTTTCTTGCAGCTGCTTTGTATATTAGTCACTGCTTAATATGACATTTTAGTCATATTTGTGTCAATATTAATTCTAAATTTTTTACAATTTTATTCTTTATAATATATTCTTTGAAATAAACATTTCAGTGTTTAAAGAAACATAATCTTAGTCAACTACTTCTAAAATATGATAGAAAATTTGCATTTTTAAGTATATTTTTAGTTAACACTCATTTTTGATGTCTCAACATATCGCCAAAAAAATATTAGATGTTTTCCTGAGGTGGCTCTGAGTAATCCCTTTTTCAGTGATCTTTTTCAAAATTTTACTACTTGATTTGTTTATGTATTTCTAACAATACAAAAACACAAATGCATAATAAATATATGGGATAAAGAAAGATCCTAATTCGGTAAAATAATTATGTACTGCATAAATAATCAAGTAAACATTAAGATAAATCATGGTTATACTCTAGCAAAAATTTTACCTTTGCCCCAGTTGGATTCAAAATGGGTCCTATAAGAACCAATATTGGGATGTCTAGACTTCTTAATATTGGTTCTATATAGATAAAATATCAGCCTATATAGGCTGAATAATGAATACAAATTATTGGGAGAATCTAACAATTATATATAGGGCTGATATTGGTTGTAAAGTGGCTGTAGAATATCGGGTGAATCAGACAATTCTATATAGAGCCAATATCGGAAAATAACGGCCTTTTGAACCTTTATTGAGCCAAGATTCCTGAATATTATTAGTCTAGAATATAAGTCTTGAATATTAGAAGTCTAGACTTCTTAATATTGGTCCTATATAGATAAAATATCAGCCTATATGGAGCCAACATAGGCTGAATAATGAATACAAATTATTGGGAGAATCTAACAAATATATATTAGTGATGTAACGAATAGTGATGGGGCCGAATATTCGGCCAAATTTTAGGCCCAATACCGAATATTCGGTGGCCGAATACTTACTTTTTAAAAATTTCTCTTTTTATTGTAATTAAAGTAATTTTCAAATTTTAAATTAAAAATGAAATAAACATTAACGAAATTGCTTTTTTAATCTTTGTATATTTAAAAAAATTTTAACAACTTGATTTATTTTTTGTAATAATTTAAATATCTTGATGCCAATAACAAGGCAATATGGCTTTTATAAATCTAAATAATTAATAATAGCATATTTTAGTTATAGTTATACTTGTGATTTTTATGCTGCTTTATTTAAGATAAGAATTCATTACTTACTACTGTTAAATGCACTCTTAACTTTCTTTTTTGTCAGAAAAATTATTAAAACTCAGAAAATTAAGAACTTTTTAAAAAGTTTCACTTTTGAAATTTTAATTTCGTAATTAAATAATTTTCAAATTTTAAATTAAAAATGAAATAAATATTAACAAATTTGCTTTTTTAAACTTTCTATATTTTAAAAAAAAATTAACAACTTGATGTATTTTTTGTAATATTTTAAATATCTTGATGCCAACAATAAGGCATTCACAAATCTAAATAATTAATAATAGCAGCATAATTAATAATAGCATATACTTCATTATTCAGCCGAATAACTTCAGTATTCGGTTAGGCCGAATATTCCGTAAAAGGGCCGAATACCGAATAGTGGCAGAATATTCGTTACATCCCTAATATATATGGGGCTGATATTGGTTGTAAAGTGGCTGTAGAATATCGGGTGAATCGAACAATTTTATATAATACCAATATCGGAAAATAACGGCCTTTTGAACCTTTATTGAGCCAAGATTCCTGAATATTGGCCCAATGAAGACCCAAGTTATTTTGCTGCTAGGGTAACTTGATAAACATAAGTTTGTCATGAAATGATGACAACAATACTATTATCGCTAAGCAAATTTTAAAAGTGTTAACTTATTTTATAACGATCTTCAAAGCGCCATACTTCAAAACCTCGAGACGTAAATTGAGATAGCTCCTCTCCTAAATCCAGAGAACTAGCAAATTGTGTAAAATGAGATGTCACAGTTTGGGTGATTAAGTCTAAACTTCGACTATTAGAGCAAGCAATCCTGTAGTCATCCTCTTTCGTATATTCCTGGTTGTCAGAACTACTAACAGGGGAAAGATTACCCTCATTATCAGAAGAAGTCGAAGATTTTGTATAACTATTAGTTGCCAACTCATCCATTTCACACAATCAATATATACAATTTCTAGAATAAATTAGGAAAGTTATTTAAAAACCATAACGTATTTTAAAAGTTTCATACTCGTTGAAAAGTTTTTAAGAATCAAAACAAAATTTTTTTGACAACCGCGGCAAAATTTTAGGACAACGGTTACAGTGAATGATTTAATTCAAAGAAAACATTTTATCATCTCCTGAACGGCCATTTTCACTGGATGCAGTTCATACTTTCGATCTGATTGCTGATAAGAGCCAGATTGGTGAAATATATTTCCCGCGAAAAATTTACGAATCAGATTCTCCAATCGCGATTGGAGATGAGATAATTGATTGCAGTGAGAATGCTCTCTCAAGGAACGTTTTTTGACTTCACGGAGTTGTTGTTGTTATTGTTAATTTACGCCGCACTAGAGCTGCACAATGAGCTATTGGCGACGGTCTGGGAAACATCCCTGAGGATAATCCGAAGACATGCCATCACAATTTTGATCCTCTGTGGAGGGGATGGCACCCCCGCTTCGGTAGTCCGACGACCTGCGCTTGAAGTCGAGCACTTTACGGTAGCACAGTTTAACGAGGACCAATACCGCACACCCTCGGTCCCTACGCAGACTGATCCAAGTGGTCACCCACCCGCACACTGACCGCAGCCAGTGATGCTTGACTTCGGTGATCTGCTGGGAACAGTGTCTTAACGATCAGTCCACTGCGGGACTCACGGAGTCGTAAGTGTTGGACTTTTTTTTCTTCAGCGGAAAATGTAATTTGAAGTTTTTGGATTGACATCCACTTCTGTTGAGAGGATAGAACATTACTCAGTGGTTTGGATTACTATTTAGTGCATTATATTATTGGTTTATTAATTATTAATAGCAGTACAACTGATCTTCTTATTTTGGGTACCGCCCACCTGTGAGGGTTGAAGAAACTTTTGGTGACAACAAAGTAACTGCTGTTTAAGTTTAATTAAATTTTTTATTATTCCTCATCATAAGAGAGGATGAAAGGGATTTTGCTACTAATTCATGCTATTTTCGACCAACAAAATTTTCCTCTGCAAATCTTGAATTTGATGATACTGTCTCAGAACAATTAGAATATGCAACTGCAGGTGGAGTTCCCCGTTTGTACTATTTTTTACTCCATTAGGACCGAATTTGTCCCCGAAAAAGCTAATTTGGCATAAAGATAATCTAAATAAAGCTGTTACTGTATCTGAAAATATCATATCTTGGATGCACACTCGGAATGGTAAACTGTCAATTACTTTATCATTTCACGCGGTAATCAGTATATCTTTGATTCCTAATATCAGACTGACCTTTTCGGCCACTTTTATTCAAGAGAACCGATCGCAAGCCTTTCCAAGATAGAAAGTTACCAACAAATTTAATTCTCACCGTATTCTGGGATTTTGTTCGCAACCACAGGTCTTACCACACTCGCTACTCTGCACAGATTCTTCCCGGATGTCAGGCAAGACTGGAGTGGCAATTTACAATTCTCGCTCCGGCTCAGCGCTGTATGGATCCGTCCCTTCCATTTGTTCAGCGACTCACTCTCAGTCCTGACAGCAGTCGGATCTGCCACTACTTCCTCACAAGGAATCATCAACTACATCTTATCATCCTTGGAAACACACTCAACATCTAGTCAATCATTAGAACTATAGTGGGTTCCTAGCCACTCCGGATTTCTCGGTAACGAGATAGCATAAAAGACGGCCAAAGCGGTCTTAGCCAAACCAAAAATCTATAGCAATTTCTTTTCCAGAAGACACACACCGCGTCATTAAACAATGGTATCAACAGACAGCAATCAACCTTTGAGAACCGCAAATACTACGCAAACTTTCCACATATGACCCATATAATTAAATAACACCGACTTTCTCTCTACTGCAGACATCGAGACGTAATCTTTTAACGAATTCGAACCAGAACATGCCCAATAAAAGTTAAGATATCCCGTTTTGACCTCGCCCATAACAAATGCAGATGCAGCGTACCTGCCAAAGCAGTGGGCAGGCCCGTCCCTAACCGATTCGAGAGGGGGGGGTGTTGAAGTTTATTTTGCCGACTATCATGTACATATATACGTGTGTGTATATATATATATATATATATATATATATATACACACACACACTTTGTATATGGCTAAAGCTTGATAATCAAAGGTAAAACAAATCAAATAAAAGAGTTCAAATGCGCCACAAAACTTGAGCTTCCAAAGTTTATTTTGAAATCATTTCGACTAGTTATAAACATAATGCTATTCCTCGAAATAATTTTTACAGCACTTAAAAATGCAAACGCCATGGGTGAAAAATGTAGTATTATTGATAACTAAATAGTACCAGCAATTATTCAAAATAATGCAAAGAAAATATACTTTTTACATTTCGATTAATTTTAATTATTAAAATGGTAACAAAATATTAAAGAAAAAAAACTATTTTTAAATAAACTGAAACTTATTCAATTAAAATAAGTTTTCAGTAACATTAAGCAATAATTATTTGTGGAAATAATTTTAAAAAATAAAGTTGTAAATTTAAATGTTTTTCAACGCAACTTTGAAATACTTTTTACTTTGTATTTAAATATTTTTTTGAAAAATCACTTGGCAATTAAAATATATCTTTCGTTTCATTTAAACGTTGTTACCATAAGCTAATTACAGCAACTGTTTGACGATGAGAAAGTAAGTCATAATCAGCAAATACAGACTTCTGTAAGATATTGATTCAAAACAAAATTTATTCAAAATTAAATTGACCTTTCATTTTTAAAAAATAAGAAAAAAAATGTAGAAAAACATTGAAAATATTTGCCATTTAAATTATAAATGAAGAAATTCACGTAAAAATGATAAAAAAATTAAGATATTAGTAAAATTACGTTATATTATATTAGCTACATAAATTTACTTCGATGTTGTTTTAAAAGCAAAAAATATTCGGCCAACTTATCATGCTTAATATTGTCAACAATATCTTCCTCTGCTTTGAGTAAAAGCAGTGAATTTAGGCGTTCAGTGGTCATTGTTGTTCGAAGATAGGATAGTTTTTAATCAATTTCATCTTGCTGAAAATTCTTTCATTTGTCGCAACTGTCATTGGTGCAGTTAACGCTAATAGATTTAACAATAAAAACTTATGAAAGCATTTATGCTAAAATGTATGATTCTGCATTTTTAATACAAACTGTGAATTGAATTTTTACATAATTACAAAATTATAAAGTTTTTTTTTACTAATAATTAACTTAAATGAAAAACTGTTAACTTTAGTCAAAAAGATAATATAGAAACATTAAATAATTAAATACATAAGAAATACGTCAACCCCGCTCAAAGGAATACCATCGGTTCCAGCCAAATCTATGCAATTAAGCGGGTTATTCGATCAAAAGGGGAGTGCAATATTCAATCCAAAATTCTGAATTTTTACGAAATTTTACTTTTTAATGGTATTTAATGCATAGTATAGCATTTTGATTAAATAAGCTCAGTTTTATGATCAATAAACAATTATAATTAAAACTGTATGCGTTAGTATCATAAAATATAAATGTCATTTAAAATTACATAAAAATAAATCAATATTAGTAAAAACTATAATGTAGGTACTAAAATATTAATTGATCCCTTCCGAAAAAATCTATAATTGAAGACTGTTTTTTATACCCGTTGAATTCATCAAAATTAGATATTCCCTTTTAGTTTCTACTAAAAATTTCATGACTTGCGTGTATTCCTTTCAAACACATTCAGAAATTTTTTTACTTATTTATTTTTTTTAATCTTCGAAACTTGAGAAATTTTAATTAATGCTCTATTTAAATTAATGCGCTATTTTAGTTAAGGGTTTTCTGAAATTTATTACTTCTAAGATTCATTGTTTTGCTTTTTTCCGATTAATTTAAATCATTTCTTTTCGCTCTCAACTCAAAGTCATTAACTGGGTTAAGCAATTATTCTATTTAAGAGAAAGACTCTCTGTACACTAGTGTGTTAGGTTTTTGAAACTTTTTTTTATCAAAGTTAATAGTGCATCAACATGGGATCACAAGACAAATCACTCTATCCCTTTTTAACATTCTAAATGATGTGTGTGTGAAGTAAGTCAAAGAGGGGTAAAAACCCCTTCGTTTACTTCAATATATAAAACTGGCAGCAAGATTTGATTAATTTTTCAACTTTACCCCAAACACCTACTAATGAATAAGAAATCCCTATTGAAGTGACCACATATTGTATCTTTATCTTAACTGAAAAAGGGAAATTCCATTTTAGCTGGTGAAACATTTTTCAAAAATAAACAATATATTTTTCATTTGAGTACCACTTCTTTATGCAATTAGGCGGGGGCAAAAAACAACTGTTTAAACGGGGAAGTTTTACATTAGTTTCTTCTAAAATGATTTGGTTCCATTAAATTTTATTCGTATAAGCGGGTAATTCGATTATGCGATTAAGTGGGGACGACAGTACAAAATAACTAAAAAGAATTATTTATCAAAAAAAAAACTCAATTTTCTATTTTTAAACACGTTACATTTTCAATAAAATTAACATTAGTACATTTTTCTTCATAAAGGATTGCAGTTTGGACTTATAAAAACAAAGCCTACGAAGAAATATAGAATTTGAAATTTCAATTAAATAAGATATATGAAAAATAATTTCAGCTGAAAAAATCTAAAAAAGAAAAAAAATACTATTTCAAGCACAAAATAAAAGCTTAGTAAAAAGTAAAAAACGGAAAAAGTATCCAATTTTCAGAATTCAGATGTGATTTATCTTTTTCTATCCCTAGCTCCTACTAATGAATATAAATAACATAGCATTTTTAATTGCTCTTTTTTCTTTCTTTTAATTATTTTACCTGCACAAAAAAGATTAAAAAAATAATTTTATCTGCTTCATAAAAATCTATTTTTACCCGAAATAATTTAATTGGAAAGTAATAACACATTTAATGCAATTTAATTAAACTTAATATTTAAACAATAAGACTGCAAATAATAAATATGTATTCATAAAAAAATTATACTTACATTCAAAATTTAGACTGCGGTAGATAGGATGATCGTTGGCATGTGAGCAGATTTTCTATTTTATTCAATAATAATATGAATTTATAAAATACGCTTAGAGTAACTAAGTATCCGTACATGACAGTTAAAGACAGGTCAGTGAAGTAATTGGTACCACAGCTGCCTGTGCTTTGAGCTCCTTCCTTCCCCTTCTTAACCACATGGACAAAGATATTGTCTTTATTCTCAGAAAGAGTAAGAGAAAACATGAGAAAATATAGCTTAGGGCATTTCTAGCTAACCACTTTTAAAAGACCCTCGATTTTTCAAGTTGACAGAAATATCCGGGGTTTTGTCTGCAGCTTCACGAGATCGAGTCGCAGCTCCATCCTTTTTTGCGCCTTTTCATAGTGCCCGTAAGCGGCTTGATCAAACAGAATTGCCACTTCTCCGTGAATATTCGGAATTCTCTATTTTCACCATATTTTTATTGAAATAATTAATGAATCCGAAATTACAACATTTAAAACTTTGAACTCGGCAACCATTCTCAAATTGTGTGAAATGATCGAAGTGTTGATTCGATTGAGTGTAACTCAATTTAATGTTTCAGAATTCTTAGGATTCTTGAAAGAAAAAAAATATTAAAAGCAAAAAACAATATTTTATTTTCAAAACGGAAACTTTTATAAAGGTGGATTGAGGATCACATATATGTTAATTACTTTCCATAGAGAATATCAAATTTTGTTGTCATGATTAATTGTTCTAAAGATATGAATTAGTCCCTGAACACTTTATTTTAGGTTAAAAAATTTTGAACTCAAGTAATAATTCAATCATCATAGAATTTTAAAAGTTATGAACTGAATGGTAGTTAACAAATTAAATGTTTTTCTTTTCTTTTTTGGAGTTAGGAGTCCTTTGGAGTTAGTAAAATTCTTCATAATAGATAAATATCGTTTACTAATTGAAAATATAAATTATTTAATAATTTGTGTTATTTAAACAGAATTTAACAATTTAAATAAGATATTTTGAATAATAAAGTATCCTATTTAATAGGTACTCTTATTTGTAATTTTTTCCCTATAATTTGAAAGAAAAAAAAATTGGTTGCATCACCGGCACGATTATTTCATATAAAATCTATAATTCTTTTTAAAAAAAATCATGTAAGTTCATCAGTTCCTTTAAAAAAATTACTTAAACCTCTAATAAAGATTTAATATAATTCAGATAAATAATATCTGAATTTTATGATACATTATAAGCTAACTAAAAATTAAGGTCACTACAAAATTTTTTTAAATTTAAGAATGTGTCGTTTAAATAATAATACAAGAGAAACGGTTTTCGAGATTTTGGCATGTAATGTCGGTCATCTCGCTTTGAATTATCATAAATGGTTACTCTTGGAGGAGAAAAGAAAAAAGCTAAATTTAAAAACACTTTTCACAACAAGATTTGCCGAGTCGGGTCTGGGATCCCGAAACGAAATTCAGATAGCATTGAAATCCGTTTAAATCTCATCACCGAAGAAATATCCGACAATGAAAGAATTTCGGCAAAGTCGGGATTTTGGCCTGAATTATCGATCATCTTGCTTTGAATTATCATAAATGGTTACTCTTGGAGGAAAAAAAAGCTAAATTTAAAAACACATTTCACAACAAGATTTGCCGAGTCGGGTCTGGGATCCCGAAACGAAATTCAGATAGTATTGAAATCCGTTTAAATCTCATCACCGAAGAAATATCCGACAATGAAAGAATTTCGGCAAAGTCGGGATTTTGGCCTGAATTATCGATCATCTTGCTTTGAATTATCATAAATGGTTACTCTTGGAGGAAAAAAAAGCTAAATTTAAAAACACATTTCGCAACAAGATTTGCCGAGTCGGGTCTGGGATCCCGAAACGAAATTCAGATAACATTGAAATCCGTTTAAATCTCATCACCGATGAAATATCCGACAATGAAAGAATTTCGGCAAAGTCGGGATTTTGGCCTGAATTATCGATCATCTTGCTTTGAATTATCATAAATGGTTACTCTTGGAGGAAAAAAAAGCTAAATTTAAAAACACATTTCGCAACAAGATTTGCCGAGTCGGGTCTGGGATCCCGAAACGAAATTCAGATAACATTGAAATCCGTTTAAATCTCATCACCGATGAAATATCCGACAATGAAAGAATTTCGGCAAAGTCGGGATTTTGGCCTGAATTATCGATCATCTTGCTTTGAATTATCATAAATGGTTACTCTTGGAGGAGAAAAGAAAAAAACTAAATTTAAAAACACATTTCACAACAAGATTTGCCGAGTCGGGTCTGGGATCCCGAAACGAAATTCAGATAACATTCAAATCCGTTTAAATCTCATCACCGATGAAATATCCGACAATGAAAGAATTTCGGCAAAGTCGGGATTTTGGCCTGAATTATCGATCATCTTGCTTTGAATTATCATAAATGGTTACTCTTGGAGGAAAAAAAAGCTAAATTTAAAAACACATTTCGCAACAAGATTTGCCGAGTCGGGTCTGGGATCCCGAAACGAAATTCAGATAACATTGAAATCCGTTTAAATCTCATCACCGATGAAATATCCGACAATGAAAGAATTTCGGCAAAGTCGGGATTTTGGCCTGAATTATCGATCATCTTGCTTTGAATTATCATAAATGGTTACTCTTGGAGGAAAAAAAAGCTAAATTTAAAAACACATTTCGCAACAAGATTTGCCGAGTTGGGTCTGGGATCCCGAAACGAAATTCAGATAACATTGAAATCCGTTTAAATCTCATCACCGATGAAATATCCGACAATGAAAGAATTTCGGCAAAGTCGGGATTTTGGCCTGAATTATCGATCATCTTGCTTTGAATTATCATAAATGGTTACTCTTGGAGGAAAAAAAAGCTAAATTTAAAAACACATTTCGCAACAAGATTTGCCGAGTCGGGTCTGGGATCCCGAAACGAAATTCAGATAACATTGAAATCCGTTTAAATCTCATCACCGATGAAATATCCGACAATGAAAGAATTTCGGCAAAGTCGGGATTTTGGCCTGAATTATCGATCATCTTGCTTTGAATTATCATAAATGGTTACTCTTGGAGGAAAAAAAAGCTAAATTTAAAAACACATTTCGCAACAAGATTTGCCGAGTCGGGTCTGGGATCCCGAAACGAAATTCAGATAACATTGAAATCCGTTTAAATCTCATCACCGATGAAATATCCGACAATGAAAGAATTTCGGCAAAGTCAGGATTTTGGCCTGAATTATCGATCATCTTGCTTTGAATTATCATAAATGGTTACTCTTGGAGGAAAAAAAAGCTAAATTTAAAAACACATTTCGCAACAAGATTTGCCGAGTCGGGTCTGGGATCCCGAAACGAAATTCAGATAACATTGAAATCCGTTTAAATCTCATCACCGATGAAATATCCGACAATGAAAGAATTTCGGCAAAGTCGGGATTTTGGCCTGAATTATCGATCATCTTGCTTTGAATTATCATAAATGGTTACTCTTGGAGGAAAAAAAAGCTAAATTTAAAAACACATTTCGCAACAAGATTTGCCGAGTCGGGTCTGGGATCCCGAAACGAAATTCAGATAACATTGAAATCCGTTTAAATCTCATCACCGATGAAATATCCGACAATGAAAGAATTTCGGCAAAGTCGGGATTTTGGCCTGAATTATCGATCATCTTGCTTTGAATTATCATAAATGGTTACTCTTGGAGGAGAAAAGAAAAAAACTAAATTTAAAAACACATTTCACAACAAGATTTGCCGAGTCGGGTCTGGGATCCCGAAACGAAATTCAGATAACATTGAAATCCGTTTAAATCTCATCACCGATGAAATATCCGACAATGAAAGAATTTCGGCAAAGTCGGGATTTTGGCCTGAATTATCGATCATCTTGCTTTGAATTATCATAAATGGTTACTCTTGGAGGAAAAAAAAGCTAAATTTAAAAACACATTTCGCAACAAGATTTGCCGAGTCGGGTCTGGGATCCCGAAACGAAATTCAGATAACATTGAAATCCGTTTAAATCTCATCACCGATGAAATATCCGACAATGAAAGAATTTCGGCAAAGTCGGGATTTTGGCCTGAATTATCGATCATCTTGCTTTGAATTATCATAAATGGTTACTCTTGGAGGAGAAAAGAAAAAAACTAAATTTAAAAACACATTTCACAACAAGATTTGCCGAGTCGGGTCTGGGATCCCGAAACGAAATTCAGATAACATTCAAATCCGTTTAAATCTCATCACCGATGAAATATCCGACAATGAAAGAATTTCGGCAAAGTCGAGATTTTGGAATGTAAAAAAAAAAAAAAAAAAAAAAAAAAATGCCGACTCAACCTGAATTTGCCGACTGGATGATATCGCTGGGGGGGGGGGGGTGAGACACCCCTCTCACCCCCCCGTTAGGGACGGGCCTGGCAGTGGGAGCCATCCTCTCTGAAGAGGATCAAAATTACGATGGCATGTTTTCGGTTCATTCTCGGGGATGCTTCACAGACCGTCGTAAGAAGCCCTGTGCTGTTCTAGTGCAACTTAAATAAGGTACCTACCCACCTACCGAGGTGCACCTGCCGTAATCACATCACACTCTTATATCCATTTTTGGATCAAGACCACTCCATACTCCGAACAAAACTCGGCATTTGTCTCTTTCAACACTCATGGATACTACAGATAATTACAGACTTCCAACATTTCTGCAGTTCCTAAAAGCTATTAATCTTCTGAGAACTTCATCCTATTTTCCCACTCTACGATAAGCGATATATTGCAAAGACCTTCAAAAATGCCCGTCAGTCATCATCATCTAAGGGATCATTCTTATTGCTTGCGATTGAGGACATTGAGAGAGAGGCAAATGAAAGTATTATCAAGGTAATAAGTGTTTCATAACGATTCTTTTTCAGATAATAGTTCTTACTTCTTCACATCTTAAAATGACGATTCTTATAACGATTCCTCCCTTCAATACAAATAATAAATAAGGTAACAAATACACCCATACAAGAATAATAATACTCAAATGAGTCTCAAAACACAATCATCACGTTGTGAGTCAAATGACTTCAAAACACACCAAAAACAGTAACCTGGAAGTATAGGCAGTCAAAAGCTTACAGTGCTCCCTAATGTAAAAAACATCCATAAGGCAACCAACAATCGCGTTTTTAGCTCCTTTTATTCCGTCTTTCTCACCTGTGATTTAAGAGCGACTGCATTTTTCTTTCTTTCGAGCTTAAATATTTATATGCGACTTATGTATATTTCTTTCGATATCCTTTTTTATAATTTTTCTAAAAATAAACAGGCTGTTCTGCAATGACTACCCTTATCGTATATTAGTACTATTATTGTCTAAAATTAAGAGAAAGATGAATGCACGTTGGAAATAGAAAATTAATAAGCCGGAGAAAAACTCTATTGATTTACTATTAAAGAATGCGGACGTGTGGAGTAAGATCAACACCTGTTTGATAATCGAAAGAACATCTTCAAACTTCAAGCACCAAATAAATTTTATACACCATACTTAGTAATTATTCGTCAGGTTTGGATATATATATATATTTGTGGCAGAATTCCGCCTGGCCACTGGACACGACTGTCTTCTTAAACACTTCAGCAGAATTAACATTGCTCCTTCTCCCATCTGCACACTTTGTAACTTTGGAGAGGAAATGGATACCACCCATATTATGCACTGTCCTGCTTTGGGCAAGTCTTCTCTGGCCGAGCGATATTGGGAAGCCAGAGTCCTTTTGAATTTATGGACTCAAGTTACTGCATTATGTTTACCATCTTTTATTGTATTTCGCTTTCCTTAATTTGCTGTAACTACTCTCCAATAAATTTGCCATTGGAAAAAATATATATATATATAGGACGGTCATTGCAGAACATCTTTTATAAACTTGAAACGAATTATATAAAAATTTCAGATATTGCAATAGTCTTCCAATTTGAAATTATTTTTTATTTAATAAAATGACTCATTAACAGCTTAGAAATAAAGTTTATTCATAAACCAACATTATATAGATTTTAATATAAAATGTAATGGGGAAATAGCATTTTACAACGAGGCATTAATAAAGTGCAGGACACTAAATTTGTAATCTTTCAGCAATGGAAAAAGAAAATTTCCTGTTGAGGAAGTCCTGTCACTCGCTATTGGTTCTGTGAAATAAAAAAATGTAAAGCATTTCATAAATTAAAATCAAGCATTTTTTATTTAAAAAAACAAACATAACTGTAGCAATTTGTGATCAATTTTATTGTAGTCTAGAATGGAAACACGAAACAAAATTTAGAATTACAACAAGAATTATATATCTAAATTAATAATAATATAGTTTTAAATGCTTATTAAAAATAAAGATAAACCACGATTTCGGCAATTTGAGGAACAATGAAAGGAACAGTATCAAATTATTAAAAATTTAAATCATCAAAAAAATAAATAAATAAAAAAAATAACACTTTTGATAATAAATAGATGAGTAAAAAACGTCGTATCTCATATCTTATTAAGAAATGACAATAATGCTGATGATAACTATCATTTAAATTACTTAAAATATATCTTTTCATCATTACTAATACTTAGGCTAACATAATTAATCCGAAATATTTCATTATTTTTTTTAGAAACATTTTTTAAATACTTTTGTGTTTAGTGGAATCAAAAATAAAATTTTTTTAAAACTTCGATGCTATTGTTTTCTTTTCTCTAAATAAAACAACTATATTTTTTATTGAAACAGTTTCCACAAACAAAAAATTACTAATTTACAAAATTTAATAGCAGCAATAAAAACACTTACTTTCAGTTAATTTCCTTAACAATACTAAGTAATTTTCCAGAAAATGTTTGCTTACAATAAAAAAAATGTAGCTAACAGAACTGCGACGTTGTCATGGTAAATAAGAAAAAATAAATAAAATCGCCTTTAAACCAAAAACAAAGTTTAGAAGGATGCATTAAATGTGCGTTGCTCATAAGCAACACTTAAGTGAGAAAGAGCTAATACTTTTTCAATTCATCGAATGATTTGGGAACGATATATTCAGGAAAACGTAACTTACATGAATACATTTTATAAATGTTACATTTTTATAATTCAGTGGCGGATGAAATACCAAGCATGTATATGAGAAATTCAAAAAATCATTCAATAAACTGAAGCTAATGTTATATGGAACAAAAAGGCTCAATTAATAAATTCAACCTAAATTGTGAGTGCTAGAAAATCGCAGTTGTTTAAAAATCTCTTACCGGACAAATAAATAAATAAACGTGCATAGCTTAAGACGGCATGTTCCAAGTATATTTATTTAGATTTATTAGTGACTATTTTTATCACTTGCATGAATTCCAGCAAAACCTTTTTAAAAAATATTCTCAATAGCAAATAATGGATTTTTTTTAAATGTTCATTTTAATAATTATTTTTTTCTAGGGTCAAAAACACTGACTAAAGTTTATTTTTTTTTATCTGTTTTTAACAGTTGAAAATGTAAAGAAGTCAGATGAGTAATTTATTTAAACAAGCAGGTAAAGTAAATTGTCACTACTGACCCTAAATACGTAACCAAAATTCAGGGACGGCAATCTCTTGGCAAGGTATCAAAAAGTGTTGGGCAATCGTAATTGCTTTTCCTTTGTATTATGATAAGTGCTGGATATCTAATGGTCTTTACTGCAGATTCAACTGTAGACCAATCATTCATTTTTGTACAAAGGAGGTAACGGTAAGCGTCCGTCGATTCGGCATTTCAACAGCTGGCTGACAGCAAATTTATGATGCTGGGTCTGCAGATTTGTCCTAGGTGGAGTGATGTAAATAAATTATATTTACATAGTCCCCTCTTGAAATTTGGTTAATTTTAGCAATTTTCTTTACGTTAAAAGTAATTAGTTTCTTCAAGAAAATTTAAAGTAGTCATACTAGTTAGTTTTTGATAGCACTAACTGGTACAGCATAGAACTGAGTTAAGGCTTATCTTTGACATGATAAAAAAAATGGCAGATACCTGGGTAATATATCTATTTAAATGACTTCCCTTCTCCTTAAAAAAAAAACTGTTAAAATGCCTGTAAAATATTTAATAGAAACTTATTTTTTTTTGGTAAATATTTTATTAACTAATGAGACTGAGTTGCACAATTAAGTGAAGTTTGCTAACTTTTTATAGTTCTTTAGTCTTTGTTTTTATGCATAACTGACCTTTAATTCATCTTGTTTTTCCTTATTTCTTTCTGTGATGAATTAAAATTGGGGAAATATTGCCAGCAAATATTGCTACGCATATTTCATAACGATCTTAATAAGCTCTTCATTTTTTGTTAACCCTTTATAAGGCTGTAGTATGTATACTTTCCACCAAATTCATTAATTTTTAAATGTCGATGGAAAGCTATTTTTTCACCTTTGATTTGTGAGGCCATCTGTTGATGATTCTGTTGAAAATAAGAAAAATAGCAAATAAATAATACTTTCTTTATATAAATGTAAGCGGGTAATGGTAAAGGTTAGGGTAGGGGTAAGAGAGGCTAACACTAAGAGCTATTGTCTCTTATACATTATGCGTTTGTTTTTATAAACATAGAATAAACAAATTCGGTTATTTTTAAATACATCAAAGTTCAAATTTATAACCTATTCTTTATAGTTTACATAATAGGAGGCCTTAACATATATTTTTAAAATCCTTTTAAAAATTTGAAGTAACTAAAGCATTCAGATTAGGAATTGCGCATTGAAATTTAATCAATAAAGGTACAGAGAGCTGGGATAGCCTGGTTGGTAGGGGACTGAGCCCATATCCAAGGGTTCGATCCCACGCCGGTCGAAGACTCCCCGTGTAGTAATTAGGTGACTGATGCACGTTAAATCTGTCGAGTCGCCAAGTCCCCAGAACAAATCAATACCGCTGGAGGTACTGACATAGGAGTTTCCTTGTCTTCTGGATTGGTTCAAAATTACAAGGCTACGGAGTTGAACATTAGAAGTTGTAAACCCAAAATTGGGTTGGCTGTTCAACGACGGATATAAATAAAGGAAGGTACAGAAAAGATGTAAAATCTGTTAAATTATTAGGGAGGAGGGCTGGAGAAAAAATATCAAATCCAGTATAAATACCTGATGAAACTTGGAAATTCAAATATTTGTTAGTCAATCTCCTTTCTCATTTTATGAAAGTTTATAATTTTGGTTTTGATATTGTCTGACCAGCCTTTCTCAACAGTAATTCTTTGATTCCGATAGGGTTCCTTGGATTGCAGTCCGTAACGTGCGTATTTTTTGATTTTATTTTTGTTAAAGATTCTTAAAATATATTCGATTGGTGCGTATGAAATGTCGGACCTTTAAGCAGAGGCGTATCTATGGAAAGAAGCGCCTATGGCAAATCTCTTACTGGCGCCCTTCCTAAAATATTAATATTCTCTTTTTTTTTCTTAAATTTTTTTTTTGTCCAATGCAAAATAAAAGCATTGTTTGAAGTATTTAACTCTTTTGACAATATTGCAAAAAGATTGCATTAAATTTATAGAAAAAAAAAGAATTGATAAATAAATAAATATTAAATATAACAATAAAATTATTTCTTTTTAATTGTTATGCGTTCACGTGTATTCGAAATCCTCCTAGGTAAGAAATAAAAATACCTTTTCTATCATATTTATAGAAGGTTCTATTGCGTTTTTTAAATTGCCAATAAAAATTCTAACAAGTTGTTTAATTAAGCACTATTATATTTTAAAGCTTTACAAATATAATTTGGTAACAAAAATACGCACACACAACAAATGTAGCTCTGAGTTAAAGAAGAACTGTAATATAACCGGATGATACCCAACATTTTCAAAATTAAAACTTAAGGAAATTGATTTTTTTTTTTTAAATAATCACACTTTGCTAACGTCAAAACAATAAAATCATCGCGATATAATAAATTCATTAAACATCACAATGTAAATGATTTAGATTTGTTGTGATAGTTACAAATAAAATAGCTACAATCAAAAGATATATTTTGGTTAGTTTATTTACTGTTCAATAAAAAAAGACCGATGCTCGTAATATAATTAAGTTTCGCAAACATTAATAACCGATAATATGAAAAAATATACACATAATTACATACAAAACACTAATAGCGACAATAATACATTCTTCATTGAGAAATAAATTAAAGGAAGTTGACGTTTTAGTTTTAGAAATAATTATTTTGCAAACAGTAAAAAAAAAGGCAAGAGGTAAATAAATAGACCGATATCTGTATATTTAATTAAAAGAAGAAAAAAATTATGAAAAATTCTCTCTTTGCATCACAATAGAACAAATTAAAGATAAAGCAAAAAATTAAACAGATTTGAATTATAAATTTTTTGACGTTCAGTGCGCAAAAAAATAAATAAAGGGACCACCCTGATAACTTTTGATCTAATGATCAGATCTTTACTTTCTTCTTATCTCAATGGTTCAAGGGGTGACTTGAAATAGGATAATTAATGCAGGTAGGATATTTTAACTTACGAAATCAGATACTAAAACGTACTTTCTCTGAAGTTTCTATTTATACATGCCATTTTTTCGACGAATTTGGATTTCTGAACCCCAAAATATAGGAGTAATCGCAATTTGAGAAGTACCTAGAGAGATTTACAAACAAAGCGAAAAAAAAATAATAATAAATTGCACAATTATTATATCGTTTATTGCACAATTATTAAAATTGTTTTAAAAAAAATTTTTTTAGTAAATATTTATTATTTTATTTAATATTTGTCTTAAAAATTTGAATTGTAAGGTGAAATTTTTTAAGTCATTTTAAAAGAAGGTAATTTAACATGGGAAAATACAATAGTTCAGCAAAATTGATCGAACAGTTAATGAGTAATCAAATTTCAAATATCCGACTTCTTTAAAGTTCGATTTCTCAGAAAACCGAACTCCATATTCGAACTATATGAATATAGACTAACCTGCAGAACATGTTTTTCAAAAAACTTTATAAAACTAATCAAAATTAATTGGATTTAAAAGTTGTTTTTAAGGAAAAAGAAAAATATAAATCATTGAAATATTTGAGGAGAAGATGACTTTTCGCATCTTTATGAAAAATACATTATAAGAATGCGTATGCTTCATAACTAAAAGGACTCTAGTTTTTCATTGGATGCTTTTTTTTATATATATTCTTAAAATAAAGATAATTATTTAATGAAAAAATATTATTGTGATTATCATTTTATTGATAACTTTTTTTCTCAAGTTACTAAACTGTTGTAATGATTGGGTTATAAACTACATATTATACCCTTAATATTATTTTGTTACCATTTTACTTTGATTATAAGAAATAAATATAATATATAAATATAATATATAAATATAATATATAAATAGAGGACACTTTAAACCCATTTAAAAGCAGTACACTAATTTTTTTCAAGCAATATGATATGGAGTGACATAAATGTAATGTGATATATATTGCAGAAGACTTAAAAATTAAAAAATTAGCATTTATATAAAATTAAAAGAGTAGTATTTATTTAATCTATTTTTTTTTTGTTTGCTTGTTTTTGTTTGAAGGAAGAAAATGGCAATCTGAAATAAAAGAAAAAATATAGGAGAAAGATTTGCAAAATTTTGTGCCTGAGAAATAAGGAAGCGTGCTCCATAGCTCGAAGACAGTTTGATAAATATTAAATAAGTATAATTTAAAAATTCAAAACAAACATGTCTTTAAAAATTAAAAATTATTTTTTTTTTCAATTTGTAGGTAGAAAGATTATTGAAATTCACATTTAAAGCATCAAAATATAATAAAAATTGTGAGTGAATAATACTTCTGTAAAAAAAAAAAAAGAAAGAAAAAAAAATGCCAGCAACTGACGATATGTTTCTTAATCTAACTATTCAAAGGAAAGAAGAAAAAAAATCGAACTTTCGAGTGGTTAAATTCAAAATTTATCTATTATGAATAAAAAGAAAAACATTTTTAGGTAGTTGGCAACTGCTGAACTTAATGAACGTTACTTACTTAATTTACACAAAAGTATTTACCTATCGTAATTAATTTTCAGGAAATTTAAAAAATTATGTCCCCAATAACATTTGAAATTTTGACATTTGTTTTCTTTTTATTATATATTATTTTCAATAATCAAGCATTAACAAGTATTTAATTATACAATATATAATTATTAATACCAAAAAATCAATAATTACTTACAATCAAGGAAGAAAATCCTACCACTTAAATAGTTGAATGAATCATAAAGAGCTGTAACTTATTAAATTAGATTATAAAATTCCAAACTAGACTTTAAATATTTATTCTCTTGAATTAAATTTTGAAATAACAACTAGAACAAGCAGAATTTTTCATATGTGCCTGAACACCTAACAACTTACAATTACGCATGTCTTTATTTTTCAAAATAGTGGGGTGTATTCATTGTTAATCGTTTCATTGGTTCAAAATAGTTGATGAGCCAGACAGAGGTTCCTCCTATTTTTAGTATTTCACACTTTTGTGGAGGTGGTTCCCACCATGGGTGGCAAATATTTCCTGTTTTGGAAGGATTTACGCTAATTTACAGCAGGGGTTCTTTTTGAAATCTATTCAACAGATTCGGAAAACGTTTTTCAAAGAGATTTTTACCCCTGATGAAACTGAAGATTTACAAGCATGAGACACCCTATAGTTTTTACATTTCTCTGTCCTCTGGTCATCAGCAAAGATCTATCTCTGCCTGAAGGGGTTCCAACCATTCCCCCCCCCCGGTTAATTGCCTTTTTAGAAGGACTACAGTCTTGCAATGTGATACGAAAAGGAGGAACAAATTGTTTATCTTTTCTCTTTGCTTATGGTAGTGGAAAAATAAAGAAAATAAAAATTTATTCAGAGATTCTCTGCATTCTGGATCCTTTAGATATAAAGGGAAAAAAGTTTCTTTACATTTTCCACCTACTTTTGAACATCCTTCGTTCGTTCGCCTTTCTTTTTTTAGTCTGTTATATTTTTGCTAATTTTTTCATATAGATAAATATTTTAAATTTAAAGATTCTGTTTCTTTAATATAGTTTAGTTTTAACGTATGGTATTTTCAAATATGCATAAATAATATCAAACAATCTCAGTCGAAAAGCATTTTTTTAAGTAAATTATTTTAAATTGAAATGAATATCAAACTAAAGTATTCTACATAAAAATCAATAAATATTTTTAGGATTTCTTTTCTGTTCCTATTATTGAAAAGTACATGATTTTAAATAAATACGTTATGCATTGCAGAGGAAAAAGACGTTGATTTATATCGATATATTACTACTCAAGAGCTATAACATCATACATTGTACAGGCTATATAAACATTTGAAATATGGCATTAACAACATACATTCTTAATACTAGTATATGCTCTATACCTTTGTAATTTAAATTCTTTTATTTACTTAATTATTTTATTTTTATAAATATTTTGATTATTAACCATGATATTTTGAGGCTATTTCAGTGTTTTTTTCCTTATGCAATATTACAGTTTGACTCTAAGTTAGTTTCAATAAAGTCTTATCAACAGTGTCTTGTTTGTTTATAAGATTGTGAACTTCAAAATTTAAAACTCTTATGCGCAAATAAACCTTTTGAATGAACATTATTAAACTGTTTATTTTATGATCGTATATTCCTAAAAAAAAAAAAAAATTTTTTTTCGTTTCTTCAAACAATTTTACGTTTAGTTTGTGCTTTACTTTTCATTTTTAATTGAAAAAAATAAAATACATAATACACTGAAAAGAAAGAAAAAAATTAAATTCTCTGTAATTTTCTATAATGAATAATGAGCTTATATTTTGTTTCCTTTTTTTCCGTATCGGCTATAACTTAAATTCTTTCTATTACAGCTTTGACTTGTAAATAGGACTGGGCGATATTAGAAATTATATATCGTGATATATCGTCAGTTTTGCATCGCGATATAGCGATGTATCGCGATATAGTATTTTTGAATTTCATTTACTTTAAGGCACAGAAAGTCAGATTTCTATCAAGACTTCATACGCATATTGATTTAAATCAATTTATAAATTTGAAAATATATATGTTTTGCTAAAGAAAGATATTAAATAAATTGACTAAGATGTACAAATCTTACTTAAAATATTTATTGAAAAAATGTGTGTAGATACAGAATGAAATATTTGCACTTCTTTATCGTTTATAAGGCAGTCTTAATTTAAGTTAACCCCTAAAACACCCTTAATGAAAAAAAATATTGTTATTAAACAAAAGCTGATTTTAAAATTTCAAAATATATTTTAATTAAAATAAAAGTTAGATTGACTAAAAGCCGAAGTTTAAAATTAAAAATGTTCGAAATTTAAACTAAAAAGTAAACATAAGATTTGTAATAATTTCTTAAAATTTTCGTTCTCTGAAAGATTTCTCAGTTTAAAAATAAAAAGGGAATTTTATAAAGATATCTAGCTGAAATTATTGAAAGAAAATTTAAAAAATTAAAAAAAAAGTTTGTTAAGAAATTCATTATACACTTAAAACAAAGTGTTAAAAATATTTTTTTTTTTTTTAAAAAAAGAAACTTTTTTAAAAAAATCAATATTTGCTTGTACCATTATGCGTAAATAATTACAGAATTATTAAGTTCGATCGTAATGTTCAAATTCTTAATGAAGAAGTAAACACAAGTTATGTTATATTTTCTAAAAATGATCACGCAAATAACAAAAGATTTCTTAGTTTAAAAATAAAAAAATAAATAAAAGTGAAATTTATCAATATATTTACCTAACAGCATAGGAACAAAATTTAAAAAATAAGTTCGTTAAAAAATTATTTGTATGCTTAAAACAAAGAGCTAAATAAATTTTAGAAAAAAAATGCTTCTTAAACACTATTTTTATTATTATTTCATATAAATAATTAAATTAAATTAAATAATGACCGAATTATGAACGAAAAACAAAGTAAGGCAAAGTTTCTTAATTAAATTCTTAAAAATAAAAACAAAAGAATTGTGATATTCGGTAATATATTTAGCTAATTAACTAATAATATAAAACGAAAATTAAAAAAAATAATGATTTTACTCTCTAATAAAACGAAGTAGTAATTGATAAAAAAAAAAAAGAAATGAATAAAATTCGCAAACTTTTCAAATTCTTTTGAACAAATAAAGTTTATTGACTTATGTCCAAAAAATAAGTTTTGTTTTAACTTTATTTCTAAAAATAAAAACAACTCAAGATTTATAAATTTAAAGTCAGTAATAGAAGCCCATTAAATTATTAGAAGTTTTATCCGAAAGGTTTTTAATAAATTAAAAGAAAGTAAAAAAATAACCTAACAAATTTATTTGCTTTGTAATTTAATTCCTTATGGGTGCCTTAAATTAGATTTCCGATAATTTTCACATTTAAAAATATAAAAAAAGTTTTGTCAGAAAATAAATAAAAAACTTACCTAATTAATGAAGAAACTTTTCTTTATAAATTCTTTTCAATAATAGATTGCGTTCAGAACAAGGTTACGACGGCGATCACGAAGTTAATCCCATTGAAAATAATCTACAAGAAACGATTTCAAATCGCGAAGGTGCGAAAACGAACATGTGATATAACGATATAAGGTTTCAAAAGTGATTCTGATTCTACCGCTCATCAGTCAAGGCCGTCTCAACATAACGAAACAATATCGTCTTCCACAGCGCGAGTTGGCATCGGAACGTAAGAGAAAGTCCTTGCGTGTATCACTATATCGCTATATCGTTATATCGTCTTCTTCACTCGACGGCTTAAATCAGATCTGATGTATCGCTTGGAATGAAAGTTGCTGTATCGGTTTGCCGATATAGGCGTTAAATCGATATGTCGCGATATATCGATTTATAGCCCAGTCCTACTTGTAAAGCAATGATAAGCTACATTTTCGAAAATTTTAAATTCATTTGAAATTATATATGTGGTTAAAAGACTTTTCGTAAAAGGATTTTGATAAAAATTAAAAATATTTTCATTTGAATGTATTAAAAAGTTAGCAAAGGGAGTAATAATAATTATTAAAAACTAAGCATTATTCTTTAAATTATGATTTTGTAATTAAAATTTGGTTTTTCACGTAATCGTCGTAAATATAACGGCAGAAAGGACGAAGCTATTTTTTCCATTTGTTTATTTTAGTATTCATCGTGAATGTATTCATGAACATTAACAAATTATATTTAATCTGAATTGTTTGACGTTCGTCACCAACTTTGTTTACGATTAGCGGTTCCCTTTCATACTTCACTGCCCCAGTGACAAAAAGAGTCCCTCAAAAAACGATATTTTCTCTTCGAGCCCAGATGAAAAGTTTAAATGTTGTATGCTTTAATGCTGTATGCTTTCTCTCTCTCTCTCTAAATATATATATATATATATATTTTTTTTTTCTTTGAACTTAATGAAATTTTTAAGTAAAAAAATTTTTGATGTTGATCGATTTTGCGCCTTTTTGAAATAATGCGCCCATGGCATTCGCCATACTTGCCATACCCTAGATACGCCACTGCCTTTAAGTAAATATCTGGTGAATAAGCTTATTAAATGCTTCTTTGACCAACTGACTTTCCTTCTTCTTAAACATTTAGAAGAGTTTTTACAGGCTAAACAGCATGAAAAAGAAGATATTTTGCAAAATTCTACATCAGAGCGTGAAGATCTGATCCTTAGATCAAAAGTTATTTAGGGTGATCTTTTTGTTTCGCACTGTACACTTACAAAACTAAAACAAGTTATTTCGAAATAGTTATTTTCTCCTTTCCATTTCATATAAAATTTTTTCCAAATAAATAAAATTTACAATATACCAAAAATAAGTTAATAAATAATAATAAAAAATTTAATAAATTAAATTGATTTGATGACTTGAGATATTTACTTTATTTTACTATTGGTATTAATTCATACAGATGATTTGTTGCTTTTATTGTTAAAACCCATAGTTTCGCACTTTTGAACCAAACTTAGAGAACAAGGTAAAGAGCTTGGTAAAGCTTTAGGACAAATTCACTTTCATGCAGGACATCAGAATTGAAGCTTTACATTAATAGGAAAAAAAACGAAAATATCCCACGGTTAGCCCGACGGCAAGATTACTCTCACCCATGACATGATCCCTATACCATTGGAGGTAATGTATGTCGGAACTGTTGTCAGTGCAAACAGAGAGCGGTATACAAATTAACATGGAGATTCAATTCAAACCAAGTCCCGTCTTTGAAAAATGAGGACTAAATCATTTATCTCACAATTTCAGAGAAATTGGTGTTTAGAATAATACAAGAAACAAACAAAGGTATAAAATTCGGCGTGATAGAATAAATTCTTATCTTTATAAGATTTTTTCAAACATTTTCTCGACAGGAAGATGAACTTTACCAACGAGAGCAGAGGTTTGTCAGTCCATTTGTCTAATGTTTTTTTTTTAAAGAAATATACGGATTTCCTTGATAAGTAGGAAAACTATTTCTGTTGATATAGCACGCGCGTTTTTAACTAAAGAATAATTGTGCTCCTCTCTATTGTTGCTCATAAGACAACTTGGTAGATATAGATATTACAAGTCTATTTTAACTCATATATGAGCAATTACAATTGAATTTATTAGTATATATAAATATATACACTATATTAAGAGCAAATTAAGAAAAAATTAAAGACAAAACAAACTTACTACTTGATTTCTTCCAAATAATTTAAGAATGGAATTCTTTAACATTGAATGGTGTAACATTTTTTAAAATTCTTTTCTTTACTGAATGTGGAGAGAGTGTGCATGCATTATAGACAGTCTCGAAAAGTATGGCCACGTGAGGACGATGGGGTCAGGACTGTCTTCTCGTCTTCCCCTATCCCTCAGGGATATTGAATAACTTCCCACATGGACACAAACTAAAGACTTGGCCTTCAGAATTTTCTGAGAAAAAGATGCCCAAAAAGTTGGTGGTAAAGAGTAAGTAAAAAAGAACACATTTTTGTCTTTATGTTTTTAGTGTATTCTCATTTACAAAAGAAAAAAAAAAGTTTTTTTTAAAAGAATATAATAAATGTTTTTTTGCAAAACAGTAGCATTTTCCTGACGATTTTTTAAGTTCATCCTGATAGAAGGGCAAAACGACACACGACAGGGGTCCAATTGCCCCTGACCCCCTATTGGCACCGCCCTTTAAATGGAGCACATTTTGAATAAATAAATAGCTTTTGAAAAGAGATGTAAGCATAATCCAACATTTCATACATAGCAACCTAACATATATTTAGGGCAGTCATTATGGAACACTTTTTTCATTATTGATTGTTAATAGAATGTGATACAATGAAAGCTTTTACTGTGAGGAATTCCATTTTGCATTTTTCAATAATACTGTCATTTTGCTATCCATTGTGTATTTATTATACATCATAAGGCAGTGAAGCTTTTTAATCAAGTTTATTAAGCCTTATATTAAAAAATATGTAGTGTGCAAAGCTTAAAATACAATTTTAGTGCAAACAGAATCAAGAACTCACTGATTATGATACACTGCTATTGCTATTTGGAATGCATTGCAATGCTTAACATGAGACCAGATTTCTCTGTATTTCTTTTCTGTAGGAAAATAAATAAATTTGAATGTTGTACTGAAATTGTTTTCTTCGAGATATAAAATTGAATTTTATAATCAAATCCAAAATGGTTTTTTAATTGAAATCAAGTTAGTAGAATTAATTTCAAATTGCAAAATCAAAGATAAACAAAATGTTTTTTGTTATACATTTTAAGTACAGATTCAACTGTATTTCTTCTTTTAAATTTAGCTTTTTTCTTCAATTTTTTTAAAAAATATACTAGGAAAGGACATTATAAATGAAAAAAGAAAAAGGAGGATTAATATTTATAACAAAACTCTTAAATTGTTGATCTTGAACTCTGATAGGCAAGCGATTTTTCCCATTATTGTCCAAGTATTTTGACATTTGAAGAATTAAATTTATTCCCCAAATTTATTCAAAACACACATTACTTTCCAAAAATAAAGCAGAAATAAAATTAAAAAACAATATCTGAAAGAATTAATTAGATTAAAGAGCATCCGGAGACAGAGAGAACAGTATAAATGAGATAGGCTCAGGTCAGAACTTGGGCCCGACACGGGCATTGTCTCATTTACTGAAAAAAGGTTTTGATTTCGGACTCATTATATAATTTTCATAAACATTTTTTAGAGGCTTGAAAAATTATGACAGACTAAATAAAATTAAAACAAATTTGAAATAAGAAATTGTAAGCATCAATAATTTTCAGAAAATCTTAGATAAAAAAAAAATTCTGCTCCTAAATGGTACACTTTGTTTTTACTAAAGTCATGTTGTTTTTATTTAATATATAAGTGTTTACTACACTGAAAAATATATTCCTACATAATGCAGTAGATGAAGCAGATTTAAATAAACATAAATTCTTAAATTTAACGGTTTACAACGAAGGGTTCTGATTTTTACTGACAACAAAAAACTTGGATGTCTTCTGTTGTTGACAATTCCTTTTCGACATTTCTCTTTCACATTCAATTCCAGATTTCTCTCCTCGCTTTTTGTTTTAAATGTTAGTGCAAAAAAGGTTACAATGACTAATTTCTTTATTTAGATATCAAAGACTGGGTGGCGAGACTGCAAAGTTTGGTCTTTATCCGAAGTGTATCTTGGGCAATCTCAGTCTCTAATCCTATGTGTTTAGCGTTTGAGTGGGCTAGGAATAAAATTCTTTGGGTTCGGATTTTCAAAAGCGAGCTTGAACTCATTCCTAGAGGACAGTACCCCAAATCTGAAGAGTAGTGCTTTAACGTTCTCAGTCTCTCTGGTGAATTATCTTAGCCTAAGTCATTCAGCCATAAAAAATTAAATTTCTTTCTGAAGTTTTTGCTCCAATACTCCTTTTTTAAATAAAAGAGTTAGTAAAATATAATAATAGATGAAATGTGAGGACGAGTTATTGCAGTCCTGCTATCAAATTTAGTGAGTCAGATGCTATGCGCTAGAATTCGTCATGTAGGAAATCAGTTAGCGGACAGAAATGCATGCTACAGTACTGTCATCTAGTGAGTGTTCAGATCCAATTCAGTTCTTCCTAAGGAAGAGCATGAAAGGATAATGAAGTCATAATCCTAAGCCTACCAGTGCATAGAATAGTATCTCATCTTTCTTCGCTAAATTGATTACAATCATAAGGTTAAGTTTGAAGTAGTCATAAGATACAATTTTTCTGTTAAAATTGAAGCTAAATTTAATTTTTAAATAAATGGTTTTGAAAATCTGTATAACATATTGCTTTATTTCTATAACAGCTATTAAAAGTTATTAATTTACACTCATTCTCTTAAAAAGAAATAACATAAAATGGATGTTAATAAATGTAAGTGTAGATAATATAATAAATGTAAGAATAAATCAAATAAATTATCCCTTGACAATAAGTTTAAAGTGTTTACTAAAATAAAAAACCATGATAACTTTTTAAAAAACTACTTGCTTTTTTAGAAAAATTCAATTTAAAATTAAATAAAAAAGATTATAAAAATAAACAGTCATTCCTTCACTTTTAAAAATAAAGTTATTTCACGTAAGATAAAAGATATCGATTAATAAAAATAAATGTAATTATATATAAAAAAAGAATCAAATAACAATAGTTCTATAAAAGAAAATATTTGGCATTTTGATTACAAATCTATTAATTCTGATAAAATGACAACTAAAAATGAGACCAAATAACACAATTTAAACAAGAATCATTGAATGAATATATAAAGCAAGTAAAATGTAACAAAAGCAAAGTCATTATTTAACATTTAAGTTATATACATTGTAATGTAATAAAATATAGCAATAGACCTTATGTAATAAAATATAGCAATAGACATGTATAAAAATAAGCAATAGCATTATTGTGTCAAATTGAGTGACACAAAAACATCAAACTATTAATTATAAATGTTTACGAACAATAAAAACTAAGTTTTTTTAATAAGATGGTTCAAAATACATAACAATATTTTCCAAAGATAAATACCAATTTTTCAAAAACTTCAAAAGCAAATATTATCAAATATCCTACTTTCCATTATTACAGTTGATTATAAATTATTTATTTATTAAAAATAATATAAACTAATAATCATCCTATTAAAATAAGAGTATTTCAAAGAATAATATTTGCTACAGATTTCTTAATTATTTATTACTTTAATTTAGGGCAATTAATACTTCTTTAGCTCACATGCAAAATATAATGCCTACTACAATAAACATCAAATATAAAGGAATAATTAGTCTATAATCGATAATTTTTTCGTTTGTTAAATCTATAGAAATACAATGGAATTTTAAATAGACAATCAATCGACATAATATAATCTGTTACTGAATTGATCATTACTCTATGAGGCACAATTAAATTTGGAAATAAAACATTAAATATCACAGTAAATACAAAAAGAAAACATGTGATTTCTGATATTAAAGGTGATAATTTTAGAATCTTTCTTTTATCTTAAACCATTACCATATTGTATAAAGAGCTCAATTTGACTTGAGTAGAAATATTTTTTTTTAGGCGAAGGTAATTTCTAAACACATTAGCATTTAAAATTTTAAACTAATAATTTCTTTTTATGTTACATATAAAATGTAAGTTTTCAAATCTCGTATAAAAATAAGCAGAAACAATAAATTATAAGAGATCATTAAAATATAATTTAAATATAAACATAAAAGCATTAAAAAATTAATGTGATCAGTAAATTGTTTATTTTAAACTTAAACTGAAAAACACAAAATTTCAAATAAGCATTAAACAAAAACAAAACAAAATGTAACCAAATTATTTCAATAAAAGTGAATAAAAAATACACAACCAAAATAAAAGCCACTCTAAAAATATACAAAACAAAATTGTTAATCAGAGCATGCAAGTGGAATTCAGCATTTATTTATTCTCGAAAGAGCCCTCTTCACCTCAGATTATAAAAAATAAATGTCACCAAAGAATCATTCAATAGTAAACATCCTAAACAAAGAAAATAAAAGTTATCTATCCATTAAGGTAGGCACACAGAAGATACTTAAAGACCATTTTGACCAAATTGTAAGATAAAAAGATGAGTGTTGGGAGAGGCTGCATGTAGTTAGGATTATTAATGGAAAAAAAAGGAAAAAGATAGGCTAAACAAAACGAAATAAAATATTAACTATAAAATTAGATAAACCCTAATTTTTTAATTAATGTTTTAAGAAGACTGATAAATTCCAAAGTGATAATTGGAACCATGCATTACCTAGAAGTTGACAATTAATCTTTCTAGGGCAGTGTTTCCCAAATTTATGACTTTTGTTTACCCTTTCTAAATTTTTCATAATGCTGTGTACCACTAATGAAAAAATGAATGCATTTTTTAATATATAAAAATTGCACAAAAGTTAAAAATTACAACTGACTGTTGATATCACTAATTATTAACTGTTTATTTTGCAAAAAATAGCCAATAGAAGAATATGTAGTCGTAAATTTTCATGGCTAGCTTTATTTTTAAATAAAATATTTTGAAATTTTCGTTTGTTGCAAGATATTTTGCATTAGAACGCGTACCCCCGCTAAACTGCTCCCGTACCCCTGGGGGTACGCATACCACACTTTGGGAAACACTGTTCTAGGGCAACCCTTTAAACTAGGAAGCTATAACAATACGTATTTAATTTTTTAACCAATACAACTGAAGGTTTAATTAAGTTCTATATCACTATACAATTTAGCCAGAAATCTCCAAAGCATATAAATAAATGCTTAGAGATATATTCGATAAAGAATACATTAAGAAATGTTTAATAAAAAAAACCCTCTTAAAGTTAAAGAAAGGAATACAGGCACATTAAAAAAGTCTTTTTAAAAGCAAAACCAAATACATTTATTATATTTAAAAGCAAAAGTCATACAAAAATACCAAACTAAGTAAATAAATGCAATTATACTTGTAGTAAATAAATGCAATTATACTCTTAGTAAATAAATATTATTATATTTACCCCTAAATGATTATAACCAATTATTTATCCTTATAGTATTACTAGCTTATTATCAATGGAATTTACAATCTATTTTTAGTTATCATTATCCTATTATTTCCATGCATAGGTATTTTCAAACAAAGAATTAAGTCATAAAAATAGTTAAGAAAGAAATATAAGATACCTTTTTAATGAGAACGCTTTGCTCATTCTTCGTGATTCATCCATTGAACCAGGTTTTATCACAGCTCCATACATATGCATAGCCACATAAAGAACACAGAGGAGCATAGGGCCAAAGAGAGCTCCTTCAAAACCTAAGCAGAATACTCCGCCAGCTATTGCCAAGCCCGTTAAGTAGGGATGTCCACCTCTAAAGAATGAAATGTTTAGCATATTAAGTAAAATAGAGAATTAGAGCTTAAGTATTTAATTATCATAAGTTTCATTTTACCCTTTAATTTCACTATAAACAGCACTATCCACAAAAGATGTTGGTACAAGTTGAACAACAAGCATGACAACTGCTGTAATAATCTGACCATTGACAAGCCATAGCTCTAAAACAGCAGGAAGGCAAGCCCAATAGGCTCCAAGAAATGGAACAGCACCAAGAATAGCAGCAAGGACTAGAATGAGTAATGAATAAATTGTTACTGTACATATATTTTAAATATGGGAAAAACTATGACTCGTGGATCGATTATGGTCTGATGATCTGTGTTACAAATTAATATATATATATATAAAGTCGTTGCAGAGAGGAAGGATAAAAACAAGTCTTAAGCAGGGGAAGAGGGCAGAATATTTATTTAATGATTATTAGAGAGTGAACAATCATCCAAGTGACACAAAACAGAAGTGCTCCTCAATAGAATTGAGGGAAATTTTTTTAAAAAAATCCGTAAAATTTTTCATTTTAGGGAATAAGGGAAATCTTAATTATAAATGGTTCATGAAATAGGTCGAAAGAAAAAGTCTTCCTCACAATTCCATGAAAGGGAGAAATCAAAAATATTAATTAATGCATAACTTGAAGCCAACAATAGAGTAAAAGACAAGATGTTAATATTAAAGTGTGAGTAAGAGCGTTTAGTTTAGAATAATAAATATAGAAAAAGATTGAGATAAAGGAATAACATAAAAAAATTAGTTGAAGCTTTTTATGTTACATATATATATATATTTGAGACAGTTTGATAAACTTGATCTGTTTGCAAAAAAAATATATACATATATATTTATGCAAGATTAATATATATTATAATTTCTAATTACTTAAAGTTAACTTGAACACAAATTTTACTACCATTCAAACAAAATTGAATACTTTCACTGTGTTTTTCAATCTAAATTGAGAAGAAGTGAATCTGGAATAACAGCTTAAGTGAATTGAGGAACTATTTAACAATCACAACCAGTTATTTCTCACTGTTCCAAAAATATTTTTTCAATCTTTGACAAAAGCAAGCTTCCAAAATCAAATGTTTCACGCCCAAAAATATAGTGCTTTGTTGCGCTAGAATGAGTACTTTATATCAGGAACCCAAAGAAAAGTTTACTAAAAATCGACTGAATCGAAAAAGTGCCTAATCAGTACTTTTAGGGCTCACTTTGTGAGAACAAAACTATTTTTACAAAAATGAGAAATATTTAGAGAAAATTTACTAAGCAAAATATTAAACTTTAGCATTCACTGTATAATATTATGTTTAATATTATAAGTATTTAAAGTAGAAGCAACAACTAGGTAGAATACTAAAACTACTAATATTTTTATAAAATGAAACATTGAGAAAAAAAAGTTTTTACAGATTAAATTTTTTAAAGGGGATATTTTAATAAATTGGGATTTTTTGAAATAACAGGTATAAATTTTGTGAAAAGACCTTAACGGCCTCTATTTTTGCCTGAATGGCACCCTACAAATAGATGAATAATGAAATTTGTATAATTAGAGCATCACAATTTATACCACTTAAGAGACTTAATTAATTTTTAATTTGTCCTATTAATATTTAATTAAATTTATTCAGCTCATTAATATTTGTATTGTAATATTTTATAATATTTTTTTGAAGTTTCAAAATGTTCATACCAGTCTGCTCTCAAAGGACTTTACCAATAACATGTACAGTAGTTTATTAATGTTTTTAATGTATACACAGTTCGTTAAAAAATCCTAAAGTGCAAATGAGAAAGAAAAAATTAAATGTTTGAAACAAAATTACTGAAGAGATTTATTTTTTTTCTTTGTGTAACAGTAAAATTTTAAAGATAAAAAAAGTTCAGCTCAAAGACTATCATCATTAGGAAGGAATCCTATATAAAGGGGGCTCTAAAATTTATCTGGGAAGTAATTTTGATGAAAAAGTATAAGTTTATAATTGAAATTTGTAAGTTAAATTCATAAAGTATACTGTATTGGTTATGTATATAAGATTATATTGCATAAATGGCTTCTTGAGTTTTGAAGACCCATATAAACTCTTTTGTTGATATTTTAAATTCTCATTTACAGAAATGTGGATAAATTTTGTTGATACAGCTCTCAGTGTTTTCCTTCAAGACATGGGTGGTTATAAATCTGTCAATTTAAACCTTAAATTTTGTTGAAAAAGAAAAGACAAAGGGCCTTATAGTATTAGATCTTATGATTTAATTCTCTGTTGATAATTGATCTTATGATCAATTGGTATCAAATTCTGTTTGGTAAAATAAAACTGGAAATTACACAATCAAAGAATGACTTAACTATGTCCAAACTATTACTCAACAATCAAAACATGTTTTTTTGTGTGTAGCATTCTATATTTAAAACCCGAAATAGTTTATTGCCCCACTATTTTGATAATTTTGTTTGCAACATTTTATAGCACGAAGTGCTAAATTTAAACTTTTTTTCAATTTTGAGATTCTATTTACATGTACAATTCAATTGTGTTTAAAATTTACAAGCAACACGTAGCACAAGGATATTTCAGGTAAATGCATATGGTAAATACATGTTTATTTTTTGAAATTTTACATAAGCACAATAAAAATAGTGTTAACACTTACCAGATGGAATATAAACTATTTTGACATCAAACAAGGTATGGATGAACCATGTGTATAAACCATAAAATGCAGCCATTTTAAATGAAGCTGCAAAAACACCATTTATAGCTTCTTCTACAGCTCTTCCAAATTGTGCTCCACTTCCCACTGTTGGAAGTAAATTACTGCATGCTTCTACAGGTTTATATTGATTGCCACTAGCACAGAGTAAATAAAATAGTGAAGTAGAAAACACAACCTAAAAAAAGTAACTTTGTTACATTACACATAAATATTTTACCTATTGTAACTATTATCCAATAATAATTAATGTTATACCTATTGTAACTATAACATAATTAGCCAATAAAACTACTAAAGTCTTGATTTTACTGTCATTTGCATTTTTAGACATTTTATCTTTTTTATTACTTTTTTTTAAAACTTAATTATACTTTTTTTAAAAGTATTTTTTGTACATTATCACATAGATAAATCTAATTGAATTTAAAATAATAATGCACTTTTTAATATAATTCATATCTTTAAGAAAATTAAATTTAATTATACATTTCATATAATGTGATTTCAATTTTATGATAAAGTTTTCACTGGTTTCTATAATAACTGGTTCTATAACTCACTCACAAACCCTGCGGTACGGAAGAGGGGTGCAGGAGGGGGCATCTCTAGAAAATATACTCATATGAGACATAATATTACTCATAAGATATTTTCCCAATTTATTTTATAAATAATGCTAACCTTTAACTAAACTTAGAATATTATTATTGTAAGATAGTGAGTTATTTTCAGTTCAATGAGGTATGGGTACACAAAGTTTCAATTTAGTGAATTTCCATCAAAACTACGTTATGATATTTATTATCTTAAATTAAAATTATGATTATAAATACCGGAATATCTCTTCTCCATAGTGTTTCTGTTTCTTATAAAAATTTAAAATGTTTTATGGTAAGTTTAGGATAGGGCACTCACAAATATTACAGAGGGGGGGGGGCACATCTAAGTCCACCAATAGAATCAGCCTCTTATTGTCATCTAATTTCCAAGAAAAGCGTAATATACATATGATAACACTAATAAATTTTTTCAGTTACCAGACTCACAACGGTCAGATATTGGAATTAAAACAATTTGGTCAATAATTAAAATTTTTCAAGAGTGCGATAGAGCCTTTTAGTTGAATGGTCAAATCAGTCTAGAAGAAGTAAGAAAATACTCTCTCATTCCCAATGTTTAGCTGATATTTAGTTTGTGGAATTACATGCACGTGGAATTATATTTTAAATTCAGTTTATGTAATTAAAATCTTTAATTAACATATGATCGTATTAAATGGCAGATAATGTATAACAAATACTATTCTCTTTTTGGTTTAGTCATTGTCAGGACTTGTAAAAATAAAATCTAGTGAGGCTGACAAAAGCAAGGAAAATAATGAAATGAGAAAAGCATGCAACGACGATATTAAAAATGTTGCGTCTGAATTTAATTTTTGTTTTATTCTTTTTCTTAGAATGGATGAAGATTGGCATTTGTTTTGAAGAGATTGTAAATAGTTTTTGGATATACTTAATGTGGTTTAATAAATGAATTTTTTTTTAAAAATGTCTTTCTATTCCAATTTCCCCAAATCAAATTTAAATCATTGTTGATTCTGTTAATCTAGACACAGATTGTTTGCCTAGTTTCCTGCAAGTTATCTTCCCTCTGAGGCATCCAAAACTAGTTTTTTACATGAAAAGGTTAAATCGCATAGTAATACTTAATAGGATGTTTGATCTCCCAAGTTTAAAAAATGAAAGCTTACAAAAGAAAAAAAAAAGAAGAATTACACTCAATAAGTTTACATAATAGTTTATGTGTTAGTTAATAAGTTTAACAATAGCATTATTTAAAAAAAATATTAAAATAAATACTTACAAAGTTCAAAACAAAATTTAGAACAGCTGTTCCACCTCCAAACAAGAGAGAAATGATTGCCGTTATTGCACTAAATGCTAAGGTTATATTGCCTTTAAGTATCAGCCAGACTGATTCTAAAACCTAAAATAACATTTGTATTAAAAAATAATGATAAAAAATAGTCTGTAATTCTTGCTTATAACAAAGAATTTTAAACCTTTTGTTCAAAAGAATAACCAACATATTGGATGTCATAAATGTTTGAGGAAGAGAGGGGAGAAAACGTGATCAAAATCTATCAACTTATATAAGAATGTAGTCCAAATCATAAAAACTAGTTTATCTCTCAGATGAAACCAAAAATAATTAAAAAATTTTTTTATTATGTAAAATAAATAAGAACTAGAAAATTTTCCTTTTTGGGTTTCAAATTTTAAGGTAAGTTTTAATTTATTTAGTTTCAGTTTTGGGATTTGTTATATATATTTTTTCATACCTGAAATTTATTATTAAATATTGCATGTAATACTGTTTACATAAATCAGGGGTAATCTAACTGATTGATATCATGTAGCTAGGGGTTGATTGGATCTAAACAGTTAATTAATTTATTCATTACATATATTGAAAGTCAATGATCGAAAAAGTTTGATGGCTCTTGATATTAGCAATAATATCCTTATCCTGATATCCTAGTCCAACATTTTTTGGACAAGGAATCCAAAAGTACTAAGCAGAGAATCTGATAACAGAACATCTTCTAAATAAAACATTGGTTCTGAAATACAAAATTTTGATTTGAGATGATTAAATTTTATTAAAAGGTTTGCCACTTTTAGTGCACATGAAATATAATAAAAAAACTCATAACTTCATAGGTAGATTTCTATTGAATTTGATGTGACATAGATTTTATATTTCTCAACAAGCCATGGTTCCTAGAGGAATGCTTTATTGTTAAGTTAAATGCCCATCATTTTCATAAAATCAATAATAAAAAAATAATGACTATGTTTCAGCGATAACTATATCAACTGATAGATATAACAACTGATTATCCTAACATCTATACATTCTTCATTTGAAATTTTTTATATTAGTATTAATGTATTCAAACAAAAGGTATTTTTACAAAATATTTTAAGGAATGGTGCACATGAAAGTTTATATCATTATTTATGTTATACTTTATTTGAAAGTAACTCATAATTTATGCTCTGAAACTTAATTGCATCAAAAAAAAATATCCGCTTTTTGTTTTAAGAACATGAAACTTTATCAGTGTGTAATAATAAATTCTAATAAGTTAGACATATTTTTTTTAAAAAAAAGTTTTAATTGTGAAGATTGATTTTCCCTACTTAAAATGATTTAGTTATTTACATGCTCATAGTTCTGAAAAATCATTAAAAATATAAAAAGGATGAAAAACGTCTTAAAAATAAATTAGAAGAAAAATACAAATAATTAGCAGGCAGTTATCTAATTGGTGTCCGAAAATAAAAAACTTTTTCTATTGAAATTTATTTTATTTAGGACAAAACTTGTAAAAATGTTAAAACACAATTAAGTTCTAGATTGATACCAATAAATATATAGTTTGGCAATTAAATATTTAATTAAAAGATACAAAATTTAAAAAAAGCAAACTTACTGAAAGGAAGGTACCAATATTTTCTTTAACAAAATTAACGATCAAGTCCATATTCAGAGTTTTGAAACCATCAACCAAAGAATCGAAAGACGCCACATGTTCAAAGTTTGGCGAAGTACTGTTTTCATTTCTAGAATGCCATAACTCATAAACTTTATCAAATATTTCTAAAATTTGTTTCTCTAATTCTGCAGCACGTTCTTCATTTTTGTCATCAATAATGCGACGTACCTAAAATGATTGAACACTCTGTAGGAATATTTGACGTTAAAAGATTAAATGTGTAGAATTATCAGAGACAGTTAAACATAAAACAATAGTACTTCTATGACCTGAACCATTTTAACATTATTTTTCAAGATAAAGAAAAACAAAATCCTGATTCACAATAAAATTAATAAAGGACATTTCATAAGTAGAGGTACAACCACAGTGAAATATTTATAGTTTCTTCTCTAATGTTTGAGCATGCAAAAATGCAAATTTTTTTTTCAAAGCACAACAAAAAAGCAAAACATCCCAACCTAAGGTACACAAGCTTTCGCCACAATAGTAAGCTTAACTAGATGTTGATGATTTGTTTATGTTATCGAAATAAAAATTGCAGAATAATTTTATGCATTTATAAAACAGGTTCTGTATAATCTTAACTCAAACAATCCAATAATTATATGGAACAAAAAACTCTTAACTTTAGAATTAAATAAATGCATGACAAAGACAGTAAAATATTAATTGTAGTGTTTCTACTGTACAAATACACAACATAAATTAACCTTCTTTTCAGTGTTGCTAGATTTCTTCTCATGGACTAAGGTGTAAAGAAACTGAATAATAAGTTGTAATGTTGTCACAATTGAAGGTCTATTAAGCATTATTCAATAATGGGTACAACCTGCTAAACAGAAAAAGACAAGATGAATAGAAACTGCAATTTCATATGAAATTGCAAAGCATCTTTGTTGGGTGAAAATAAATTTTTTACTGACATCAGCAACCAAACAAAAGCAGATTTCGGCATGAAGTATATAGTTTAAAAATATCCCACTAAAAGAACAACAAATTTATGACACAATAAAAGAGCATGTAGTACAATGCTAGGAAGAGAATTATGTGCAAATGAAAATCACAAAAATTGCACAAAAAGGTTGCCAACATTGCAATTTTATAGACTACAACCACTTTGAACAATTCTTATTCCTTATCAGAATTATAATGCCCCAACAAAAAGTTCAGCTGCAAACTTGTTAAAAAAAACTTTTTAGAAGATATTTTCAAACCTATTGTAGTCTAAAATGTCAGCAGTAAAAAAAAAAAATCTGCAAGAATTTTCGTCAAACTACAAATTAAGTATAGTTTGCAACTTTGAGACCCGTTGCAATTTTCCTTTTCCTTAAAGCATTATGACACAAAAATTTGTATCTCTATTTATGAAATGCAAATAAATTTTGATATTTGTTTTTGAAATTAATAACATAATTTAATAGTTTGCACATTTTTTTGGATAATTAATTAAACAACTATTCATTTATAACGAAAATATGAATTAAGAGTTACATTTAATTTTTATAATGCAAAAATGTTTACAAAAAATTATCGTAACCGGAAATGTTAACTTTTTAAGTGAAGTAAAATGTGAATCAAATTGATTGTAAGAATTTATAAATAACTTGTAATTCTACATTATAAGGAAAGTAAGAAAAACTGCTTTGAATAAACAAAAAACTCGCAAAACTTGTTCAATAAACAAAAACTGGTATACTCTTTGGTTACACGTCCTAAAAAAAGCAGTATAATCACTGGAATAGGCAATTAAAAGTCTACTTAAATGGAAACACACACACATGTAAAAGAAATCCATATTTTATATTACATAATTAAATAGAAATTATACTATAGTAAAAATTTGTTTTCAACTGTCTTTTTGTGATTTTTCTTTTCAGAATTTTAATGACATAAAAATTTAGTATTGAATTTGCTTGAAAATTAATATAAATATTTTTCTGATAAAAAAGTTTTATTTTATATGAAAAGAAATGGTGATAAATTTGAAGTTATAGTAAATAAATTATAGCTTTAGAGTTTTGTATATCCTGCTAAAAACAAAAAAAAAGTTTTTATTATAATAAATTTTTCACTAATTATAGTAAGTAAAGACTCCTCCACTTCAAAACTATGGAAAAAGGAAAGAGAATTGCTTAAGAATCAATTGACTTCATTCATTATAGAACAATTATTTTATAATTTGAAATGAATCATAAAAGGAAAAATTTATATTTCTAATATGCTTGACACATATTTGAAAGTATTACTTTTTTACACCTTTACAATTAGAAGGAAATAAATGAAAATTAATTTTTCTTATAAAGGCAAATGTTTTTTAAATGGAATTTTACCTTAGTTATCGATTAGACACCAAAATTGGCTGAACATCTAATGTCATTGTTTTAATGAGACGTTTCTTAGACACAAAAACAACAAGTTAGTGGTACTCAGTATCTCCAACATATTTCTATTGCACACATTCAGTTTTTGTTTAATTACGGTTTGTAAAATTCTTTTATGGTATGCATATTTGCAATTTTAGAACAAAAGTGGAAAATTGGAATACAAAAAATTAAAATGGTTTTGCACGGTTTTTTAACTACTCAACTTTGAAAAAAAATTCCCATGCTATATGAAGGTGAATGTTTTAAATACATTGTTGATGAAGTAAAAACAGATAGATAATCTACAAAAATCATGAATATTAAATAAATCAAACTTGTGCCTGGATTTAATTTATATTTAAATTTTGCTATGAAGTTATTATTATTATATTCAATCAATTTGAATCACTTTTACTTTCACACTAGCAGAAAAAAAACTTTTAAAAATAATTTTATATTGTAAACAATAAACAAAAATGTTTTAATTGATATTACACTAGAGACGAAAAGTGGACCTTTCCCTCGACTGGTTGGCTGCCTTTTTTTCCTTTTCTTACCTTAATTAAAGAAAATACCCCAGTGAAAACTCAGTCAATAAAAAAAAAAAAAAAACTACAACAAAATATAAGCAAGCAATATAATAAAAAGGGATTTCAATAAGAAAAATGCATGCAATTAATTTTAAATAAATATCTAAAAATAAAATAAACAAATAAATGATTATTTGTGAAGTAAAATTTTTTAAAACCTAAAATTATTAAATAAATCTAGTTATATACATGCATAACTAGATCCATCCAATAAATTCATACATTTATTTAGAACGTAATAGCTCAAACAATGATTAAAAATTAAAAAAACTGCAGTTTTACAAAGCAAACATTCTGAACTTTGAAAAAGAATTTTCAAAAGAGTTTATGGGAAGAATTATATTAGTTGAGCTACATGCTTATAGAAATTTAAGAATTTTCAAAATAAAATGTTTCCAAAAATCCAGCTACTAAACTAATGCAGTTCGAGAACAATAAAAAAATATTAAGTATAAGATACAAGCTTCAAAAATTTATTTTAAGTAGCAAAAACAGAACTATGCAAAATCAATTCATGCAGATTGCAATAAAGTTTCAAATATAAAACCCCACTCAATGAAATTTAACTGTTTTTGTAAAATATAATTTTCATGCTTACTAAAAATGTACTACTTAGCTTAAACCATGTAATCAATTCTGAAATTTGAGATTACTTTTATTTTCCTTCCTTTGTTAAAGTTTAAGACATTTATTTAATTTTTTCCTTCGCATACCAGTAAAACTTGTTTACTTTGAAGACTTTTTGGAATTGATTAACTTTTTCTAAACCTTAAACTAAAAATTTAACTTAATTTTATAACAGAATAAGTAGAAGAAAAAAATATAAAAATATTTTCTAAACTAACTTTAACTCGTTAAGCACAACAACAAATTAATGAAATTTCACAAGAAATGAAAGACTAGAAAAAAAGTCCATTTATTGCATTAGCAATTATACTAAGAGTTTGGTTAAGCCCAAAATTAGTAATCTTCACCACAACAAAGAAGAACAATTACAAGAGAAAAATACATAATCTTCACAGAATATACAGTCAAATTGCGATAACTTGAGCTCGATAGAATGGACAACCTATCTAAAGTTCAAATTTTCATATTAAAATTTTGGCAGCAGGTTCCTAAATTAATTTTATTTAAGGATATTTTCACTTTCATTTAATATCAGAGACAAAGTATTCAGAGAAGTTTTCTTCTGTAATGCTGTATTGTTCTTTTTTATAATAAGATTTATAGCCATATTATTAACAAGAATAATTTTAACTTCTAAGTGAAGACTTTTTAACTTTTGTCTAGACAACTTTAGAGATAAATATTTTTTTCTCCACAAACTCTAGAATGAGTGAAAATGAATGTTTGAAATAAATGGTACAATTTGAATGTACATGTCCTTAAATAGCACTACTGTGTACTCATTGATATTAAATATGTAAGCAATAGGGACTAATTGAGTCAATAGTGTCGTGCATAACAAGACAAGAGGCAAGAAATAGTTACCTCCTTGGCTGTGATTAATTGCGTTTTTTGAAAAAACTTGAGTTAAAGGGAGCAAAAATTGAGTTATCAAAAATAATTAACCTGAAGTTAAAGATAAAAGTGAAGGGAATCTCATAAAAATTCAAGTTATAGCAATTTAACAGTAAAATATTTAAACTAACTTTATGTGCACACTAATATGTTCAAGTCAAATCAAAAAGCAAAAAATAAAACAAATCTAAAACACAGGGTCATTAAAAAATAATGCCAGAATTTTGCAACCTTTTTAAAAATTAATTTAAAAAAGTATGGAAAGAATATAAAATTTTTTCTGTCCATTAGAATTACAGTGAAATAATTACTAATAACAGCTGCCTAAAAAACAAATCATAGCAACAATTGAAACTGTAACTCTCGAAAAGATAAAAATGATGTGAATGAAGATTGATTATGGTCTTGATGTCTGTAGAGTGACAAAGGATGCAAACATCAAAATGGGCATATAATTTTGCATTTTTTTAAAACATTCTCAACAATCTAAATACAGACATGATTATTAATAGACATAATACATTCCACGCTCTATATAACTAGCCTCATAGTCAGAGAGAAAATGGACGTCATAATGAGAGGTTATTATATCATGAGAGCAGAAAATACCATAAAATATTAACTCATAACTAAAGACAATATTTGACGAATTTTAATAAAGCAATGCTTCACTTTAATAACTAACAGTTGTAATAATATAACTTTTTTTTCTATATCAATAAATACGTAAAAGTGCCTTCTAGTATAACACTTCATAAGTGAAAAATGCATTAGAAATGTTATGCTGGTTAATTAAAAATAAAATTTTTCATAAATAACATACATCAAGACCATAGTGCAAAGACCACGTTTCAATTTGAAAATAAACTGCACTTCACAAAAAGAATAAATATTATTTTTAAATAAGAAAAGTATAATTGATAAATTTATTATATTCTCTGAAATAATTTACAAATATTATGAATGATTATCATAAAATTTGATATCTTAGGACTTAGGATAAGAGTTTTGTGGTAATTTCCTTTCTTTATCCAAAGGGAATTCTAGGAGCTTTACATCTATTGTGTGGTAATATCAAAGGAAATACAGTCAAACCCCGCTACAGTGAACCTTCAAGGGACCGAAATTTCGGTTCACTATAACCGGGAGTTCACTATATCCGTTTCTCAGACAATTTAACTAATGGTTCCAACTCCTCCTTTTATTACACATTATTTAAATAAACAACTGAAAAATAATATGTAGTAACAAAAATATGTTAACTTTTATTTTTATTACAAATATTGGCTTGATTACATCCATTTTCAATTTTCCTGTTTATGTCCATTTTATCTTCAATGAAGAACGTTTTACATTTACTGCTGACCATGGTTTAATTTGTGACACCTATTTGGAGGATTCTTTAACGGAACTGAGAGTAAAAAGGAGTTGAAATTAGGGCCTTATCATCACAGATTAGTGTCCACCCCTTTGACCATTAATGAATAACTAGACATTCCAACGCACTCTCTCTGACAGGAAATAAAACACTGGTCCTTACAGGTGCAACATCTGCTGGTGTTGGCCTTTGCTTAGGGATGGGAGAGTGAGATGAAAGAAGCAAACAAGACAAAATGCTTATTGCTATATTCCATGCTATATATGGATTTAAAAATTGGTATACGAATTTAGTTTGAAGTAGAAATTTCAAAATTATAATAAAAAAATGAAGAGAAAAAATTAGTCGGAAGGAAGAAAAAAATTCCCAATATCCAATTTCCTCTCTCTTTTTGGTTCACTACATCCAGAAAAAATAACATTATACGTGTATATCTGCACAGGAGCAAACTTTTTGTTCACTATAAATCGTGTTCAATATACTGTATACACTTTGACTGTAGTTTAAAATTTTTTTGAAACTTATTCTAAATCAAGTGACTAAACTTCAGTTGCCATAGTGGAATGAACCTTTCAGTGTGAACGTTTTAAAGGATATCAAAATAACATTCTGTTGATAGAATAGCAAATGAGACTTTATGAGACCTTTCCATCATAATGACTTTATGCAATGATAATTATGATGGAAAGGGCTAAGAGGCTAGGCTAAGGAGGTAGACTGAACACTGTTGTAATTTTGGCATTTTTTTAAATGATGAAACTGCAATTAAAATACATTTGAATCTGTTCTGATGATAGCAATTCAATAATTAAATATTTCTTTTTTATTATTACTCACAGTAGCTGAAATCCAGCCTCGACCATAAAGAAAGGCATCATCTAAGACGGCATCAACAGTTCCTTGAACATCTCTTAAGCTTTCAGGCACAAGTTGTTGTATATCAGTATTGTGAACAGTTCGATTTATCAAGCTACTAGTAACAGTAACAAGATGCATACTTTCACCATAGATCTAAAAAGAAAACTAATTAATTGTTGAAATTGTAAATATGTGCAAGAAAATAGCATTAGTTTTGTAGGGCTTTTACATTAGTATAGTTCAGCCTGATATCTCAGACTAAGACAAAACAATTTGAAACATCAAAAATTTGAATTATCAACAATATCTTGTTAACAGAAAAAAAAAATTCTTTTTAGACTTTTTTTTTTGTAGAAAAGGATTATCATCAAGAAATATTGAAAATTGAAATTATCAAAAAAGATTACTGACCAAAAATCGAATAAAGAAAATAATATCATATATAATAAAAAAAAACTTATTTACATACTTTTAAAAAAGTTATCCACATTATAATAAATACAATGCAAAAAATATTACTTAAAAAATATTTAATAGTTGTTTGCTTAAAGCATGAGTACAATAATTTATCAATGACACAGTCTAATTCAACAAAAGTGTTAAATGTGTCTTCTCACACACTCGGATGGCTTTCAACATATTTTCTTTATTCATCATAAATAGGGGAGTTTAAACGAAGTTTTATATTCATTGTATTGACTATAATCTATGAAACCCATGATTTAGCACTTTATTTTTGAATAGTTCTTTTATTTTTTGAAAATTTGTTTTCAGGAATTTCATTTTAATTTCAGAAATTGCTTCATCTATATCAAAAAAAGGGGGGGGGAAGAGAAAAAAAATCATCAAAACAATGCATTTTTAAACAATGAATGTATAAAAACTTGATGAGAATTTTTTTTCCCTTCAAAATTTTTCTACTTCTTGGTTTTGCTAAAAAACTTGCATACAAAAGTACTATTGAATGCAAAGTACTACAGAATCTTAGATAACTATAATGAATACAAAACAGATTGCACAGTAAAATAAATAAAAATAGAAGTATAATGAATTGAAATCGAACCATGACAAATTAAAATTTCTTAGCAATGGTGCCAACTAATTGCATGACTAAGCTTGGTGCCAATATATAACTGATTATAATATATATTATGGTTTAAATAGAGCATATTTTGTCGATACTTAATAGTAAATATTTTCTTACTATTTTAGACATAATATATTATATGGTTAAGATGTAGATTTACAAATGATGATTTTTCCCACAACAAAGCAAAAAAGAATTATTCAATAAGTAAATCAGCACGTCTTTTCAATTAGGTACTGATAAAATAGGCTTAATGTCAGATGCAAATTTTTTTTCCTCTGAAAATTAAGTTCTGAAAGCATGCCACGAGTACTGAAGGTGAAAAAAAACTTTTATGTTTCTCATATGATTTGTATGACAGTAACAAAACTAAGTGATTTTAAGTAAAATTTACTGTTTATATGCATTCAACACATAATAGATGCTTGAAAAACACATGAATAAATGCTTGAATTACAATTCATATAAATAATAAATTTTTGAAAAGTATTTCATTATGACTAAATGATGCTTATTCAAAAAGTTAAAAAACATTTTTATAGCCTTTAAAAATGTAATCATTGCTTACATAACTTAATAATATAAGAATTTTCAGCAAGTTAAAAGAAGCAATTTTTAAGTGTTTAGAAACAATCTCCATTTAAGCAAAACTAATAAACAAAATTGAAAGACTATACATTTCACAAATATGCTTTAAAGTTTTAAAAAATTTTTCTGAACAAGATAATGAACAGAAAGTATTTGTCATAGCATTCCATATGAAAATGAACTTACTTGTACACAAAGAAATATTGTTCCTATAACAGCAAAAAAGAATACCAGGAATATGGCCATCATGCTTGTAAATGTATCAATTGATCCTTCAAGAAGAATCAAAAACTAAAATGTGAAATAGTAAATCAGTAAAAAATAATTTAACTTAAATAAATATTGTTAACATTTCACGATATAAATTTTTTGGCATCCTGATCACATATCATGGCAGGCTTTTTATGATTTAATTAAATAAATTAATTACACAAGTTGTATCTTTTTTTTTTTTTAAAAAAAAGAAATAGTTTGAATGAAGTGTCAGAAATGTATCTAAACAAATAAAAATATATCATTACAAATGAGCCAACCTTTTATGATAATTTTTTTTTCTGCCATGATAAGTTTCTCTATTAAAAATTAAAATAGGCTTTTAAAAGTTCATATACAGGTTGAAAATACATTTAAATTATCACTCTGGCTATCGTAATGATAAGGCCAGAAAGAAAATGCTTTGTCATTCCATACTATAAAAATGAGAGTTCTAGGAAGTGCACAAATGGTTTTGTTCTTATACTAGGTGTCCTAAAAATGATCAACGATTAGCAAAATCGATTAAAGAAAAACTAATCTATAAGGGAAGAGAAATGTAAGTTTTGCTGCATTCTACTTGAGTAACTAGGATTTCCACACCAAATTTTTCAATTAGCTACAAAATTCATCAACAGATGCAGCTGTTAAAAAAACTACAAAACAAAGTTTGCAAAACAAATCGCTATTTGCAGTAATATCTTAGTGTAGTCTGAAGATAAAATTAACAGAAACTTAATTAAACTAAAAATAGATCCCAAAACAAAAATGAAGCGTGCACATAAAAGAGAAAGAAAATAAACCTTTTTATCTCCAAGAATTAACAGTCTCCACAGTCCGCGTAAAGGAGCAGGGATTAAAGCATCTTTTCTTTGCTCAAATGTAGAACAACAATTTGCATAGACATTTCTAAATTTTTCTTTCAGAAAACTCATCAGTCCAAATTTTATAGCTAATGAAAAAAATAATAAAAAATTAAAAAATATATACATGCAAATAAAGCACACAGTAGCAAAACAGAATAAACACCATTAATGCATATGCTTATATAATATGCTAAATAATTTTTGAGTATAAGCTTAAAATTTAAGAAACTTTTTTAAGCTCAATTTAGAAAATAGATTTATGAGGATCTGCAAAAAAATAATAATTTTACCTCTAAGACAATGAGTTAAAAATAAACAACTCACATGTATATCTTGGCAATGATGATGGTACTTTTTTTACAGATATAGTATTTGAAATTTTTCAATAGCAAGCTTAGTTGATAAAGAAAGACATGATTTCACATAATATAGATAATTGAAAAGCTTTCTCAAATATCTTTAATTATTTAAATTTTAATTTATAGCATAAGATAAACTCAAACTTGAAAGTTCTTTTTAAGATACGATTTTAACTAGCAATATCAACAAAAAATGAATATAAATCTTCACTATTTAGGAAAAAGAAATTAAGCAAGTTTTTGATCATAATGCTTTTTATAGAGAAATCGATAATTTTAAATGTACAAATTTAAGTTTGAAAATAATTTTTTTCTTTCTAAATACAAAGCTTATTTTAAAAGCAGAATAGTTTAACAAGTCGGAACTGAATCCTAATTTAGAAAAAAAAAAAAAACTGCTTCAGTCTAAGGACAGAGAGATTTCTGGTTGTGGCACTTTTGCACTAGATTAAGTAACCAGACATACTCCGTTTGGAAAGCTGTATCATTCGCAGTCCCTCATTCTTTGTAAACTATTAAGAATGAGGATATCAATAAATTACTAGACCAGAACGTATCAGTCAATCACTAGAATGAGTTGCATTTCAAAAACTATTTCATCCAATATGTTATGGCTTAGCTCTATTTGTTCAAACAGCAAAGTAATATTAACAAATATGAGATAATGATATTTATATAGAAACCTGCATGTTTGATTCCCATATAAATACAAGGTATTAACATGAGGTAGCAGAGAGACATATGACGATATAGTTGAATGACAAAACACATCCACAAGAGTCCATAAATGTAAAAATTGCTCATTTTTTCTTCAGATGGAATTTCATCCATAAAAGTTGATGGCAAAGAAGTTGGTCTTTTACTTTCGGGAGTAGAGGAATCAACTTGAACCTTTTGACTTGGAGTTGAATTATCGATTTCCTCTGCTTGGGTACCACGTACAATTGATGATGATAGCTAAAATAGAATAAACGTCTATACAGAAATGATTAATTGAAAAAATAAAATTCTTTAAATAAGTAATAATATTTACTTGGAAATAATAAAACTTACTAGGAAATAACGATTATTAATAAAAAAACTATTTGAAGTTAGTGCAACACTTATTAAAAAAGTATAAACATTCAACTAAATAATAAAATTTCACACAAATCTTGAAACCAAAGAAATGGTTGAGTTGTTGAGAAATAAAATTTTTTAATTTTAAATTCATTAATTTATTATTTAAAAAAATCATAAATGAGAAATTCTTTGGTAAGCAAAATTTAACATCAAAATAAATCTAGAGGTAAAAAATTTAATGTCAAACATTACTTATATACAGTGGAACTATAATATAAATAAATACAGTGGATATAATATAATATAAATAAATACAGTGGAACTGCTTTCTATCACATGAAGCCCCTTTCAAAATTTTTTTCCCAATGCCCACCTGGGTTGATATTTCATCAATTCAGGTGTATTAGGGCAGATTCGTTGGCTACTCTTTCAGGGGTTTCATATTAGTTATCTTTCAGCGGCCTTCTTAACAGCGGGCGTATGTTGCTCAAACAGTAAGGACAGATAATAGAGAGAATGAAAGAACATCCATGCCTTGTCCGGGATTCAAACACAGAACCTTTCTGATGCTAGGCCAGTTCTCTGAATCCTACACAGTCCGGTCGGCACTCCTTCTGCAAACAGAAGGCATGTTAAAGATAGTGAGAATTACAGTCAGTTAATTCTCACTATCTTCATCCTACTTTCTATATTGGCCATAAGAATGTTGGCCTAGGTCTGTCAGCTAAAGTAAAAAGCCGAGCAACAAAGAGCTAAGTGGCTTTAATAAAAAAAAAATTCTTTGCACATCTGTTGATATTGATTTTTGGAAAATGTTGCATAAAATCAAAAATATAAACATCATAAAAATAAAACAGTTAAGTAAAGAAAATATTTTGCTTGATATCAAATTTACATTTCAAATAAATTAAATTTTTTTAAATGCAATTTAAAAGGAAGTGATTTTTTCTTAGATTATTAAATAAAATATAATAAGTTGTAATTTTACTTCAGGTGACTGCTCTTCAGTTCCACGTATCCATGCTATGCCTGATTTAATTGCCTGCATAGGAGTACGAGGATTAGACTCTAACATGCCAGTGGAATCTTCAGAATATCCTAAATTGTTTTTTAAAAAAAGGAACATATTCAAAATAAATTTATGAGTCAATGATCTAAAAAAATTAAAACTTTTTAATGTCCAAAGATTAAGTCATTGTATTTAATTTCAATCATTTATTAATGGCTATATGTGATATAATTAAAACAGAAAGTTCTAATTTTTACTAGAACAATTGGATTGTTACCACCAAAACTGGCAATTTTAAAATGTAATTAATAATAATAAATAATGAAATATTATAAAAGAAGACTTATTTTAGCCAGCAAGGCATTTGCTTAAAGTGGCACATTTTCATAACTCTAGAGAATCTCATAACAATAACATCAAAAATAAAATAAAATAATAATGATAAAAATTTATTTTTCGTAGTGAAAATTGAAATTTTTTTAAAAGTCTAGTATCTATATATGACTTTTGAAAGCAGTGGTATCTACATTTCTTTCTTAGAAATTAAAATCATAGAATTAGAAAATGAGAAGTAGTAAAACATATTTACATGATTACTTATGCAAGATTATTAACTCAAAATTTCTTCTTTCTAAAGACTCCAAGTACAAAAATTCCAAAATATAAATTGAAAAAAAAATTACATAATAATTGAAAAATAAATATATAAAAGTAATAATAAGGAAAATCGAAAAAAAAAAAAATGTAAATTGTTCACCTTTAACTGAAAATAATAATAATAATAATAACTGAAAATAGTAAGTTTCTGTTTAAGCTACAATATTTTTTCCTCAATTCCTTGAGATCCAAAACCAAGTCTGATTCCAGACCACATTTCGTTGCAGAAAGTCTAATGTCGAGTGTGGGTTAAGAAAGTTTTAATTTTTTAAAAATTACTTTTATTGCTAAATGGGCATCTCTTAACAGTTCAATTAAAAGCTAGTTATTTAAAATTTCATTTTAATTTCTAATATATACAACACAAAAATTAAGTGGAAACTTGATTAAATTGCAGTGAACATTGACACAATTAAAAAATTATTTTGGACCAGACTAGTGGGAAAAGGGAAAACTAACTAGAACTGCAAAACGACTAAAACCAAGAAGTAAATTCTATGAACCAATTTTCATGTTTCAATAAAGTAAAATACTTAATGTAGATTTATTTAGAGCGTGAATGCAAACTTTATATGAGAAAAAGTTCTTAATAAATTTTTACAAAATACAAAAAAAAAAAAAAAGAGAATAAATATTAAAATGTAAAAATTTTAGTTAATACATTATTTAAAATATCAAATAGATTTAAAAAAATCCTTCTTTTTCATCAAATATTTTTTAAAATTATTTATTGAATAGATTCAAATGAAAAAGTAGGTAATAGATTTTGCAAAGCAGCAATATACAGAGTTAAAAAATTTACCTGTTTCTGAATATCTCGATTTTATGTCAGCCATAAGTCCAATTAACATCAAAGCAAAAAATATAAGTAGAATTGTCAGACGTAAAGAGCCAGCAACATTAACTAAATGGCAAATAAAAATGGTCCAAATGACAGGAGAGAAAAAAATTAAGTAAGGCTTTGTAGATGGTGTCCACCAAACAGACAAAATTATTACATATCCAATCAAAACAGACCACACCTGCAACAAAAAAGAATTACAACTTAATAAACATAAATGCAAAAATTTTAAATTCGTAACTTTAATATGCACTGTATGATATTTCTCTTCTTTCATAATCATTGTCAAAACATTTGACTAAAAAAGTGATGATATGAAACATGTGTGAGAAAGTGAGGGACTTAATTTTGAGGACCCATTTCTCTATTATAGATTAGTACTGAGGATGGTGAATTTGACAAGATAGGGCTTAGTAATATTGCAGCGTTATTATGTCATTATAGCTAATTTAAGTGTTTATAATTATTTTTTATTGAGATAAATGCCATTTAATAAATAGAAATTATTACTTTGATATCATTGTAGATAATTAAGAAATTTTTTTATTACAATTATGTTTGATTATATTTTCTTTTAGGTCAATATAAATACAATCATATATTTTAATAAATTCTAATTAAAAATAAGAAATAAAATTTTTTTTTTTTTTTTAACCAAACCATATATTTTATACAGAACTATAATTATAAACCAAACTAAATACTAATGTAAGAAAACCATAATATTTAATAAAAAACAATTATAAACATTAGTTAATCTTGTTACATAGCAGTTCACAAACTTGGTGAGTATATCAAATTATAACTTAAAAAATTGCTGATGTTCATATTTGGAACAAATTTTGATAATCTTTATACCATAAGTACTTAATTTTTTGTTACAGGAATAATAAAATAAATGCAAAAGGAAAAGATTTAAAATATAATACAAATAAATAAGCATAAATTATAACAATATTAGGCGAGGTTCTCACATTTGTACCTCCACAAAAATTATCACTCTTATAGAACCAAGTAATAGCAAATGAGCAGAGCCGGATTAACCTATAGGCACACTAGGCACGTGCCTAGGGCCTACGAAATTCAGGGGCCTACGAAAAACTTGTTGACAAAAATAATTTAGCTTTAAAAACAACAAGTGTATTTTGCACAAAATTATGAAGATACAAATAAAAATATAATATTTTTCGGTAATAAATTATTTTGCAGAATCTTATGATCTAATATATTACTTTTTTGCGATTTTTGAATTCAACGAAATCTTGTATTATGCTGTCGAATTCCAAACTACGCAAAATGTCGTATTCAATAGACATAAGTGCGAGCGATGCCAAACGATCTTGATTCATTGTTGAACGCAAATAATTTTTTATCAATTTTAATAAGATCTTTCTCCTGCATTTGATCCAAGAATCGACAAATATATTCTTAATGCAATGTGAACGTTAGGAAAAGTATTCACAAGTTTATCTTTAATTTGAGCCTTCAACATTTCTTGTGCAGATTTATGTTCATATAAATTTGAAAATAGTAAAAATTCATCTACAAAGTTTTTCTCTAAATCGGATGAGTAAATTTTCACCAAATTTTGCGCTTTTAGTTTAATCTCAGATTCTGACAAATTTTTGTGTAATTTCCTTGTAATTCGGGTTCGATAAAACATCGATTAATGACACTTTTTGGTCGACCCAGAAAACTGGGAAATTCAGACATCCGGGATAGCGATGGTCCCGAGCATCCCAGATAATTGGTTCTCTACTGTATAAATATTTCTTGTAATTAATCTCACTATCGATTTCACTGTTTTCTTTGCTGGTTTGTTGTTGTATTGTTGACGTGAAGTGTTTGCATAGTTATCGATCGAACTAATCATAATGGTATTATCGATATCAACTGCAATATCGGCAGTATGTCGGTATTGCAGATAAAGTTCAATAAACAAATTCGTAAATTAAAATCCATATTAATAAAAATGTAAAAAAAAAATATACAAGAAAATTTTAGCATAAATTTTGAAAAGAGGGGAGGAGTGGGGGAAGGAGGGGAGGGCCCAAAAACGGCTATGCCTAGGGCCTACGAAAGGTATAATCCGGCTCTGTGCCTAGGGCCTACGAAAGGTATAATCCGGCTCTGCAAATGAGAAACTATAAAAAACATGATATAGGAATATAAATACTCAAGATTTAGTTAACATAATATGTTTTCCAGACATTAATACTTTTTAAATTTTTAATTAAGTGATGACATCACTAAAAAGCTAATATTTTCAAAAGAAAGATAAGATATCTTAGAGAAATTCAGTTCGATAATTATTACAAAGTTTTTGATGATACAGTACAGAACCCGTTATCCGGAAATCAGAAAATCAAAAAACCGGAACGAAATTCGATAAATTTTCACGCCATTTTTAATAAATTTTTTTTTTCTGCATAAGATTTCAGGATTTTTTTTTTCGTTTTTGAAAGATGTTTACCTTACCATCATTTTGGAAATAATCATTAGTGTATTACTTCATTGTTTTTTCTTCTTTTTAAGATTATTTGTAAATATTTTTTTTTTTAGTTGAGTTTGACAATAAAAAAGCGGCTTTTTGTAGAGATTCAGAAAACCGGAAAAATCAGTTATCCGGAATAGCGAAAGGTCCCGATCGTTCCGGAAAATTGGTTCCCTACTGTACTAATAACTACCTCACAATATCTATCAACTCTATAACCAAATAATGATATGTTCCATTGCCACGGCAACATTATTAATATTAGGTTATTAATTGACAAAATTTACAGTGCTAAATGTGGAATAAGAGATTCCTTGCTTTTCTTGTTTTCTATTTCTGGGAATTCTGATAAGTAATTATTTGGGCACAATGATTAAAAATTAAGATATGTGAGTATGTCTCCGTAAAATTAGTAGAGATCTGTCTGGGAGTGGCTATGATTTGCTTAGTGGCATAGTTATACACTATGAGTTGGTCCCCTTCTATGAATTTTTTTTTTAGTTTCTTGGGTAGTGGCAATTCCAGTTTCTTCTGGGTAGTGGCCCAAAAGTTGCCAAAGCTTGGAGATTATTTTGGTATGGGGAAGATTTCTGTATCGTAATCTTTGGCAGAATAATTGCCAAATCTTGGCCTCTGGGCAGCCCATGAGAAACTAAAAAAAGAAAACAACACAGAAAGTTGCCAACTTGAAGGGTATAATTTGTAGTCACCCCCAGGCTTATCACTACAGGATTTTTTTAAAAAAAGGTTAAGTTTAAAATTCATTTGACACCTAGGCAATTATAGTTGGTGCCAGAGATCTTGATACTAAAACATATTCTGGGCATAGATGCAGGAATATTTCCGTATCGTGATCTGTGGCAGCATAATCGCCAAGTAAGGGCAACTTACGGGCAGTGGCCAGCGAGAAACTATATAGAATATCACAGAAAGAGACCAACTCAAAGGGCAAACCTCTAGATGCTCCTTTAATAAAATTTGCATGTTTAAAATTCCATTTGGCATTTTGGTTGTAGTTGGCGGGGCTGATCACGATACCGAAATATCCCCGTAGTTGCCAATATAGAAATCTTTCCAAATGTGCGAGCTTGTAGTTAAAAATATTTATTAATTTTCGATTTCAATGTTTAATTTCTTTAATTATTGTTATTTTTAATTTATAACCTACCAAGAAAGAAGCTCCTTGACAAAATTCTAACATAGAAGACACCCCATTGAGTACAAAACTTAAAGTATTGAGAATGGATGAAATAACATGTAGAGGAACACAACTGTAGAGAAGAAATGAAACAAAAATACAACTGACTATAGTGGCAAATATCACAATGTATTGAAGAGTAAACTCCCATAAATTTTCAGAAATGTGATCGATGACAATAAATGGAGCAGTGAATGTACCGATGGTAAGAGGTGTGCCTGATAATTGTAATTTCAAAATCCATGATTTTAATATAACCGTCATGCGGTGCTTAAATGGATGTAATACAGATCCGAATAACACAGCCCATAGTAACGGTCTTAAGAAAGGCTCTAATACATAATAAACAGCGACACATGCAACAATAATAAAAAGGACAAATACGATTGCAGCAACATTGTAAAATGCTTGTTTAAAAGCTTTTTCGTGCCCTTCTGGAAGAATAGTAGAAATATCAAATTTGAAAGAACGCGAAACATCAGTAGCCATCATTTAGCGAAAAATCACTCAGAAATGACTACAGAAATGATAATAAATGGCTAAAACATATCATTCCATATTGGCTTTATATTAAAAAGTCAATTTTGATTCAAATTTGTCGAACAATTTAAATAATTAGAACGATATGATTTCTTAGTCATCATTCCTCTATGGTCATCATGTACAAATAACAACAAAATCGAATAACAAAAGTTAGCAGACTACTGTGTGAGTTGAGATGTGCATTTTATCCTAAGACTTTTTTTTTTATCAAGTATCCATATTAGAGAAAAACGAATTTTTATTCTATTAATAAAATTCAATTGTGAAAATTAAAAATATTATTAGATTAAATAAAGGAATATTTTAGTCATTATTAATCACGTGTTTTACAAACAAAAATTATCTGGCAACTGTTTGCTCGGTAGAGAAAGAACAAACAGTATTGGATTTTATATGTTGTAAATCTTGTAAGTTTTATGATCCTTATCGTTTTCTTTAGATTGTAAATTCAGAACGAAGTAATAATTTTTATTCTATTCCACATTTCTAGCATTGGATAATCAGCTTTACAATACTCCGAGATCATGGCTAGTCAAACACAAGGCATACAGCAACTACTTGCTGCTGAAAAGAGAGCTGATGAAAAAGTGAATCAGGCTAGAAAGCGTAAGCCGCCCTTTTTTATATCATTGTATCACGAGACAAGCAAAACTGATTTTTCAGGATTTTAATCCATATATTTTCAACCATATTAACCAGTTTGATCTTCAGCAGGTTATTAATGTATTATTGGTGTAGAATTGCAAAACCAGCTTACCAACCAAACATTATTTAGAAATAATTTACTGTGATAAAAAGTTTGATAGTTTATTATCAATAAACTTTCAAGAAAAAGTAACCGAAATTATAATTTTAAAAGTGTATAATGTAAAGGTGGTGCTAAATAAGGTTTTCAAATGATTTAAATCTATCATTTTAATTTGTATTCAATGAGAATGTTTTTTTAACCAAATAAAATGTCAGACAAAATGTATCTCATGGATTTCTTTATTAATTAAAAATCTAGTCTTTTATTTATACAGTAAGAAATATAAAATTAGTTTTTCATAGAAAAAGTTGAAAACCTGTTAAAATCTAATTTCATTTAAGAAGACAAAGTTTGCATAACATCAAATGTGTTTTGACTCAAAAATATTATACATATTCTTTGTTTTTTTTAAAAAAAAAATATTAAGACTATTTGTTTTGTTAAGGGCTGGTTTTAATTGAGAAAAATCAAACTAGATTTATTGCTTTAATTTCATTAAACACGAAAAAATGTGCAAATCTTAAAATGTTTTTTAAATATTATATATGTACTTTTTCTTTCAATTTTCAAAATAAATTGTTTATAGTTTATTTATGAATAATTAAGTAACTGTTTGTTTAAAAATACACCTTCATCATGTACATGTTTATTTCATCTACATCACCAATTGTTATTGAAACTTAAGGGTTTGAAAATATAGAATTGCAAGATATTTATTAAAATTTAACTTTTAACTGCTGGAGTATAGTTCATTATTTTACATTCTAAATATATTTGACTCAACCTGGTTTTATCTGAATAAAAGTTAATTCATAGACTTTAACAGATATTTTATTTAATCTAGTTTCACGTATCTTGAAATTTATATGTTAAATTTATATGAAATTTATATGTTATATGTTAAATTTTTTACTTTTTGGTTACTATTTTTAATTGTTATCTACTGCTTCATAGGCAAAGCACAGAAACTGAAAAAAGCCAAGGAAGAAGCTCAAGCTGAAATTCAAAGATTTAGAGAAGAAAGAGAACGGCAGTTCAAAGAATATGAAAAACAAGTAATGAATAACTCTTGTTACTTTGTTATAGATTTCAATTAGTTATTGAATTAGATTGATATATTTTCATAAACATCATTTAAGGTTATTCAGTTAATAAAATTAGAAAGCCTTAAGTAAAAGTTTCTATAAAAAACATGATCGGAAAGTAGTTATTTTGTACATTAAAGGCTACTAACAGGCTAGTCAATTGGTAAGTTTTTGTTGTAATGAAATGCAAAGCAAAGTTTCTTACATTTAACAATATTCAGTAGTCATGATGAGTTTAAAGACATTTTAAAAAATGTTCAAACAAAAATGCTTTGATAAATGTAATATTTTCTAATTCTTTATTTTAATTTTTAAAATGTTGAGTGTTTATCATTAACCTAACATTTCTTTTTATGTACAGTTATTATGCTCTTTCTATTCTAAGTGGTTTCTTTTATGTTGAAGGTTTAAAGATTACATAAATTGTTCACAAAAAATTTATATTCTTTCATTATATTTATATCTTAAATTCAAGACACAGGAAAGGCATCTGATATATGTCATCTACTTATTTCTATCTCATACCTGTAAATTTCATTTAAATAAAAGTTTGCAATTATTTCGTCTTTTTGGTAGTAGACGATCAAGTGTATGAAAATGTTTTTGGTAGTTTAAAAAATTTTAAAATTATTTGATGACTTAAGAAATATTCTATATTTTGTTCTCATTATACAATATGTCTTTCAAAGAATGATAAATTATCTTGATAGCTCCCCTCCCCCCCCTTTTTCTTTTACTTTGATTTAAATAAAATTAAAAAAAAAAAAAAAAAACTTAAGTGATTCCAGTAGCTGAATTTTATTATGAAATTCTGATAGAAGTTTATTAGTTTAGTTTTAATGGTTATCTATTTGTGTGTCTTATATTCTGAACTTAAAATTTACTTTTTCAGTATATGGGATCGAAAGAAAGCAGTGCTGCCAAAATTGAAGAAAGCACTGTGCATAAAATTGAAGAAATGAGGAATACAGTTGGAACTAATAAAGGCAAAATCATTGACTATTTATGTAGTCAAGTGTTTAATGTTGAACCCAAAGTTCATCAAAATTTCAGAGCTCAAAAATAAATCAAAGATTTTTGCATTGAAATTTTGAATAAATTCAATGTATAAGATGTTAATGTTTTAAAGGTAGTTTTTGGTTGTTGAAAGAATTCCACTTATGTATATAATCAGTTTCATCACTGCACTATGATGTTTAAGTGTTCCTTTTATTCTGTAATGAAATTATTTATATAAATTTAATTTGATTATTTTTTTTCTTTTTATTCAATGAACTTTTTTATATTTTTAGCTTAGATAAAGAAAGTAAAGCTTAATTATTTGTCGAATTTTTAAGAACAATTTTGAAATTAAAAATATTCTTTTACCCATATTTATGCTTGAATAATGTAATGTACTTAAGCTTTGTTTCCAAGAAAGATTTGCTTTTTGAACAATTATGACATAAATACAGTTTTATTATAGTATAATTTTTTATTGTTTTAAATTGCTTGTTTTCTATCTGCAGTTTTAAAATTGTAGATTATGATTAAAGTTAAGTAGGTGTTGCTTTGTTGGTAAAGAATAGATACATAGATAACTATAAAACCCTGACTGTATTGTCTTAATTTGAAACAAGTAAAAGTTCACATTTTCCATTGTTCAATATTTATTTACAATATGTCTAGTTATATATTTATAATTTTAGAGCTATAAATGTAAATTTAAATATTTAAGCTGCTTTTTATTAACTTTAAAAGATATAATGTAATTATGAAATTGTCAATAGTTTTGTTATTCATTTAAATAATTTATTATGTTTTGCTTTTGTGATTTGTTGCAGAGTTGTGAAATTTTTGATGAGATTATTTATAATTTTTTTATTATAGATATATGAGACATAGATTTAAACGCTGTAATATTTATTATGTATACTTTGAAGAGACATTAAGCTGTATATTGGAATGTGGCATTGATTGTGTTAATAAATGTTTAGAACAATTATTGAACTAGTTATTATTTCATTAATTCATAACTCTATATAAACCAGAATTAACTGCAAGTAATCATTATTTTTAATAATGGCTGGAGAGCATTTTTTTCCAAATAACTTTTGCTAATTAATTTTGTATCAAAATTTCTTGTGGAAATTACATAAGATTAGTAAATGTGTTAAATTACGAACTTCTAATCTAATCTTTTTAATCCATCACTTTAAACTACAGATGCTGTTTTTATATCTTTATTTCATTTATGTTAAGATGGAATCTATTAGGGATGATTGGACACTTTATTTTTTTTAAAAACTTCTCACTTCAAGTTACAGCAGATTTATTTAAATGATATAATATAATTAAAAGTAATTTGATAAGAAACTATAAATTATTAGCTATCAGAACTTATTTAGGTCATGTCTTATTTCTTTTATTTTCTTAAATATTTTTTCATTTAAGAAATGCTATTCTTGATTTCACTCAGCACTGGGACATCATTTAAAAGAATTAATTAAACCCAAATAAACTATACAGAAATTTTTTTTTTATATTTACATAAAAAAACTACTGAAGTTCTAATTGATATTTTGTTTGTTTTCAGTCTGTGCATGGTACTGTTATATTAGTTTTTTTTCATAATTAAAGATTTGAGCAATAATTTATAAAATACATCAAAGTTTGTTTTTGAAATTTAATAATTGTAAGCGGATGAAATAGATATACATTATAAAATATTTATTCAAGATCAAATTTTTTTGTACAAATAAATAAGTTAGTTAATAATTTAACAAAAATTTATGTCATCAATATCGTCTTCAGATGAATCATCTTCGTCAACATGATAAATTTTCGTGGGAATTTTGTTGGATTCAGATGTATTACTACCAGTATTATTTTCTGTAGATGAAGTATGGCTAATGCGTGATTCAGATATTGACGCAGATTCTTCTGATAAAGCCTGTAAATATAATAATTAAGAAACATAAAAATGTGGAGTTTTCATACAAATAAAAAGTTATTTGTTGAATTTGAATATATAGAACTTTGTCGACAAAACAAAAACTGACCTTATAAAGTGATGTTGCTTTATGGTGAAAGTGCAAAAAATATTTATTCTTAACTGATGAAGATTAATTTTTACGAAACAGAATATTTTTTATTTAAGGTAGAAAGGTTTGGATGAAAACTTTAGTCAACAGTACAATATTCACATTTCCACCTAAAATATGCAGTTCATTCATACAGTTAAATATCTTTTTCATTTTAACTGTGCATACTTAAATTGTTTTAAAGGAGAGACTTCAGTTAAATTTTTTTAATGATAAGTTCAGATTCAGATATGTATAATTTGTCTACAATGATCCACTTATGGCTTTTTAATTTTTATGGTTTTAACAAATGTATAACAGATAATTTTGTTAACATTAAACAATAATGAAATTAAATAGTTGTTTTTAAACATAGTTCTATTTCTAAGTTTGCAGACTATAACATAAAATAAAAAGTCAAAATTACGGTATATAGAACTTTTTTTAAAAAATGGCATATTAAATATGCTTTTTTTAAAACTCATTTTTATAAGAAAAAAAAGCAATTACCTCATAAAAGCTTTTACTTGAAGGCTGAATTTCTATGACAGAAGAAACAGCACTTTTTAAACGAGATAAATGAGAGCCATCCCAATAAACTTTTCCACATCCTTCACAGACTAAAAATTCTTTTACAGTTTCAAATACTCTAGGTGAAAGATTAGCTAGTTGAATAGAAACAAATGTTTTTTCAATGCCGTCTGCAGTTTTAATGTCACATTTATAAGTGGTATTTGGCCTGTTTTTGGTTTTAGTAGCTTGCCACTTAGTATTTTCATCAACTAACTCACACCAGAGATTCAACATTTCTTGATTAGGAACAGTTAAGAAATTACATCCATTGCATATCTATAATAAAAGTAAAATTTTAGTTAAAAAAATTTTATTAATATTGCAAAAACTATGTAATTACAATTTCAGTTTTTAATCTAGATGAGAAATAATACAATAAAAGTTAAATTTAGAATTTTAAAAAGTTTAATTAAAATTGATAATTAAGATAGTTTAAAAACATGTCTTGAAGTACAACGTTAATTATTAATAAAATTTTTATAAACCAATTTTTAACACCTTGTTGACTGGAAATTTTACACAGAAACTACGTCATGCCACTGACTATTATTTTGGAATTGAATATGAAAGAAAGTACAACATTCTAAATATTGATTTCATGCCTAGATGTTGACGATTTAACTCGACATTGGTCAACAGCGTTTTGGTGTGAAAAGACGAATTAACTCTTCACTGGTCTACAATGTGTTAATAGATATAAATTATTATTTTTTAATCAGAAATTTATATTTGAAAAGCATATATATATATATAAAGTTATAAGAGAAAAAAAAAGAAAAATTTATAATAATTTTTTAAGGAATAATTTGTAAAAATTATTACAGATACTTGAAATATTAAAACCTTTATTAAAATTGAGAATCTTAAATTTCCTTTTTAACTGTTTTATAAAACTTTTGAATGTGCATAGTAGATTCATTTTAATTTCAAATAGTTTTTGATACTTGCTGTTTTGTTCATACATTCTTCATACTCTTAAAGCTAATACTCTTAAATGAATTTTATCCTTTAAATTTCCTGTGTTTCATGGGTTTGATTTAAAAATTTGCTGTCAATAATTTGGAAAAAAGACATTTCTCCTATAGTTAGAAATTACTATATGCTTAGAAAAAACTAGTCACAAAATAATGCAAAAGTTAAGAAAATTTACTCAACAATGATTATTAACTCAATTTTTTAAACTGTGCTAAATATTTCCTTCACACAGTATTTTTTACTCAACAAAATATATTATAGGTACTTGGGTACTTTTCATATAAAAAGAATACATTACACTGCAACGTGAAAAGAAAGTAGATTCGTCTAACTGAAGATTATAATAGTGTTGTAACTCAGCAACTTGTCTTTTCAAGTCAACTGTGTTGTTGACAGAAAAACACATGTCTTCTGGCATGTATCCTTTTAACTGTAAAACAAAAAAAATCTAAATTCCAAAGGTTGAAAAACAATTATTAATTTTAAATAATCAGGAATAACATAAAATTATTATAAAATAATCACGAATAAAATCACATGAACAATGACAGGTAAATGATAATAATTTGCTGTAAAAAATAACTTGGTGAAAAAAAACAGGTTATTATAATTTATATAAAGTAATATAATGCACTGTTATGAAATTAACTATTTTATTAGGATAAGTGGTTTATTCTTTATACTGACACTGGATATCCAGTCAATAAAACTGGTTGGTAGCCTTGAGAAAACTATACATACATTCTTTATTAGAAAAAGATTTGGGAAGTCTGTGCTGCAATTAAAATTATTTATAAGTGAAAACAGTAAAAAACTTCGCCATTTACATTTGGAAGCTTCTAAAGCAATTTCAACAAGCATAATAATTTGCCTAACAGTTGAGCAAGAATGAAAATAAATTTTATTTATCATTGAAGGAATATATATATATATATATATATACTAGGAGGCTCCGCCCCCTGCTCGCTGACGCTCACCAACCCCCGAGAATTGCTACGCAATCCTATGTGGTTCACGCTGTGAACCATGGCTCGCTGCGCTCGCTCGCCAATGAACACAATGTTCTAGCACAAAGACATAGTATATTATCATCAAAGACATAGTATTTTATCATCAAAGACATAGTATTGTACTTATGTAGAAGAATTCTATCAATATTCTTATTGGCTTTTAAAAAAGTATATTAGCTATTTAGATTGTACATGGTGAAAAAATCAAAACATTAGCTAAATGAGAAGCATATTAGCAAAATAAATTATCAAATATTGCAGTTACTCACCTAAATTCAACTAAATGTGTATAATAAATTAGTTAATGCTAGAAATTCTGAAAGTTTTAGAAAAAAAATTTTATTATTTAAAAATATAAACTTTAAATCCTAACTTTTCCTTGGGAGATAATAACCCTCAAAAAGTCTTTCATTTTCAAGAACACAAAAATTTGTTTTATCGCCAAATGAAATATTTTTTGGTGATCAGCATTATTGAAATCAATTTCTATGTTAATTAACATTTGTGATAAAGTACATAACATTTTAGAACAAAATAAGGATGATTTACATACAATAAATTAAAATGCATGGCTGTTAGCATTACCCAGAAAATACCACGTGGAGGTCGCCATGCTGCATTTCTAATCGGGGAGTTTTGATTTTGGCAGTTCCCCATGCCTACTGCCAATAGACGTTTCAATTAAATTTTTTCTAAAAAACATTTTCTTCTGCAAAGCTCTAAGAAATTAACACTAAGCATTTAGAATTTCTTTGAAAACACAATTATAGATTTGGCATCTTGGAGCAATTACTGAAAGGCTGTCAAATGACTTAACTCTTGACAGGCCAACATAAAGTTGTCCATGACTAAAAACTTGTTTAGTCAATACTAAACTGATTTTCTCAAAAGTCTGACCTTGTGACTTATTTATAGTCACGGAGAAGGCCAGCCTAATTAATTCCTAATTGAGTTTAAATTAAATATTATCATGTTTTCAGGGCATGAATCTGAATTGAACAACCTGATAATGCTCACTCTGGTTATTGTTTCCGTTTTTAAAAGCGCTACATGCTTTGCCACCTCATGTGACATTTGCCATGTGACATTTTTAGCAGTAATCATTGGTCGATTTTCTAACGTTGCCATTCGGGGAGTTGTAATGAGGCTTTTTTTTGGTGCCGTGTAAGAGAAATATATATATATATATATATATATATATTGTTTTTCTTAATTTTCTACGTTTTTTTTCTTTTTGTCCTTTTTGTATTTATCTATTATGCTACACACACACACATATATATAAATAAAAAAATAAATAACTAAAAAGCAAGTTCGCTTGTTTTTGTTAATTATTTGGTATATTTTGTGACCAAGATGTTCATGCTGCATTAAAATAATATTTAACAAAAAGAGTTGTAATACTACTATATATTTTTATCTATTTAGAATTAAAAATATTTGTGTTTTCTTTTAGTATTGTAATACTACTAGACATTCTATGCCTTTATTTTTATTTTTCTGTTAAAATAAATAAAATTATCATAAATTAAAAAGATATAACTTATCTTAACTACCTTTATTTTCAAAATAAAAAAATTACAGTTTTCTAATATAGTAAGAAATTTGTTTCCTGCTGGCTGACATTCACCATTCCCCACAATAGCTTTGCAATAATTTTTTTTTTGTTAACAATCAGCAGATTTATAAATCAAAATTCAGAATTTGTTAATTAAAATGTCCCAAAATGTTTTATTCTATTGATAAAAAGCTGGTTTCCCAGTGGGATAAAATCTAAAGCTAATTCTTTTAATCAGCTATCATTGTAACTTCATCCTCAATCTTGTTTTTCAAATTTTTCTTTGGCTATTGGTTTCTATAAAAACTCATTAAGCAATTTGTATCAAAATAAATTGTTTAGTAATTGTGTGAAAAATGAATTTCCAATATTTCTTTGCAATTTTAAATAAAGATATAATTATTCAAATTGCAAATGTTGAATGTACACAGTTTGACATAAAATATGTTATAAAAATGAATATAACTTATCCACTGTTTAATCATTGCTAAGCAGTAATTCATTATGTTTATCATTTAGTAATACAATAGGGTAATTTTCTAACATAATAAAGTAACGACATTTACAGTTTTAAGACATTAATTTTTATAAGCTTGTTACGATTTTTATTTTAATAAAAACAGTATAATTGAATATAACTTCAACAAATGTATATGTTACCATGAATGACTAAAATAAATAGAATATCGACTTTCACCAGCGAATGTCAACAATCCCATAGTCGCTTTGGTGAATGTCCAAAATACTTGTTATATCCGATTTGATATCAATTTGTTCGTTGATATAATTATATTTATTCGATATTTTAATATCTTCAGAGGATAGATTAGGAGAAACATCAGTGTTCGGAGTACCGGTTAAATGCATACTGTGCAGTGGCACTTGATCTTGATGTAAGGCATACTGGGCAGAGCACTTAACCAGATCTAGTATATATTTTGGACATTTAACAAAGCAACTATGTAATTGCCAACATTCACTGATTGAAGTCAACAACCATTAATTTTGGTCATTTGCAGTAACGTATACATAACATCTCTATAATCATATTAGTACAGGACCAAAATATATTGATTAAGAAAGAAAAAATATACAAATAAATACCCGTAAAACTTAAATTAATTTTATGTTGGTGGCAATCACAAATTTCCAGATCTTTGTTAATTAAGAATTTTAGGATATAATTTTTTCAGTCCAATAAGAATGCACCACCAACAACAATAAACGGTTTCAGAAGATTATATTTTTATGTTGTACAGAGAAAAATAATTGCCCATGAAAGCAAGAACAGAAGGAAGGGTAAGAAGAGAATTGAATGTTCTTACATTGCTTTTAATTAATAACTTGACAACTAGCTAATTATTATTAACTTTATTTTTTCTTCTCTTTAGGGTTGCATTTGTATAAAGAATTTCACAACATTTGCAATTCTTAATTTGTTGTGGTAAATATAATATAACATTTCAAATTAAATTAATTATAAAAAAGAAAAATTGCAACAAATAGATAAGTTAGCATATATAATATTTTTTAACTTTCTAAAAAAAAAACTCTTACTCATACCTAAGAAAATAGGTAAATAAAAAAATTTATTTTTATGTTTGAAATTTTTTTAAATATGAATACAAAAGAGTTTACCCAAATGATACAATCAAAAGCATTGGGTATGGTAATAAGTCTTTTTAATGACAGAAAAATTAATACTTTACTTTTTCATATCGACTACCACATGTCAGTATAATTCTTCTGTCAGTTTGAGCAATCTGTAACAAATGAGCAGTGATAAATTAAGATTGGAAAAAATTTTGTCCTAAAAAGCAAATATCCATAAACGCACACAGAAAAAAATTAAATTAATTTGTTGCCTGAATAACATTTTTATATTACTGGGATTGCTGTCTTAATAATTTCTACCCTTTTTTAACTAATAAAAATAAGAAATCTTAAGAATAATTAATATATCTGAAGAGTAAATATTATATCAAATGTTAGAAAATTCTTGCAGAAATTTATTTTAGAATTTAATAATTTAAGTAATCTATATTTTGCAAATCTGATGGCTTATTAATTACAATTATTTGGTTTTAAAATAATAGAAGTACTACTAATTGTCTCTGAAATTGGATGAAATAGAAAATAATTAATTTACAGTTTCAGAATACTTAAGCTAATGCCAAAAAAAAAAAAAAAAAACTATTTTGCCAAACACAAATAAAATTTTGCTTTAATGAAATCTGTTTAATAAAAGAACTTATACCTAGTATTTGTTATTATATGTATTTTAATGAGAAAAACATTTCAATTTTTAACTTATGTATGTGTAAAATATCACAGTTTTTAACATATAGTTTTATTTTGGTATAACGAAGGTTAATCTGAGAATAAAGCTTTTTTATAGTAAAAAATATTTCATTCTTCAAAGCTCTTATTACAAATAAAGCATTTTTATAGTAAAATAAGCAAAAAAATTAAAATTCATGGCAATAGAAAAGTTGACTAAATTAACAAATTAATTGTTAACTCTGAATTGAGTTACGGATAAATCTTTCATTCTTTCCTGCAACACAAACTAATTTCTGCTTGCGTGATTCAATATAAGCAGGAATCCCTAAGAAATCTTCAATACGTATTTGTATAACAGGTATGAGTTAGTAATTTATAACCATGTTTTCTGAATAAACATAAAAATCTATACAAATATTTTAGAGAATATACATTAGAATAAAATAAAACAATTAGTAAAAAAAAAGAAAAAGAACTAAAATTACAAAAAACTAATTAAAATAAAAATTAGAAATTTTAATTTGTCATTTTCATTATTTGGTGTAAAAAATAATCATTTTAATTCGTATACATTTTGTTATTTATTATCAACCTGATTAGAATTTAATTTCAAAACATCAACATTTTAAGAAAAATATAAGATACCTCAAGAGCACATCTAGGGTCATCACCATCATTCAAACATACAACATCAGCACCAAACATTCGAAGATATTTACCCAATCCATTTAACATGCAATCAGTGACCACTTTAAAATTTTCTATTGCCAAGGGTTCAGATGGTTTTGGATTAGATAACTAAGAAACAAAGAATTTTATAATTAAATATGCTAAAATAAAACAAAACATTAAGATCTAAAATTAACCTGTTAATGAATAAATTAAATATTTATCTGTTATATGTAATTATTTTTGTTGCATTTTTTGTGGCATCAAAAAAAAAAAATCTTTACCATGATGTCAAAATAAACATTGGTGGTCATTATTCATGACAAACAGAGGATAAATCGTGGGATTTTAGTTTTCCACCTTCTGTTTATTTACACAAGCATCACATATTTAGAGCATGCTTTATCAGTGGATTCAATTTTAAAATAGTTTTTGAAAAACTGGGAAAAATAAAGAAGTCTGAATACAGCCTCTCTAAAACAGTAGTTTTCAAGAAAACATGTATTTATTTGTAATGTTTTAATACTTATCTCAATCAAAAATTCAAAATTTAGACACCTAGATGTAAAAACATTTATCTCATGTATCTTTACATTCAGTTTTGAAGCTGTAAGTATACCCATTTACCCACAACAAGACAAATAAATCGACACATAGATTTTTCCTTTTTTATTTATAATTTGTAGTAATAATATTAAGCATACAAAATTTTGAAAAACATTATGCTTTAAAATTCTATGTATTTTTTCCTTTTTTATAAAATTCTAAATGAGTTTTGAATTAAATTTTTATTACTATGAACTTAAAAATTATACCTGGTTTAAAAGTATTTAAAAAAAAATTTTTTTTAAAAAGAATTTTCAGATTTAAGACAACTTTACTTAATCTACTTCCCTAAGTTATCATCCCGAAGAAAAACCTTTAAATTTGCTATTGCTAAAATTAAGAAGTTAGCTTAATACAGCACAGATTAAAATGTTTAGAGTTGGTGGTTCAAAATGTCTAGCAAGCATTTTAAATATTAAAATGAGCAAAATTTTTTGATAATAATAAATTTTTATTTATAATAGTTACTACATTTACTTTTTTATTAAAAAGCATACAAATTAGGAACAGATACATGTATTTTTACAAATGAGAGTTAAAGATTACTTGTTTATCTTCAGTCTGTTTTATGCTTTGATTCTTCTGAAATAATAAATAAAAAAAAAATTAAATTACCACTCAAATATACATTTTTATAAACAGTTTGAATATATTATGCACAAATATTTTTTGTTTAAGCTACTGTACATCTCAGTGTATAAGTCGACGTTCCAAACCTCAAAATTGTATGAAAAATATTTGTAACCAGGTAAGAAAATACACCAGTGATAAAATTGGACATATGTTGAACATGAAATATCAATGCATTGTAAACAATGAGATAGATATGAATAACTCAGTATCAATTTGTCCCTTTAGAAAACTATTTCTAATATGTTGTATAAAGTTAATTTTGTATTTTTTCTCATAATAGTTTCTACTACAACACAATGAAAAATTTTAAAATATAATATAAAGCTACAAATTTCAAATCTCTAGAACATCCTGTTAGTCGGCTTCAGCAATGTTAGAGATGTTGTCTAACGAAATCCACTCTGCAATGAATTCTACTTCATCTTCATTTGCTGCATTCCACAAAAAATTATCTTCTCTCCTATGCAAGAATTTGAAATTCCACACTTTTTAAGAGATTTTACAATAAAATAGAAATTTTTGTACTTGATCTTTTTTCAGTAATCAACTTATGCACCCAATATACCAGAAATCTGATAGCCCAAAATTAAAGATTGGGAGTCAATTTATATATCGATAAATACAGCAGTTTTTTTTCCACTAATTTTCAACAAAGAATTTTTTTCGAAGAAATACAATTAGAAAATTTTATATAAATATACGTATAGATAAGAGAGAATTAAGAAAACAAGAAAATTTTAAAGAAAAATAAAGAATTTAAGATTATTAAGTAAAAGTTAAGCTTTTCATATATATATATATGCTACTTTAGATTGACCAAAACATTCTTTATATTACATTTGCTAACATAAATTTTTTTTAAATATTTTCCATGAAAATAATAATGAGCAAAAATTTTAGTCTGGATAGTACCTTAATTGAAATTTTGAGCCCTCATATATGTGTATAAACATATTAATTATAAAATTTTATAAATCTAACTATTTTAAGCAAAAAAAAAATGCTAGTTATAATGATATTTTCTAATTAAGAGGCCTTAAAACACTGATTGCTTAAGGAATAAAAATATGAAATTGATGCTTACTTCCGCAGGACTTTTATTTTTTTCCTTAGGTGTAGGAGCTTTCATACTAATCAATTTGTCTAAAGTCAAATTTAGGCTTTCCAAAATATGATACAGCTTTTCATAAATCATCAGAACACAAAAAGCATCAAGAGCTGAAACAATAATATTTAAATTCACAAAAGTAAAACTTCAAGCTCACAAAATCAAAACTTCTTTTCAAGAGTCAATAATTCATTCAATCTAACATTAAAATATTAAGTATTTTCTCATTGCAAAAATGTTAAAACCCTTTCTATGCTTCAATATTAAAAATTTAATATTTAGTTTAAAATATAAATAAATCTCACTTTATTAAAAATTAAGATATAAATATTGTTAAATGTATGTTTCTTCAGGAATGTTTTTAAAATAAATAATGCATCTTAAATCAGTTACATTTTGTATTCTACCTCAAAGTTTATTTTGTACCCAATCTCAAAGTTTATTTTGTACTCAACATTAAAATCTATTTTATATCAATCTTAAACAAATAGAAATTTAAGAAAAATTCAACACGCAAAATGTTTAAAGAACATTGATAATTAGCACACATCACATTTTTATAGCAAAAAATACGCACCAGCATAAGTCATTTGGCTCCTTCTTAATGGACGACGTTCCCAATTAGAAAACTGTTCACCTTTATTCAAAGGTTTGCCCAGCATTACTTTACAAAGTTGACTTAGACCTTTTGATTCATTTTCATCAACCACTGAAGTTTCAATTATTTCCATTTCATTAATAACATCTGGATAGTGTAGTTTCAACTAAAGTATATATATATATATATAACAAAGGTAAAATAAAGTTTATAACTTATAAGAGCTGCACTGATCAGCATTGAAAAAATATTAAAAATGTAAAAGTATTTGAGAAAATATTAATTACATATTTTCTTAAAAATCATTTTCATGAGACTCTTTTTAAATCTTTCTACAGACTCTGAACAGATTTTTAATTGCATTATTCACAATTAAAATTTATCATTAATTTTTGCTTGGCATCAACATTTATGGTTTATCACCACAATTTTTAAATTAATATATTTTAATTTCATTTCAATAAATAGTTTAATAATAAGTAAAAATATTGACCAATAAAAATACTTAATAATTATATTTTTGATTTATTTACAAAACAACATATATACTAACCTTCTCAAATACAATCTGCAAATCCACTAAACGGGTACATTTAGAGTAAGTTTGTTTTTCGCAGTATATAACTTTCAAAAACTCTTTTATATCATTGTCAAGACCATAACCTAGAAAAAATTAATTAAATAAATGTAATTAATACATCACTTTTAAAGATAGCTGCAAAAATAACAAAACAAAAAACTACACTAGACTTGCTTTTATTCAGTCTATATAGGGTATATAGAAGAGTGCTTAACTGATAAAGAAATTTGCTTTGAGACAAGTTTGTTCAGAAATTTCTTTTTGATACAAACTTTTTAATTGATTGACATGGGAAAAAATGTTTTTTGGCAAGTAAAACAGCAGATGAAGGAATATTTTTAGACATTTAAAATACTCAATTAGTTAAGCAAAAAGAGAGAAAATATCTCTGCAATTTAATTGAAATGCACTTTTGCAGTTAATAACTCATATACAAATTTCTAAATCAAGTATTTCAGATATTTTTTTTGGGGGGGGGGAAGGGGGGCTAGATTTTTCTACTTAGCAATCTGTCAGAATTCGGAGAACAGAATGAATAATCTGCATTACACAATGAGTGTCATTCCTCAATTTTTTACTCATTAGTCTGACTACTTGTCCTTTTTTTAAAAAAAGGACAGAGTATATTAACAAATACCGTTTTTTTTTTTTTTTTTTTAAAACTACATTGTCGGCAATTCTCGTTTGCTATTCATTTGATTCATCATTCAAACTCTGTTTTATAATAGCTGGTTTAGTGAAAATATTGGCTTAATAGTTTTTTTAAATTAATTTCTAAACAAGAGCATAAAACAAAATCATTAAGTGAGTGCAGAGTTCAATGACATTGCAAAAAATTCAAACAGTAAATTCTCAGCATTAGGGAAAAATGAGAGTTTTTTTTTCTTTTTTGCAATAAATACTGATTTCAAATATTTTTTTTGTTATGAAATAGTTTTATCATAGAATTTGTAATGTTTTCAGTAACACTATCATTGACTGAATGAAGAGGTTTAATGGCATTCAAGCAGATTGTTGCAGAATGGCTTCTTCTGGCAAACTATAGTTTAACAAACTGAAACATTACAAACTGAAGGTTAGAGAAAAAAAGCTCAATCGTTACTTAAATTTATAATGCTCCAGAAATACCTAATTTAAGAATTTCTTTATTGAAAAAGAGTTTCTCTAAAATAAAGCTCCAATGAGTCACTTCAAGAATTGTCGTTAAAGTTTGGATATCAAAAAGATAAACTACATCCCACACTGCAATTTGAAGTAATGCTAACCTAAAAAAGATTTATAACAATTATTAAGTGATAACAATGGTGTCATAATATACTTTGAAATAAATTTATATAAAACTAAAGTTCACTTTAAAGATATTTACTGTTTATATAAACATTTAATTATTGTCATAAAAATTAATTCAGTTTAAAATTAAAAGTCAGAGTATGCTTAAATTTGTTTTATATCATCAATAATATTCTTCTTCTTCTTCAAAAATTGGTGTTAATTCAATTAAATATAGGCAATGAGCAATCAAACATTCAATTAAGATGCAATAGCAAACTTTAATATTATACAATAGTTGGAATATTTTGTCAATTTTTAAATTAGCAAGGATAACGTGCTATTGTGACAAACTTTTCTCTTTCCCCCACTACAGCGCCTCTGGCGGTGAACTAAGACAGTCTGCCAGGAACCGCCGTAAAGTACGGACGTTTAATTCGAGCTCAAAACCCCCTCTTTCAAATTCTTGTATTTTTTTATTCTTGTTTTATTTTATATCTGTTTTGCCCTTTTCAATAAATATTTAGAGTCAGATTATTTCTGGCTTTTCATTGATGATGTGAATTGGTAAAAATACAAATAAACCAAGACTTCCCCTACACTACGTTTTTTAAAGAGTTATAAAACAATAATTAAACATCATATATCATTTGTAAACTGAAATAATAAATAGCATTCATTATTACATCTTAAAGAAATACAGTCAATTTGTGATAACTTGAATATGACAGACTTACTATTAGTTTCAGTTTCATACTTTTAAATCATAATAAATATCAAATATTTTATAGATAAGTGGGTAATTAATTATATTGCAAAACTTCTAAGCTATGTAACAGAAAACATAAACTTTTTGCATTATTAATTAGATTTACCTTAAATTGCAAGTTAAGAGTTTTTGTAAATATTTTTTGAAGATAAATAGTTCTTGCACACAACATTATTAGCAAATCTGAGCACAGAAAGATCAAACACAACCACAGTAACTAAATGTGAACTTCCTAATAACCTTTGATCTAATAATTCGGTTTTCAAGTACCAGGACTCAAACTTAATGATTCTAGCACCAACCCTTAACTATACTAATTAATTTGAGCAGACAATACTTTAGGTTACAAAATCAGATACAAAAACATAATTTTTCCAAATTTTTTTTCTCTCACGGTGGCTTTGGATTCTTAACCTTCTAAGTATATAGCTGCAATCTGGAAAGAAATATGGTCCAAATAGTTTAGGCAAGAAAGTAATCAAAGTTTGGTTCCTTTAATATTGTTTTCATTTCTTGTATTTCCCCATGACTCCAGAATTGATGAAGCAAATGAAAAAAGTTTTCCAAAAAATTGATAAAACTTGTTTATTCACAAGCAGTAATTTTTTTATTATTTAATATATTAATAATCAAAAATATTTTAAAATGCATATAACTTTTTATACAAATTTAATCTACTTACTTAACTTTAAAAGATAAAATCTAAAATTTGAAAGGAGTCGGTCAAATAGTTCTGGAGAATTAAAGATATAAAATTACAAAAGAGATGGCTAAATACACTTCAAAATAATATTTTCTGGCCACTTTCCTGTCTAGACTGTTGGGATTATATTTTCCAGATTGCTGCTATTACAAATATTTTTAAATTCAAAGACTTGAAATTCATCAGAAATCAAAATTATCCAATTTCAAATAAAATATATTTTTGTGTCTGATTTTGTAATTTAAAACATTGGTATTTTTAGTATAAGTTTAGTCTCTCAAATCACTAAGATTAAATTTTAGTACGTGAAAATACAACCAATAGTTCAATAGTTATTAAGATGCAAATTTTTTATTTCATGCACTGTACAGTCCGCAAAAAAAAAAAGATATCACCCTGAATAACTTTCGTTCTAATGATCCGATTTTCACGAACTAAGTGTCAATCTTAATGGTTCCTGGGGGTGACCTCAAATATGCTAATTAATTAGTGCTAACTATTAATTAAGTTACGAAATCAGACACAAAAACGTACTTTCTCTGAATAAACATATATTTTTTTTTACATATTTGGAATCTAGACACTTGAATTAGGGGGGGTAGACAAAATTTTAAAACAATTGGGTCGTAAATTGGGTTGCAATAAAGGTTTATATATTTGGCGATAGTCCAGAAAACCGCCAAAAAAAGTCGCCTGCGCAAATAAATATTTTAAGATAACCCTTGACTGATTCAAAAGAGAAACGCTTAATTTTACTAGGTTGCTAGGCAACCAATTTCTGACTGTAAAAAAATTGAAATAATGTTTTGTGATTGCTCTGAGAGGTTTAATTAATAGTTAATAGAAAACACCTCGAAGTTTCTAGGCAATAGACAATTTTTAAGTTCATTTATGTCCAAAAAGCAAAAAAAAAATAAATAAATAAATAAAAAAAAAAATTATTTTAATCTCTTTTGAAAAGAAAATTTGAATCGATTTATAAGTTTTCAGAATTTAAATACATGAACTTTTTATCTGATATTATTTAGATTATGCTATTTTTGCTATGTTTATTCGAGGATTTCATACTAAAATCAAATTAACATAACTTATAATAGCTATATACAAAATTTTAGGGATAATGATTTTTACAGCTTTAATCGAGTCTTCTAGGCATGAAAGTTTGAAGAAAAAAAAAGTGCATGAAAAATAAAATGTAGATTGTATAGTAATTCTAATGCACATTCACAAGGTTTTCTGTAATTTACGATTTCTTTTTTCTATAACTCAATGAATTGCTGAATGTTCAGTGGCATTTTAAAAAGATTGAAATATGTTATGTTTAAGAATAAGATATTGAAATAATATGTTGCATATTGTATGATTCATTGTTTAAAAAATTTCTTCATTTTGCTAGATATTTACGTTACATGGTTTTCTTTGGATAAAGATGATTAGCAAATAGCATCCACATGTTTCGATACATTCTGAAACTTACGTTCGCAAATTCACCATAAAATGTCGCACAGCATATTCTTCAATTACGATAAGCTGCATTTACCACCAAATACTGCTACTATAATTATTTTTGTTATATATATATATATATATATATATATATATATATGATATGATACTCTCTTTTTAAACAGAGCTCGTAAGGCCCTTAAGATACTGAAATGGGGGCACGAAAACTTAAAAGATTTTTTTTTCCTAATGCCCGCCTGTGTTAACATCAGTCAATTCAGGCATCTACAGGGCGACAGATATCTGTGTGGCCTAAGGATTCCTAACGAGCATCAAACATTCTCAAAATTAAGTGTTCATTCACTGGAAAATTTAGTGTTCATTCAATTTAAGAACTGTTCCTTCACTTGGTTATCTTACTACTTATTATTTAAACCACCAAAAGCTTAAAACAATATTATGTAAGTTATCTAAATTTTTTTTACATAATTTGCATTTAATAACAAATATGTCGACATGCATTTAATAACAAATACGTCATTTAGCTAAAATTACAAATTTTGAAATTTTTATGATTTTTTTTTAAAGACAAGCTAAGCTTAAGTATTCCTTCACTGTTTAGTTTACCCTATAAGATTTTGAGAAATTTGCGATGTTGTGAGAGATGCTTAAAAATTTTGACTGCGTATTTTTATTAATATTTATAAAATATATATTCAAGAAATTGATGAATATTTTATTCCAAATTTATTCATTCGTATGTATATTATTGAAATTTTATCAGTTATTGAGAAAAAAAAAATCACATTAAAGAAGCACAATCTGTTGTATAATCATATTCTATCAGAAGCATGCTTTTATAAAACTCCACATTCTCTGAATAAAATGTATTTTATTCAATAAAATGTTTTATTCAAATTTCTTTACTAAATTGCAAATAGAATTTTAGACGACTAAAGAAGAAACATCGTATTTTATAGCTTAAAAAAATAAAAATGAAAAGATAAGCAAACGATTATTAGCGAAAAAAATATGAATGAAATTTTATGCTAAGCGCGCGAAGTCAAGTTCCTCGCAAGTTTATCACATTTTAATATTAATCGCTCCATTTAATCATTTCTTCATTGTCGCCAAATTATTTTTTTAAAAATAATTAATTTTAATTTTTCTCAGCTTCTAATAAATAAAAACAGTTGAAACTTTAGATTTTTCAATTGAAAAATATGTAGATTAATATGGTATAAAAAAATTCATACCTTATAATTCAAAAATTTTTCATCCTTAATTTAATTAAATAATAAAAAATAATTAACAATTATTAAAAATTATTTTTTTCGTGAAATTATCTTTGGGTAAATGAGTTTTATGACTGGGTGAAATTTTCTTCGAATTGCTTTATTAGTTTTTAAAATATGAATAAAAACGTAAAAAGTGAAATTAACATTAAGGGGTACGAACTTTGGATCGCTCTCCTGACCAAACTATGGGGACCATATTTCCCAGATTGCGGCTACCCCCTATATTTTGAAGGTTAAGAATCCAAATATGTAAGAAAAAATATATGTTTATTCAGAGAAAGTACGTTTTTGTGTCTGATTTCGTAACTTAATTAATAGTTAGCACTAATTAATTAGCATATTTGAGGTCACCCCCAGGAACCATTAAGATTAACACTTAGTTCGTGAAAATCCGATCATTAGAACGAAAGTTATTCAGGGTGATATCTTTTTTTTTTTGCCGACTGTACATTGTACTCCTTCACTCCATTGCAGTGTTGTTAACAAAAACAACATGAACAAAAGGAAACTACCTGCTCATTTTTCCTTGTTACTTCTTTCTCCATACTGATTTAATCTGCATTTTTTTTTAATTTGTGGAGAGTGTGCAAATTTCATTTTTATTGCAGTGTTCTGAGATAATTTTTTGCCATTCTGTCAGCTATCAATTACCCTCTAAACGTCAAGCCCGGTGTATCTTGGGCATGTTTTCTATACTACAAGCAGATTGCATGAGCATTTTTGTCTTTATGTTCTGCCTCTGGAACGGCGAACCAGAGTTTTTCTCAACCAGAATATTTCCTTCCTCTAGAAACTCCTACCATTCACAAATTGAGAGGTGTATAAGCTGCCATCAAAAATCACTCAGTGTATTAGAGGATTTGTGTTTGAATAAATGTGAATAGTTTGCAGTTTTTGATATTTGTACCCCCTCACTCAAACCAAAAGTTTGTTTTTCACAAACTATTATTTGTATGATTTCCAAAATTTTTGAAAGAATGAATTTTTATTTTTAATATTTACAGCTTAATTTATTATAGCTTAACAAATTAAGCTAATCTTCAAATTATCTTTCAACTATCTTCAAATTATCTTTGAATAATTTGAATCATTTCGTACTTTAAAAATATCAAATGAACTATATTTCAATAAAATCAAATAAATTGCTGCAAATTATTTCCTTTTTAAATACCAATGTAATATTTAATGAATTTTTAATAGTATTAATTGATTTTCTATATCTTTTAACTAATTTCTTAAATTATTTAATCGTTGTTTTTAAAAAAAAATATTTTGCTCAAATTTTTTAATTTGGCAACTCTAAAAACTCTGTCTCTCTCTTGTTTCTGTAGTGTTAAGAACCTTCTCGGCCTCTTTCTGAAAATCTCATCACTTAAAACATAAATTTTATTTGTGCTTTAGTTTAACAATATTAAAAAAATTTCATGAACAGAGAAAAAATCGAAGTTCCTTTTGCCAGTAAATACATTTCTCATACATGTGAACAGATAAATGCATCATGCTCAAGTAACAATTAATAAATTTAATTATAAATTCTAATTCCCTTAATAAATTATAAAAACATTTACAAGCTATTAAAATTCCTGTAACTAAATAAATTTTAATGAACCAAACATTCTTTTCCAACCAAAGAAATAATCAAAAGAAATGGAAATATTTTATGCCACTCAAATTATGATCTAAATAAAATTATTTATTTAAAGTACAACAGATTTTATTTAAGTATTTGTTATGAAAATTCCCGTAACATGTTAAAAAAATTGCATATTTTATTAGTAGGAACATTTACAAACAAGTTTTTTTTCACTTAAAAAAAGTTTTATTTTTTTTAAATTAAATTCGATTGTTAAATGAATTTTTTTAATAATTTTTTTTTATTCAATTTGTTTTAACGGAAATTCTTCATTGCTATCATTATATACATTTGAAGCCCAGGTAAAGAGTCTAAGTAAACTCAAGGATGTAAACCAGAGTTTTGATGATATAAAAGTCAAACCAAACAGGTAGATTTTTCATAACTTGAATTTTTAAAAAACTTTTTATTTTATTTTATTTAGGATATGCTTCTGAAGTTTTAATTATAATATCAGTAAATATAAGGAGAACCAGAAAGTAATGACGTTTTGATTCATTTAATACTCGTTAGTTTTAAAAACCATAAATAAATTTTTTGATCTGGCATTGAAAGACCGTTGATAACAAGGTGAATACATTATTTAAAAGCTAATAAAAGTTTTGAAAGTTACTGAAGTTATTAAACATAATAAATTTTAATAATTTAAATATTTACTAGCATATAAAAATTGCAATCATAGCGTAACATAATGCTTAGAATGTTTTTTTCTTTAGAAAATGTCATCTTTTAATTAGTTGATATGTGACAGAAGTAGAGCGAAAAGTTTTAATTTTCTTGAACATTTGCAGCTAAATATCTCATAAACTTTATTTTTAACTTTGTTTAAACTTGATCAGCTTAAATGCATTAGTAATAATTCAAAAATAAAAAGGCTAAAAAAAAATAGGGAAAAAGATAAAATTATATTGATAACCTAGAAACCAATACAAAATATAACAACTTGATTAAATTCATTTTTAAAAAGCATGGTTTATTCAGATAAATATTATGTAGTATTTATAAAATGTTAACAAAAATATGCAAGAATAATATATATTTTCAGTTTTTTTAAATGAGAAAATGTTAAAAGTACGTCAATTTTAATTAAAATATCAATTGTATTATGTTTTAAACATGTGTAAAAATTACAAATTCTCAACAATATGGTATATTTTAAAACAAGGAGCAACACACTATGTAACATTGCACAGTTTACATTGAAATCGAGATTCTTTCTGAACTCGTTGTCCATTTGAGTCAAATTTTTTAGTGCACATAAAGCACGTGTGTCGTTTCCCCCCCTTTCCATTACTTATACGTAGGAAGGAAAATGTCTGCTCAAAAGACAGCCAGCATAGTTAGGTATAGAAGCCATTTTCACTTCACCATATGCTTTGAGTACGCTCTTAATTAATTCAAATTACTTAAAGATCCACCGTTTTTTTTTGTATAATACACAAGAGTTCCACGCATATTGGTTTAAAATTTGTTCACATAGCATTTTTTTTTGTTGACACACATCGTAGTATTTTTTCAAATGACATATATTGGTCTGCATATCAACCCCTCCCATCGTTAAATTGCAGTCTAATTTGGTTTTCTTAATGATTTTTTCCAATAGCTACACTGTTTTTTTTTTAATTTTGTGGATTGTGCTAACAACAAGATAGGTTTTTTTGTCAATGTATTTAAAAACACTGATTTTGCCAATTCAGTATCCAATAATTCCGCCTCCTTTCAGTTTTGTACTTTTCATCTCTTGGGGTATTCCACTAGGGTTTATTCTCATAGTTCCATATACATCAGTCTGCTTGTTCAGAAGGTACTCTATGAGTTTAATAGAAGTGCAGAAATTGTCTAATGTTACACAATATCCTTTTTTTAAGAGATCTTTTATCAAAGTTAGAACAATATTAGTAGTTGACTGTGTGAATATCTCTACTACAGATGTAGCCAATGCTTGACTCACACAACTGGTAGAATTTTATTCTAAATCTTCGTCTTTACTTTGGAAGATACATTTTAAAATACTCTTCCTTCATACAACAGTAACAATTGATTGCAATATCCCTTTCAGGCACATACACAGTTTCAAATTTATCATTTATGAACTTATATACTTCATATATTTTCAACAATTCTGGTTGTGGATGTTTGTCAGAATTACATGAAATATTGTTCACAAAATGTAGAAATTTCAACAGAAAAGAATATATATTTTTTTACATTGTCTGTCCTATATAAGGTGCTGATATGAGCAACTTTGTGGACCAATACCATTTATGCACAGGCTTTTTTATTACACCCATCACGAGAATTAGGGCAAACAAAAGTCGATTTTCACTTGAGTTTGTTTCCTTCCAGTCTTCCACTCTCGAACTTGGTGTTAAATCATTAGTCACATTGTAATTTTCTGCATACCGATTTGTTTCCATGGCAATATAGCTGACTATGTTGTCATCGAGGAAAATACTGAAATACTTCAAAGGAGTATAAGTATAAATAGGAGTCTTTACACCAGGTTTTCCAGTGAATTGGTACTTTGTAATGGGTGGTGTAGGATCACTTTAATCTAGTTTACACCATATTAGATCATCAAGTTTTGGTTCTGTCTTTTCGTCTTCCAAAAAAGACGGTTCAGAGTCATAGTATTCGTCAGAATCCATTAAGAAAGTTAATTAAAAAAAATGAAAAAATTTAGTTTGGAAAACTGCTAAATAAAAAAATTAAAATTAAGTAAAATAATGAAAACTTGAAATCATATAAATAATTAAATAAAATTATTTTGTCATTAAATTTGTTCAATAAAATGATTTTCGTTAAGTCTTGAAAGAGACTGTTTTAAAATTGAAATAAGCAATACACAGCCAAGAAGATCAGTATATATCTAGTAGTTTCAGTCTTTTCTCTTCCCCCCCCCCTTCAAAAAAATCCCACCCTTATCCATTCTAAATGGAACGAGTAACTAGTTTGATGACGTTCGACGAAAGAACTTGAAAGTTCTCCAGCTTGTTGAAATCCTATAGCTCCTAAGTCATTCATTTCTTTTCTTTTAACCTTAAAGAGAGACGAAACGATGGAATTCAAAAGAATGCAATATTATATATTTTCAATAAATTTTCCTGCTTATTTAGATTCTTTTTCTGCAGCAAAGCTACGCACTATAAAGAAAAAAAAGACACATCCTACTTTTAAAAATAAAATATAAACTAAAAAATATCCAATATTTTTTTTTACTTACTACTTAAAATTTTGAAAAAATCTTATTTTCTTGTGTAATTATTTTTTATACCATTTAATTGGCATATAAAAGGTGTGCACTTTGAATAAAGCATAATTGTAGCACTCTTTTTTATGTCAAAGCAAAACAAAAATTTTTATCTAACGGTTAGGAAGAGAAAGTTATAAATTCCTTCTATCATATTTTTCCGATTTTGCAAGTATACTATATTTTATATGCTGAAAAAAATATAGCTGTTAGTTTAATGTGTAATTTACCATTGTGTTTCTCAGATGTTATTTGTTACAAATTTGGTGCAAATAGTTGAATTTTATAAGAAACATTTTGCTATATATTAATTAGATTTAATCAATAAAACCAAGCATTTCTAAAAAAATATGTTTATTTTTGTATATCTAAATTCTGTTACTTTTACGTAATTTTATTATTAAAGACACTAAAATTTTTTAAGTTTTCTAACGATATCCATTTTTGAAACAGTAGCGTTTAACAAAAGCAGTTTTTTACTTAATTTGAAAGAAAATAGAAAGAATACGTGAATTAAATAAATAATATCTATCAAAAATTGCAGTTATTTTCCCATCTAGCATTATTAAAGCACTATTAATTACTAACATGTATATCAATGAACTTGTTATAATATAAAGCAATTTTCATACATTCCTATTCGAATTCGGAAATGAGAAAATTTAAAAAGAACATACATTTTTTTTAAACTTCAGAGGGACAAATCATCAAATGTATCATGGAAATAATAGAAATCACAACCAGGAAGGGAAAGTTATCAATGGGAAGAATCTATTCAGTACAGGGAATATTTGAAAACCCTCTTAGATGTTATATTTTAACTCTATAATTGTCCAGAATCAAAGGACAAGAAAAAGTGTAATATAACCTGAAAGCTCATTTGAAATTTCAAAGAAAAGAGTAAAGCTGCATACGGTTCAATGACTTTCAGTAAAGTGAATCACAAAACACAATTCATCCATCAAATCATGTGTTAACCCTCCTTGACCACATAGACCAATAATCTCCCCTTTTAACCACAGATTAAAGCAGATGGGGGAAAGCATACATTTTGTCTGAGTACCTTGACATATTAGGTAGCATCATTCCAAGTGCACCTGCTCCTTGAAGAGAGAAACATAGAGAGAGAGGTGACGCCAGAAGAATTAACATTTTGGAGAATCAACATAATTGAAGAAAAAAAAAGGTAAGGACCTCATAAAAAAAAATCAAGTTACCCTGAATTGACTGTATATAGCTAAAACCAACAAATACATAAAAACAATGTCATAAATTTAACATAAAATTTGGAGACATACTTGGTATCTTTTATGCCTAAGTTTGGCTTCCATTCTGCATCAATTCCAACAACATCATAGTTCTACATAAAATGAAATTGAAAATATATTACACACAAATAGTAATACTTGCAATTATTAACACATTTCAAAAGTTCTCAAATTATAATAATTAACACCCCCTTCGCTTTCTGAATCTCAGACTGCTGGAAGTGCCTTGTGACAATTTATAAGCCCATGGCTTGAAACTAGAAAAGACCTAGAGGTGCAAGCAGAGCAATGTAATACCCTATTAAAATACAGACAGCAAATTGGAAGATAATGATTTGAACATATAATTTATTGGTAAATCAACCAATCGCTATCTTGATTAACTCTTTTAATAGTTTACTTCTCTTCGAGTATAATATCATTATAAAATTAAGAGCCAATTCTTCTCCAGGTGAGCAATTTGTACTAAAACACCACAAGTAATGACACTTAGTTACTGCTTGAGAAACAGTGCATGCCGATAGCCCAATTCAAACATTTTGAAAAATACTTTTAAATAACACAGCATTTTTACATTAATAATATTTAAATTAATATTGCCTTTCCCAACCTGGGCACTACAATGCTCACTCAGGGATCCACTGGTATACACACATAAAAGTATTACATAATTGTTTTTTTCCTCAACAATATAAATAACTAGTCTGTTTAGAAACATTTTTGCTAAAATAATTGACAATAAGCTAGAAAGTTACTTTAAAATTACAGAAAATTAAAAGTAAAAATTTGAGGTATTTTTACTATAATATTAAGTTTAAATCTCTTTAAGTTACCTCTTATTCATGATTTCAGTTATTCAATATAAAAAGTAATATCATGAAATATTAGAGAAAACTCAATAACATGTAAATAAAGAAGAAAAAAAAACGAATTCAAACATTAATAATTTGATTGTTTTATCTTATTCTCGAAAAATCAATCCCTCAAATCGCTAAGACTTTGAATAAATTTGGGTTTAAAGTTGTTTTTTTCTCCTAAAAACATTCTAGAATTGACCAACGCAGTGTCCTATACAGCACAATCCCAGGCATTCACCTTATATTTTAAAAAGGAATTGTTTGAAGAACAATTGATTCTTACTTCGCTTATATCAGCAACAGCTTCAAAATAATTTTCTAGGCTATCAACAAATTTAACATCAGAAAAATTTAGACGTAATGGTAAGTAATCTTCAGGATTCTTTAGTTGAGGACCATTATAATACAGTGAAACAAACCTGTTAAAAAAGTTGCAGAAATATTATTGAAACAATTTCATCATTTACCAAGTTCACTTTTTTTTTCTTGTATAATAATAATAAAAAAAAACTTGTAAATTTTTCAACTATGTCAAAAATCTTACTCATCAGATGGAGGAGGAAGTGCTCTTAAACAATCAGGCAGTTGATTTTTATTCAAGTTGAAAGCTTTTGCTAGCATAAAAGCATCAGCACTTTCATTAATGCAGACTAATTTTATCAATAATTCCCTTTGAAGAAAATAATGATCAGCTAATAAGTCCTGAAATAAGTTTTTTCTGATTAAATGATTATTATAGGAAATAATAAACACTCAGCGCAATATAAAAAACTTAATTTAACTTACCACAATAAGTTCAAAAAATGCTTCTGGCTCAATAGCTTCCTATAAAAATATGTTTCATGGATATTATACTAAACAACATTGCAATCAAGAAAAAAATTTCAAATTAGAAATTCAAAAATTTACAAATTAGAATTAGATTAAATGGAAAAAATATGCTATTTCAGTTATTATTAAGTAACTTAATTCATGATTCCTTTGAATTTTTAAGAAACAATAAAAGGAAAATTGAATCAAATTGCAAAAATAAACCTTTAATTATATTAAAATCAGATAAAACAATTGACTGGGTGGAAAATATATTAAGTAATGCAGATCAAAAAATGTTTAGTACAAATTTTCATTTATCAGATGTATAAATATGAAGAAAAAAAAAATAATGTGACAACTACCACTAGGGAAAGAAGTTATGTTGTCAGAAAGGTTTGTTGCATGGACTATTTATGGAATTTTGAATGAGAAATGAAAACAACATAAATGTATTATCTTTTTAAAATTATGCAGAGAAAATAAAGAATGGAATTATATTAATTTTAGAAAAAAGGCAAAAAAGCAGATAAAAGAATGATATGCAAAAATTAATTTTCATTTTGATTGTGAGTGATCACAAACATAAAAAGTTGATGGCTAAGGTGGGTTGGTAATATTTATTACACTATTGCTTGCATTCAAAAAATAAAATTATTTATTATTGTGAATACAAGTGACAACTTGGTTGATTCAATTGACTTGGTATTTCAATAAACTTGGCACAAATAAGTGTATAATAATATACAAATATTATTTCATCAAAATCCAATAAAAAACCTAGATTTGCTTAATAGGAAAACAATCACCATTCAAAAGATTTGGAGCTGAAACAACTAGCGCATATTGACCATTGTGACACATCATTTGAGTTACTCCATATAAAATTTGACAAAACAAGGCCAAAGTTGATAAAATGTTACTGAGTTTTGTGCAAGTGACATGTTTTACAGATCTTAATTTTAAGACTAATGCATTAAAAAATTTAAAAAAAACCCAACAGAGCTTAGAGTCCCAGTGGCTTAGGGGATAGAGTATTTAACTTCCAATGAGGTCATCAAGGTTCGAATCCCAATGATGACTGGTTAATACGAATTCGACTCTCAGCTAGCACTAACCACAGAGCTGATGTAAACTATTCTCAATGGACGACAAATAATAGGTTAGAGTCCCCTTGTTTTTGGGCTAACAGTGGTAGGTTTATGATTTTCCTTTTCATGTAACACAAATGTGGGTTAGTTCTATCAAAAAGTTATAGCCGTAGCCTAGTTTGACCTAATGCTGGATCCAAGAAATCCCCTTATCTTCTGGGTCTCTTTTAAAATTACAATACTAAGGAGTTGACCTTTGATAGTCATAAACTCATAATTGGGTTAGTTGTTCAATGCTGGTTATAAAATAAAAAAAATACTGAGTTTATAGAAATTGTAAAAAGGATTGGTATACAATCATATTGATCATATAAAATAATTTTAAAAGTGAGAGTAAATGGAATAAAGTTTTAAAAAATAGTTGAGAAGGAATGAATAACACATACTTCCACTATGTGAGTAAACAAAAAAAAAAAAAAAAAACACTCACAAAACAGTCATTTTGTTGGCAAAGGGGAAATCACAGAGGGTAAATAGAAAATAGACCCTTATCTAAAAGCTTTATATACTAATATCTAAAGATCTTAAGATTTCAATTTGAGGTATATAGATAAAAAATTATTAATTGTTTAAAATTTTAATAAATTTTTTTTGTTGAAAAATGTCAGTAATTGTAACAGTTTCGAACGTCAAATCATAAATTTTCAGGAGGAAAAAGTCTTAATAATAGCAAAATATGAACATGGAGTATTATGTAATTAATATTAATTTATGGTAAGATTATATTATGGAATATTAAGAAGTTGAAGCTATTTCAAAAATTATTTTAAGAATAGGAAGAATAATGACTTTAAAAAATTTTTTAAATGGAAAAATTTTTAGAATCACTAATACATGATAGTTTAAAGGCCAATTATAGCTTGTATAAAAATTCTATTAACTATTTTAATACTTTGTATTAATATAAATATTATAATACTTACATTAAAAAAAAAAAAATTAGAAATATTTTTCCTGCTATAAATTGCAGAAGATGAAAGCAATTAAGTCTATATCAATTAAAATATATAATTTTACAATGTAGAACTTTTTTATGGAATGATCATAAAAATCTGTGACGATTAGAATGAATAAATTTGAATAAAAAGAAAATAATATTCTAATAGAGAAGTAAAAAACGGATTAAAAACATGTATTATATAACAAATATTTGTTGATGAACAAGAAAGAATAAATACAAAATACACATAATTTACAAAATATTAAAATGCTTATTTGAAGTTTTGAAAAAACTGGCAAAATATTAAATTTCTTACATCAGTGTATCTTTTTCGTATCAAATACATCATTGCTCCTTGAACACGTGAAAAATAGACATTTGGACACTCTCCTAATTAAAAGAAAAAAAAAAACTATTTTTTTATAATATGCAAAAAAATATAGATTCAATTTTCATTTTTCACTTTGTAAAATGGCAAAATTATTAAATATGCAATACCCATAATACAAAAAAATAAGTAATTTTATTGAGTTAGGAAAATAAATGAAAATATTAAAATTGTGAGGAATATTCCCAGAAGTAATTGAATCAATAAATATTCCTGAAAAGATCATAGAATAGATGGTCTCAATTTTCAAAATATAAACACTTTCAATATTTATATTATGCTACATACATCTTTGGATAAAAAGGGTCGCATCAAAATTTTCCGTAAGAAAAAGGCTACTTCAAAAAGAAAATTGAAGTAAGAAGTCAGGAATATGCATTGTTTTAGTACATAAAGAGCAAAACAATGCAAATGGCAGAAAAGTAGGGAGTTAAAGTATTATTGGGAGCTAACTTATTTCCACAAATATTGAAAAAAAGTGCAGCAAAGACTCTTCAGTATCTAATACTGGCCTGATGCAAATGTAAACACATCTGGGGAGGATGCTTATGGTTTTAGTTAAAAATGTTGAAAGAAAATTTATAACAAAAACAAACATTCTAAAAATATAGTACTACCTTGTAATATTACTTAATATGATACTGTAATTTTTTATATTGCTCATTTGAACTGTATCATCATTCTTCATAATTTGGAATAATATTGATCATGTATAGCTCATAAACTACATAAGAAAAATAAATAAAATAAATATAAAAAGATAATATATTACAGTGAAATATCCATCATAGTCACAGGTAGCACAACAGCCTAGGGTGGGTCGAGGTTTTCTTTTAAGAGATTTCTAAGGAACCTTTTGGCTGACAATGGTTGTCCAGTTTATAACTTTTAGGATTCCAAAATCCTTCTCAATTGCAGTTTTGGTAGTCCTTTTTTCTTCCCTGCGGCTTTACCAAAACAAGTCTTTTTATAAGGTTTAAATTATGCATTTTGAAAACATGTGCAGTCCAGTTTTTCTATTAATCTTGATAAATGTTATGATATTTGGGTCATTAAAATATTTATAAATTTCGCATTGTATGGTTTCGTCCAACAATTATTTTCGCTCACTCTTGCTGAAATAGATCTTAAAATCTCTTGCACAAAAATACTAAAATAGGATTCATCAGATCTTGTTAATGTCTACTTTTTATAGTCATAGACCAAAATAGGTCTAATGAGAGTTTTATAAAACAAAAATTTAGCTTTTACTTTCAGATTAAATTTAAATGAAAAAAAATTAGCTTTAGTTAATTTTACAAATTAACTGAGACTTCTTAGCCAATAAAAGGCTTTAAAAATAAATATTTTTTATTTACAATGTGACAGGTTAACAATTATAGCAAACTTTCAGTTGAGCAATTAAGTAGGCTGTCATTAAAAACAATTTAGTTTTACTTTAACAATAAAATTTACCGTAGAACTTGCAAAATAGCTTAAAAATAAAAATAAAATTATATATAAATAGGAAATAAACATATTTATAAAAATATTTTAATACCATTTTAAATTACTTACTAATATCTATGTTTAAGAATTCAATGTATGTTGGAAGCCTTTTTTTCATCCACTTCGGATTATAGAAGGGTTTGTTTTTTTCTAGCCCAACAATCTTGAGTGATCTAAAAATTAATTAATAATTATTGATATAACCAACATAAATATTTAAGTAACTAATACAAATGGCAATTAAAAATATGGTTTTATTATAATAATGCAATTTCCAAATTTTATTGATAACAGCAAATATTCTTTACAATTACACTTTCAGTTAACTCTTTAAGAAACTCTTTATCATTCACAGAGCATCTTCTTGCCTCAGTGTCTACCATAAGTATTAATACTCACTGCCATGAAAATAACCCAGAAGTCAAGAATATCTTTTGCAAAATATCTAACCATAATTTTAATGCCCTGGTAAATTCTTTAACTTCCTTGAACGTCAGGAAACATGGTAAAGAAAAAAAAATTCTTGGGATTCCTTTGGCTTAAGACTATTATTGCCCTTCTGCCAAAACTCTGAAACATAACAGGCTTGAATCTCACAATAACCCTGGATGTATTTCTGTGCTGTCCTTCACTAATTCTTGCTATCTGTTCTGAAGCAAGTTATCATAAGTATGCGAATAAATAAATATCTTTTTGGTTTGTTTATTTTTACGCTCGTTCAATTAAATATGTTAATTAAAAAAGGACAAAAAATTGGACTAATAACTCATAAAGCATTAAAAAAATTTATATTCATGTTTAAAATAAAAATTAAAAAATTCCAAAAAAAAAGAAAATATTGAGTTTTAAGAGGAAGCATATTTGTGTAATAAATATTTAATTGATTTATAAAATTAACAGAAAAATACAAAATGTTTAAAAGATAAACAAAAAATAATTGCTTAAAAAGAAAAGATAAAAATTAATTTCATGATAAATAATTTTTTTTGACATTTTTATTAATGCATGCCTTGTGCTTAGTGCTTTTAAATAAAAAAGAGCATATATATATTGTAATATAGAATGCCTCATTTGAGTCTTTCTATATCAAATGATAAGCTTAAAACAAATGTTTCTTATCAATTTTAAGATATAGAAATCGCTCTCTCACAAAGAGCCATAAAAAGTCAAGATGCCAGATAAAAGATTATTTTCTTGTCTACATACATCAAAAATTTGTTTAATATGATCTAATTGCTCAGAATAGCTGTTTGAAAAACTAATTATATCATCAAAATAATTTGCAGCAAATTTAATTTTATGTTTAGTAAGGATTCTACAAATAATTCTTTGAAAAATGCTTGGGGCATTTTTCCAACCAAAAGGTAAACGTAACCATTCGTACAACCTATTGTGTGTTGCAAATGCTAGTTTTTCTGTGTCTTCTGGGAGGATTTGTAATTGCCAATACGAACTCACTAGGTCAATAGAAGAATAATAAGAACTTTGAGCTAATTTATCAATTAAAGATTGCATTTAGAAACTGAATATTTTTCATAAACATAACTTACCCATTTAGAAGAATAATGTAATATAGAATGTCTCAGACGAATCTTTCTATATTAAATGATTAGCTTAAAACAGATATTTCTTATCAATTTTAAGATATAGAATCGTTCTCTTACAAAGAGCCATAAAAATTCAAGATGCCAGGTAAAAGATTATTTTCTGAAGTTAATGGGCAATAATTCGTAGATGAAGTACGCATTAAGATAGTCCTAAAAATTCCCAGCGTCAGAGTGGAGTCATCCTTTTAGTGAATCAAAATCTCTAAATTTTATCATTTTAATGAAGTAATCATTAAGATAAGAATATCCTTGCAACCACCTCCCTTTTCTGAACCCCCTTAAAATATAGAGCACCAAAAATTCGTGGCTTTTTCATATTTGCATGGTTAGATAATCTGTGCCAAATCCTAACATCCCTGCTATGGAAACCCAACCAATGTAATCGATACAAAACTCCAGAGAACAATTTTTTCAATACTTTATATAACTTCGTAAAATGCCTTATTTGTTGAATCAGCCTTAGTCTCTTAAATTATCTAGCCTTTAAAGGCATATTATTACATATATTATAACAAGCACTTGGCAAAATCCTGAACACTTACCTGGCAAAATCATGAATTGCAACTGGGTTTTGATGAAGAGAATCTAAAGTTTTTACAAATCTCAATTGATGCACTTGATGACATTTTTGAAGGTAATCCTTCACAATGTTTTCTCGATCAAGAAGAAATGCAGGAAAAGCAAACTGAAGAAAAGTAAGATTATAATTAATTTTATAATAAAAACAGCTTAATACATACAGTAAAAAATAAGTATAAAGGCTTTACTCACTTCTTCTAAAGAAAATTCAGTTTCCAAATTGAGGGCTGACATTAAATAATATGCCTGAAATTTTTTAAAAGAAAGATTTTTAAAATTAGTAAAATGAATATGATATATAGACACTGATTCACTATTAAAAAAAAAAAAAAAACTGCTGAAAACTAACTTAAAATAACTGGGTAGCTTCAGAAACTTTTAAATAAACATGAACAAACTACTAATTTTTAAAATTAATTTTTGTAGAGGAACAGAATAGAATCATTAAATTTTTCACTTTAATCAAGTTATGATTTTATTGTATTAATAAGGTAAGCTAAAGTGTTCATATAAGCATATTTAACCAACAAAATTTCTATTCTCGTGAATTATTATTTATATTAGTCAAGATTTGAAAAATATATTAAATTTAAATCCAAAACTGTTAGAAAAGAAACAAACTTGAAATTTAACATAAGAATTTAGAAAAAATATATTTAAAAATGTCACTGAAAATGCAGAACACTTTTAATTTTGCTAAGCACTGATTTTTTTAAATTGCTTCTTTACACTTAATAATTATTTTTTAGATATGATTTATTTTGGTAACATTAAAAGTTTTTTTAATAGCAAGATGTAAACAACATATTAACTAACGTAAATTACATATAAATTTAGTAGTTAAATAATTGTCGATATTAGTTTATTCAAATTGCAAAGTTTATCGATTTTAAATTTAAAATATCGTTTCAGAGATAGAAGAAATAATATATATATTTTTAATGGAGCTGACTTAGAAAATTGTTCTCCTACGAAATGGATTTACTAAATCACTCCCAATTATAAAGAAAAAGGACTCTAAGATACATTAAAATAGATTTAATCTGATACAGAATCAATATTTAATTTGAAAATGTGTATTAAAAAATTTTTCTTCAACAATATCAGGTTGCGATAAACTTTATATTTGTCTAAATCATTTTTTATATAAAGAATAGAAGAAATTCAAGATGTGTAAACTGTATTTCATTTTTGATACAACCAACATAACTTAAAAATTGTTGAAACTGTAATAATTCATATTTTCTTAATAGGAAAATGTTTATTATAATAAAGAAAATGTCATATTATAATCTGGTAGTGAATCAAGATTTTATTTGAAAATGTGACAAAATGCTTTCACTTCAGCAATATTGTGCTCTTTAATTGAAAAACATATGTTAATTATAATTTGTAATTTTTCTTTTGAATTAACTGTAACAGTAAGACTACTGTAATTTCTAAAAACTTATCATTATTAGATAGAGCAGCAAGGTGAAAGATAAGGACATTAAGATTTCTTATTTTTATTTAGACCATTATAAAAGTTAAATATTAGAATTTGTATATTTTTCATTTCATAAGCATTCTTGAATAGGAAGAAAATTATTTAACATACAAAATGATGATTTGAAAGGGTAGTGTATGCGAACATTAAATAGCTAACTTGATGTTTTTTGAGCGATTTAAGTGTTATATTGATAAATTTGAATTGCCTGATAACTTTAATTTTTCAGCAGTTTGGCTTTACTGTATACATACAAATTTAACACATTGGGCACAATATGGCATCAATAACTGCCTCACTGGCTGCTATACTGGCTAAGTGTTATTAATAAATGCATTACCTCATAAATTCAATATGACAGCGTGATTCTGTTAGCTACCACACTGTAATGTTAAACACATAGACATTCAAAATCTCTCTGTGTGAACTATTTATATTAGCTGCTAAAAAAATAAATAAATCTTTTACATTTGTATTTAACTTGTGACCCACACAATAGTATGAGTATTTTATATAAGAATCAAAATGCAAAAGAATGAAACTAATATCATTTTCATTCTTTACTAAATGATATTAAAAGAAAAAATTAGAAAATTTCAGAAAGAACTTGAAAATATATAGTGTAATACATATTTAAATTATTAAATTTACCTCTTTATACTTTTTTTCATTCAATAAATCATAAATCACACGCATCACATAATCTTTCTCTTCATGCAATTTAAATATATGGCAAATGTGCTTAGTAACAGACTCATTGGATAGTAAAATACATTTACTCAAAGCAAAACCTTTTAAAGACATATTTAGATCTTTAGATACATCATTCACTCTGAACCAGTCTTCTAGACTTCCAGCAACTATAACCATTTTGCCTGCCATTTTTTTCCATCCAAACTTCAATGCTAGTAGTAATTCCAATGCATAAGTTAGAGGCTTAGATTGTCTGTCTAACAAATCATGCACAATACTTTTCAGAATTTCATCATCTTTGCATTTTTCAATCATACTGATATCAGCTAAGATGTGTGAAGGAATTTCATATTTAGTTTGGACATATTTGTTTCCCTTCTTGCCAGAAGACATTCCTAAATTTAAAATATATTAATATAAATAAAGATGGATAAATATATAAAGTTATGAGCTTGTATCAAATTTTGATACAATTTCAATAATAAAGAGATAATCACAAAACTATAAGGAATAATGACAAAAAACCAATGCAATATTTTTTTGCACATACATTCATTCTGTTAATAAAAAAATGATTTTTTTATCATAATACTTATATGCAGATGAAATGCATTTACCCAATCTTAAAAAATCATATGGATCAAATAATTATAACACATTTTTCAACCACAAATATCCCCCAAATGGTCAATTTTGCTATTTCCTTTAAATATTGAGTTTTTGGCATTATAAAATAATTAATATATAATTGTATATACAATGTCTCCATATAGTTGGCGGAATTCGTGCCTAGCTAACAGAAAAGTACCTTAAAATTTTTCAGTACTTAGATGTATAAGATGCAATTAACATAGATAATAATTTTTAATAAAAATGAATCACTTGAAGTGCAAATTTGTGCTTTTAACTTTGATTCTAATTCATGCTCTTTACAACCCTGTTAAATTATTTATTTCAATAACTGAAAAAGAGAATTAATGAAAATTATTTGCTATATATTTTAATGTGGGTTATTCTATTGTATTTGGTTTCTCGTTAGAAGCAGCATTAATGAGAAGCTTAGTGAGAAAAGGGTGTTATGTAACATTTTGGAGACTTGGAACATCAGTGATAGAAATAGTATGGTATATAGGAATCTGTTAATACATATTCTTTTATCCTTTTAATAACCTACAATTTTTAGTAAGAAAGTCAGGGCTATAATTAAAGAAACAAATTATTAAAAAAATAGTTTCTTAGTTAGCTGCATAAAAAACACTACAATATATATGAAAATAATGCTTAAATTAGTACAAACTTTTTTTTTTCTTCAGATTTTTAGAGCAAAATAAACTACAAAATACGCAACTGTAGACGACTTTGATCTGAACCAAGCAAATAGCTGACTAAAAACATGAACTTAATCTCTCTGATTTTATCACACTTTAGAAGACCTAAAGTTGATTCTCTCTGATTTTATCACACTTTAGAAGACCTAAAGTTGATTTCAAGCCTAGATTTCAAGACGAAAAAGAAAACAAACAGTTGTTACGCAATATCATGATAAAGTGCTTCCCTTCCTTATGTTAGGTGGCTTATAACTTTAATAGCATATTGTAGTAAAACTTCTTTTTTCAGTAAGATAAATTTTTTATTAGATTTTATTTGATGTTCTATTTATGCTTCATGTTTTCAATTATAAAAACAATTGTTGGTTTATTTGTGTCCACACTTTATAAATTTTAATTTGTTAATATTGAATATTTGTACGAACTTTCCGAAATCACAACCAGTAAACAACAAAATCGAAACTATTTTAAAATCGCCTTTTTAAACTTAAAATGAATATACTTAGATTTGCATGTTACCAAGTTAACTATTTGCTTTATTTAATTATAACATATTTGACGAATAAAACTTTGGATATCCTGAAGTATAGTCGGAAGTAGTAACAATCCGGTGTGGTATACTTGATTTCCTGAAGTATATCACACCCCGTTCCGGCATGGAGGAAGATGTCAAATTAGTAATAAAGGCTATGCTGCATTATTTAGAGCTCAAGACAAGCTGTTGAAATTTTACATTCGAAGCTGGGTTCTTCAGGAGTTGTAGGGTGACATGGCCTGTTGCCTTAGTGAAGCGCAAAAGGAACAGAGAAGAATCAATCAAGAGATCGAAAGGCGAATTCGGAGAGACAAGCTAGAGACTCCACATGAACTTAAATTATTACTGTTAGGTATTAATGTTCTTATACACTGTTGCTTTCTGCGTGGAATATTGATTTGATTATACTTGTACCCATGTAATTGTAATTGTACCCATGTACCTGGTTGTATAATATAATATTTAAGTTTTTTTCTTTCTTTCATGAAATGATGATTTTCGTTGGATTCTGATGTTTCCGGTTGCATTAAATTAGAGAATTTTAATTTTCCGGTTTCCTTTCAACTGAAACTCGTTTATTATTTTTAGAATGTTAATTTGTTTGTTAATTTGTAAACATAGTGATAAAAATATTTTTGCATTCTGTAGGTAATGATAAAATTTTTCAGATAAATATAAGTTAATGCTTATTTAGAAATTTCTGTCTAAAATTTTAAGTCACTCTGTTTTAAAATTTGAAGAAACTTTGATTTTTTAAATAAAAAATTTTTGCATTAAAAGCCTTGAATGTCATATAGATAAATGAAAATTAATATGTTTGTGGGACTTCTCTTAAAATTCTGATTTTTTATACTTGTTCTTGTTCACTCCTTTGTAGACATCCTGCTTGCAGTATTTTTTATCTTTTTATTGCCTGTTACCTTTATTCTCTTTTTACTGAATTGCAGATTGTTAAAATACCTACAGTTCTAATTGTTTTCAAACTTGTGATTTTTAACTTGAAATTATTCATAGGTTTTTATTTTGGTTTGATACCAAGTTTCAAATTCGACAATCAATTCGGTTCTGAGTATTTACAAATTTAATCTCAAAGTGAAAGGGAACATTTTGTATTTAGAATTGATGTTTTTTTCAGCAGTCAATACTCTTTTACCCTATGTCAAGGTATTGGCCTTATGAGTCGTTTCTCTTCTAGCAGCCCAGTTTAAAGCAGCCTTTGAACGATAGTAGTCAATAAGGAAACTAGTATTGGCCATAGAGGCATAATTTGTCAAGAGTTTAAAACTCATCACTTTGCCTGAAGAGCTCAGAGGGCAGCCAGAAGCTTCCGAAACACCAATCCGGTGAAGGTGAGCTTGAAGAAAAATTGCTTTGAAAATCTGCCGGGGACGGTCCATGGATGAAGGATTACAGAGAGGCTAGACCAAATCTTTCCCGTGTAATCCACATTTTGCCCATTCCTTATATATTTGTCTGTAGCTCTCACAATGGTGGAGAAGATCTGGCTGCAGTGGAGAGTAAAAGTGGGTTGAGGAAGACTACAGCTGGTTTTTGGCCAAGGGATCGGCTGTCTTATTTTCAGGAATGTCGCAATGGCTGGAAAAGAATCACCCAGGCATTATTGATAAGATTGTCAATCTCCATTTTAGTCTCTTATACATAAGTTGAGTTGGTACTTTGGGATTATCCCGTCGACCATTTTCGCCAAAGCTGATATCGCCTAGGGTTGGCTTTTTGCCGGCAGAAACTGGTTTTTGCCATGCCAGTGGCAGAAACTGGTTGTAACCGGTAAAAACTGGCGGAAACTACAAAAACTTCTATATTAGTTCTGGTAATTGCTTAATGACATTTTGTTTAAGTAAACTGAAAAATGTAACTGTAACAAACTTTTTAATTCATTGTTTGTAAATATATATTATTTTGTTTATATTAAATATAAAGAGTGCAGTGCAGTATATCAAATATTTATATTAAATAAAGAATAAAGTAATGTAATAATAAATATAAATACTAAATTTTAGTTTATTATATTAAACTCTGAAATTCAGTAATTATTATCATTTAACTCTTAATGTAACTGAATAGAGCTACTTTCAAATAGTTTTTTTTTCTTTTCAAGACATAATTTGCATGGCAACAATTCAATTATTATAACAGTAACAGTTTTAATCTTTGCTGTATGTAAGAGGTAATATAATTGGTTAGATTCACTGATTCATAAATGTAAATAGCAATTTCACTGATCATTTTGTTTAACATTTAAATGTTTTTTCTATGAATTATCCATTGTATGTCAATCTCAGTACTTAACTTTTATGTCATTTTCTGAATTTCTGCCGTGTCAGTTCGGTTTCTACCAGAGGTTTTAACCACCGTGGCAGAAACTTGCCAACCTTGATATTGCCAAACCTAAAAGCCATGCCAAACCTATAAACTAGCGGCAAAGGATTTGGCGAGAGTTGGCAGGTCGACAGGATAATCCAAAAGAGGAATGAAGCACTTTGGGATTATCCCGTTGATTGCACGAGGATAATGACTACCTGTTTGTTTGCTCTTTAAAAGCTATCAAGGACTTTTGGCCACCGAAAGGATTTATATAATATTACATATATGGTTATTAGTAATTATTTATTTGTTTATCATTGTGATTTCATAAATTTATTGTGTTTACAATGCTTATTTTGCAAAAAGCTGGCTCTGAAGGATTTGGCGAGCGTTGGCAGGTTGACAGGATAATCCCAAAGTACCGTTGAGTCGATATTTCGAACTGAGTGAAGAGAAAAGATGGCAGCTTGTGAGTCAATGAGAAACACAACGTGATTGAGGGAAGTGGTACTACTGATAAGATGAAGAACAGATTGTCTAATTGGCTCGATTTCAGTTTCAAAATTAGAGGCATTTATGCCAACCGGGCAAGCTTCTAAGATTTTAAGTTTAGCTTCATGAAATGATTTTATAATTTTGGAATTTTTTGTAAAAGTAGTGAAATTATAAGGTGTTACAGAAAACTTTTATAAATTTTACCGTCTTAATAATTTTTTTTTTTTTTGTGTATACTCAACTTATTTTTGAACTGAATTTTTTTATGTATTCATTTTCAGTGTTATTAAATATAGTTTTTTAATTGTAATTTATTTAAACTTTTTCAGGTCCAGGGGAGTCTGGTAAAAGTACATTCATCAAACAAATGAGAATAATTCATGGATTAGGTTATTCAGAGCAAGACAAAAAAGATTTTATTATACCTGTATGTCAAGATGTTTTTAGAGCCATGCAAAGTTTAATAAAAGCAATGGTTATGCTTAAAATACCCTACAAAGATAGGAAAAATCTGGTACTTTTTATTAATTTAATTATTATGCTAATTTATAAAATTGTTTTTCTGTAGAGTTTTTAAATTTTAGCTATCTGAGCATGGCAAGGCAGTTGTTTCATACTAAAATTGTTAATTAAAATTATTTATTTATTTTTTTTTTTACTTGGGTTTGGAAAGTTATTCCAAGATGAAATTTTAACATATTACAGTTGGCATCTGAATTTTTAACATGATACAATGCACCGTTTCATCTCAGTTATAAATTTCTCTGAAAATGGTAGTCAAGAATTGTATTTATTTTAGCGAAAAGTGTCCAAAATTGTAATGATAGAGACCAATAAACACATAAAAAAATTATACAAGAGTTGGCATAATGGGACATGAGATCAATAACTTCAATTCATTTCAAGTCGCTGTAACATTAAAATTGCTTTAACTTATAGAGTTTCACATTGTTTTTCATATAATATGTGAATTGATTGGTTTTCACTTTGTGACTATTTGCCAAATTTTTTCATTGCCAACTGTTTTTGGTGCATTTATATTAACCTGTGTTTTGTATGTTTCATGTTTGTTTTAAAAGACTTTACTTTTATATCAAGAAATAGTGGAAAATTAAACTTGGAAAGTAGTTATTCTAATTTTTTTTACGCTTAAATTGTTAATGAGTTGAAAAATAATTGTATTAAATTATATGATAACTAATTACATTGATGTATATTTATTGCCTCAAGATAATTGTTAATTGCTGAAAAATGAAAATAAAACTTCTAAATAAATGTTGATCTAATTATTAGATTTATACAAGTCTTAATCATTTGAAAAGTAAACTAAGTAAGACTGATTAATTAATTGAAATTATATTTTAAGTTATAAGATCAGACACAAAAGTATGCTTCCTTTGAATACAAATTTTTTTAACATTTTTTATTTAATGTATTCATATCCCATCCCCCAGAACATAAGGGATAACTACAATCTGGAATGCATTTTTCATAGTTTTTTTTTTGTTTTAAAAAATTAATCCTTAATTAGTTAAATTTTATAAATATAATAAGAATGGGAATATTTTTTAAAATGAATTGTACCAATACTTTTGAAACTATATTTCTGCTTAAAAAATTGTATATAGTAAATCATAATGCATCATTTAAATTTATAAAAAATGGGAAATAGAAATGTATTATTATTAACTTCTAAAAAACAAATTAGAAAATTAAGTGTGAATTATTTTCTTTCTTAAGTGAGAAATTAAATTGTGCTACCTTACACCTTACCTTAGCTGCAAGTTCGCAAGTATTTCTGTAGTAGTATAATTTTTTAAATAAATATTTCATCAGAAAAAAAGAATCTGAATTTATCTTTAGCGAGTTTTTTATGCTGTATTATGATAATTTTCTTTTAATACTCACTGTGCGTACATTAATTTTCATAAATATATTTGTAATACACTAAAATTAAGCGTGGCTTTAAGAAACAAGTACTGTTTTTTTTTACACTGTATAATAATGTAATTTTAAAATTAGTTTAAAATTATGTTTATTATAATTTTTAAAAATCTGAAAACCAATAAAAAATTTAAATTATCTCATAATACTTTGTAAATTTCTAGATTGGTGATTTCTTTAAAAAAAATTGTTTTAACTTAATGACTTTTAAAATCAGTTGAATTTTCACCAGTTTAAATTGGGATTCATATCAAGCAGATTTATTTAAATCAACAAACTTTGCTGGAAAGTAAGGTCCTTTTAGTTTAGTCAGGAGAGAAAAATATAAAGTATTTTTAGTTAATTTATTTTGTTGTGAAAGGGAAGTGTCGGAGAAGATTGTAAGAGTATTCTATAGTGGAGTTTTAGTAATGTGAATCAGTTTAGACAAGAGCCAACAAATACTACTGAAAACTTAAATTACATAACTTTTCATAAAATGAGTAGTCTAAAAACTACTATTGTTTGAGGGTATCATAATCTTTAAAATGAAAGTAATATAAATTACAATTTTGGTTGATGAAGTGTTTAAATGTGTTAAAGCTTAATTTTTCAGGATTTTTTTTTATTCATTTTTTAATTTTATATTTTCTACAATATAAAAATCAAAATATTTCAGATTATGCAAAACTCAGATTATTCTGACTCTGCTGTGTTAATAATTATACAAGACTTAATTTTTTCTTAACACCTTTTGCATAACAATAAGATTTTTATGAATAATTTTTAAAATTACAATAATATGCAATAAAATTGAAATTTTTTTCCCAGGCCCATGCTGAACTTGTCAGATTAGTGGATTGTCAAACTGTTACTGCGCTTGATCACCAGTTTGTTGTGGCAATTAAATCATTGTGGGCAGATTCTGGTATTCAAAAATGCTATGATCGACGTAGAGAGTATCAGCTTACAGATTCAGCTAAATAGTACAAACACTTTTGTTTTGCTAAATTTATTATGTTGTTAAATTTCTTAAACTAGTGGACTGCTCCCCCTGCTCGCTAACGATCGCCAACCCCCGCAAATTGCTACGCAATCTTATATGGTTTGCTTCGCAAACCAAGCTTGCTTCGCTCGCTGCTAACTTCGGTACATTGCATATACACAAAATTCTAAGAATTCAAAACAATCATTCAAATCCATATAACAACTTTTTTTTTTAAAAAAAAATTACATCTTTTTAGTAAATACTAAGTCATTAAAATAAATTTGAATTCAAATAAATTACTTGTAATTCGTTAAACCTATTAGAAATGTGCTATAGTATAAAATCTTAAGATAAAATTTCTAAAACTGATATCTCTTTAAAAAGGTTAAAATTTTGGCTATAATTAAGTCTATTAAAAATTGAAATAAGTGAATTGCAATGGAAAAACCTGCATAAACAAATAAATTCTAGTAAAACAAATAAATTCGTGATATAAATTAAAAATCATCAAATAAATTCGTAACATATAAATTCGTTAAAAAAAAGCGCTTTCGACAAAATACTAAAATAGAGATCTATCGACAAAGACTACTCACTTCTGCCTAGCTTATACTCTCCCTGGTTATTTTAGTTTCCGTTTTTAAAAGCGCTATTTGTTGAGCCACCTCAGCTAGATTTGGCGTGTGACATTTTTAGCGGCAATCATTGGTCGATTTTCTAGCGTTGCCATTCGGGGAGTTGTAATGAGGCTTTTTTTTGTCGCCGTGTAAGAGAAATATATATATAAATGTTCTTAATTTAGATTTTTTTGAAAATCTCAGATTACTAAATTTCGATTAGCCCTATCAAATACAAAAATATTCGCTAAAAGCCATAGGATTCGCGCCAGTATGGCGAAAATTGTCGCCAAATGTTCTACAAAAGTTTCATCTTTTAAGCTTAGAATTGTCATAAACTGTTTGACTAGTTCTGTTTAAAATTTAATTGTTGTTATTTGAAATTGCATAGTTTAATTAAAAATTTGCATACCTGATCCGTTAAGAATTATTTCTATCATTCAATACTAAGCAATGAAAAATAACTAGTTATAAAAAATATTTTTGCGCACGATTATCTCTGAATAAATGAGTTATATAATTTTGTGCAACACAAGTATAAAAAATATAATCATTACATTCATTTGATATGAAATTTATTTTGTGTGATAAAATTTATCTTTAATATTAAGTTTATTTTATTTGATGAAATTTTCTAATGATTGTAAAATAATTTTGATGTTATTGCAAATGCTTTTAAGATATATATCTTGATGCATTTTTATATATGCAGTTAATAATTTGTATCATTATATTTTATTAAATATTTAGATATTTACTTTATCACTCCAGGTTTCATAGCTATCCTGATTTTCCTAATAAAATATATATTGTTTTTATTTATCCTGATTTTTAGTTTTTTATTCTGATAATCACGATTTTTGTGAGTGTTCAGAAAATCCTGAATACTAAATGCAGATTTTTAAAAAATAGGTCCGAAGAATCAAAAGATTTGAATTTTTTATCTGATTCTAATAAAAAATAATGCTAGTAGAAATCACAAAATTTGATTTTTCCAATTTAGGGACCATCTGCTATTTATATACATGGTTTAGACATTTAGTCTTACCCACATGATTAATTATTTCAACCTCTAAAGGAACTAAGTCATTCCATGAAAAGGAAACTCAATTAATAATTTTACATTATCTAATTTTTATGATGGTTTCAAGGATGATATACTTATTTATTTTGAGCAAACACAGTAAAAAATTTTGTTGGGATTAATTTTGTGATTTCCTTTCTTTAATTAATTAAATTATTAATTCCTTCTTTCATGGGATTTTAGGAATGATCTATTCCAATCAACAGTACAGAAGTATCATAAAATTTAATGATGAATTGAGGTATCACCCACTAAATTTACTTTTGTATTAACATGTTATGCAGTATATTCATTGTGTTTTTGTTTCAAACTTATTGCAACCCTATTTTAAAATTATTTGATTAAAGAAATCTTGAACTGGATTACAAATTTTAATTAATATATATTGATGTGAGGGATTACTAACTACTACTAATTATTTTTTTTAACTATGAAACCTGTATAAATCTTGATTAAGCTTTATTATTTGATCTTCCTATTTATTATATCTCTTCAACCAACTTTTACTTAAAAGTAGCTCTTTTATTTGTTAACATAAACTTTTAGTAGTGTTCTTTAACTGAAAGTATGCAACAGTTTGTGGGAAATTTAAACTGAAATAAGTGGTGTTCTGCAGAAATATTTAACCCCGAAAAATTTCTGATGTTCTGATTAAGTATTTATGCTATTCGAATAAATGGTCGCTAACATCCACAGAAGAAATAAAATTTTCCTTTAATATGTCTGTCATCACTAAAATGACAGCATATTTATTTTGACATATTTCAAATGGCTTTTAAATATTTGTAAGTCAAAATATAATTAATTTATTACTTATTGTATTTTTAGTTACCTGAATGATGTTGACAGATTGGCACGACCAAATTATGTTCCTACTTTACAAGATATTCTGAGGGTGAGAGTACCGACTACAGGTGTTGTAGAATATACATTTAATTTAGATTCTGTTATATTTAGGTAAAAATTGATTCGACATTTTTTTCTTTCCTATTTCTAAAAAATTAATGATCTTTGGTCGAAGAGCTCAGTGATAAAATTAATATATAGGCTGTAAACTTTCTTGTTATTTGTATTTTTCTTTAGAATGGTTGATGTTGGTGGACAAAGATCGGAAAGAAGAAAATGGATTCATTGTTTTGAAGATGTGACATCCTTGATTTTTCTAGTTGCTATAAGCGAATATGACCAAGTATTGTTTGAATCAGATTATAATGAAGTAATTATTTTCTCATCTTTGCTAATGAAAATATATTGTTCAGTATACTTCATAATTTTCAGCTCTCAATTATAAGGTTGACTTAGATTAGTGGTAGACAGTCTACAGTTGATGTGATTTTTTTTTTTTTTTTTTGTGATTACATGTGATTTTTTTTTGTGATTTGCGAGCGACTTGCATCTGGATTAGGCTGGCGAGATGTAAGAGCAGATTTCTCTGAATATTGACTCAGATAAATGATAGCTCTTGATTCATGTTAAAATATAAAAGTGAAAATTCTTTTTCAAAGAATTTGAAAGTACATTTATTACATCTTTATATCCAGGTTTCAAAGTCTTAAAGTGTACAATGTGAAAATAAAAAAACATTACTTCCTAAATAACTTTTGACCTATCCTGGCATCCAAACGTTAACCTAATTCATAAATATAGAAATATGTAAAATTATACAAACTTTTGATTACTAGTATAAATGATACATTGTTTAAATTTGTATTTTTTTTTTAAATTTATGAAAAGTTAACTAAAAAACTAAAAAAAAATTTTTTTTTTTAAGCCCACATATTTTTAGAAGTCAAAGGTCAATGAGAAAACATATTTGGATGAATGAGGTTATCCCTTTTATCTGAAAAGAATTGGGAATTAAAAAATTTTTATGGCCTAAAAAATAAGTTGAGCCTGACAAATATAGATTATAATTTATGCATTTGAGTGAGAATAGGTTGTTTATTTAAAAATATTATAAGCATATAGATTTCAAAAGAGCTCCTAATTTTGCATTAAAAGGTATCAGTTAAAAAATTAAATACTAATAAAATTTGTACTAAGACAAACTTATTTTTGTTACATCTGTAAAACAATTTTACTGTTTAAAGATGATCAATTCCCTTAAATGATAAAATATTATAGTTTTGTACCATGTATGTATAATTCTTCTTAATAATTTAAAACTTTATTGGATAAGTTGGCATAGTAAAAATTCCAGAATTAAAAGTGGTAAAGGTAAATATTTAAGAAAAAATTTAAAGTTACTTAAGTTTAAAGCTTGCAGACTTCACCTATTTTCATTAGAGAAAAACTTACATAATCGTTTGGAAAGCATATTTTAGAAGTCATGGGACTAAAAAGAAAAATATCTAACTATTAAAATTGTAATGAAGCATTATTTTCATAACATTCATCATTACAGTCATTGTTGATAATCTTATTTTACACGATTGTAATAAATTGTATGCTTGAAAATTATGTGTTTTCTTTACCCCCTTTTTTTAAATAATTGCAATTTTTGCTTTTCTAATTAATTTAATTTTAAAAATTTGCTTGAAGTCTTAAACTATTTTGAAAGACTTGTCTAGCAGTCACGAGATGAGCTTCCACCTCTAGGACTTGTTGGAGCCGGTCGCTATAGAACCAGACAAGTTGATTTATTTTTTTGGTAAGATAGGGTTTTGGTTTAGCGTTTAATTTTGGCTACTGCTTGCCTCCCTAATATTACTGTTTTTACTTAGCAAGCATTTCAATCTCAGTGAGTTCATCATTGTCCTTGTCTAAACCTTCTAGTGATTGCTATTACTAAGCATTTTTTTTTATTCGTTTGATTAATATAATTTCAAGTAGAAGTTAATCATTATATTGATATTTCACATAAGAGAAGCAAAATCTGAATAGAAATGTTATACTTTTGAAATTATTAATATACTTATAGCTGTTCTTTATTTTTTAATCTTTAAATCATCAAAAATTTTATAAATAATTTGTTATGTCAAACATATTTTAGCAGTTATCTATTTTTTTGAATGTTTTTTTTAAAAAAAATTATTAAAAATCTTATAAATACTAATGTTATATCTGTTTTGATTTTTTTCTTTATTTTTTAGAATCGGATGGAAGAAAGTAAAGCATTGTTTAAAACAGTAATTGCATATCAGTGGTTTCGAAACTCATCAGTTATTTTATTTCTAAACAAAAAAGATCTGCTAGAAGAAAAAATTTTATATTCTCACTTAGTAGATTATTTTCCAGAATATAATGGTGAGCAAAATGTGACTTTTAATGATTCATTTTAATGTAAGATTAATCTGGACTAATATAAAGGTGGATCAAATAAAAATAAGACTTATTAAAAACTAAATATTTAAATGTTATTTAAAAATTTTTTTTCCACATAATTTTCAAAATGTAGTAACACAGTATTAGAAAGCACTTTTTTTGCACATACAATCATGTGAGCTGATGACAAGATTATATCTTTTCATTATTTTTTTCCGATTTTGGTTAATTTTAAATTTTTCTTATTTCTTTCACTGTTTTCTTTGCATCTTATCTTATCTAAATAGTAATTTGACTCTATGCTATATGTTTAGAATTTTTTTCAAACCTGGATTTTATTTTTGATACATTTTCTGATATGTTAAAGTACAAATATGAATAAATTTTTATTGTGGGAAGATATTTTTATATGATGAAGGGTTCTGGATATAGCAAATTTTTAAACTAGACTGATTAATGCTTCTTACAAGGGAAACTAGGGAAGTGTGACTCGCCAATTTCGAAATAAACTAGTGGGATGTATGGATTATGAGGAATAATTTTAGGGGGCAACATTTGTTTCGGCCCATAAGAGGTCCTGTGAGAGATAAAAAACAATTCAATACATATAGAAAAACCGGTATTTTATTACTTCAATGCAGACTATCAGTTATTGTAATTGTCTCATACTTCAATTAATTTTGTGGTACTTTCGCGTACTGTATAAAGCATATTTATTGTCAAAATTATTTCGAAAATTTTATATATCTGTAGTTTTTCAGAAAAACAGAAGGTTAATTTGTTAGGCTAATTTTAAAAAAAAATTTGACATTAAATTTTTTACATTTTTTTCTTCAAAAATTTATGTAAAATTTATGTATGAGTATGTAATTGCAATCAATTAATTAATAATTAATTAATTTGCTAATTAATTTATTAATTTTCTAATTACTTAACCAATTAATTACAATTTAATTGAAATATGAGACAATTTCAATAACTAATAGTCTACATTGAAGTAATAAAATACCGATTTTTCTACATATTGAATTATTTTTTATCTCTCACAGGACCTTTTATGGGCCGAAACGAATGTTGCCCCTTAAAATTATTCCTCATTAGGCATACATCCCACTAGTTTATTTCAAAATTGCCGAGTCACACTTCCCTAGTTTCCCTTGTTAGTGAAAATATAGTGTATGTCTTATCATTTTTCTTACGGAAAATTATTTTATTTTTATTTTATAATAATATTCTGTTGAAACCAATTTTTTTATATTCTCATAACAAATGTAACTGAAAATTAAAAATATTTCAAATATTTCGACAATGTAATAAACTATGCATTTATCTATTTAAAATATATATGTATGAAATATAAATTTGAAGAATAAATGTTGAACATGAATTAGATTTATACTTTTGAAGAATTATATTTAATAATGTATTTATATGATATATTTATTTTTATTCTTACTTTATTTATTTATTACTATTATTTTATTTTATTTTCAGGCCCAAAGAAGGATGCTACTCGTGCTAGAGAATTTATATTAAAAATGTTTGTTGATTTAAATCCAGATAGTGAAAAGTCAATTTATTCACACTTTACTTGTGCTACAGGTAATTTAATACTTTAGCTTTAGAAAATAGTATTCTCAAAGGGAACAAAACTACATTTCCTGTAGTTTCCTTACTGAACATTTATTTTTTAAAAATAAAACCAGTGTGTTTAAAAATTAAAGCAAATGTAAATTTTTATTTCTTTGGCTGTACTAAGCCCATATTAAAAAAAATGAAACTTAATATTTAATATATGGATTTCTAAAAACAAGTTACAAATTTGCTATGAACTGTAATTCATTTTCAACTGTAATTCTTTTGCCCAGATGTTGAAATCTACATGTTTACTCTTTATTTTTAGACTTACCTTTCCATATTTTTCCATACTTTACTTTTAGAATTTCTAATAGGACTTTTGTAGAAAACATATTCTGTGTGTGATGCAAACAAATTGCTAATTTCTTGTTTTTTAAATTTTTAACAATATTTAGTGACTACAATTTTTTTCACTTTTCAGATGAAAAGAATATTAGGTGTGTTTTCGCAGCCACAAAAGATTTTGTCTTTAAAAGGAATTTATGTGAGATTGGTATAATGTAAACAATGACAGATTTCTTCTCATCAGTGACAAATGTTATAATTATAAATTGTTCATTCTTAAAAGTTTGGTTTAATTGCTTTAAAGGTCTGGATCACAACCAGAACTTGGATCTTAAGGGGGTTTAAATTTTGTATCTATTCATTAGGCATTTAAAACATAGTTAATTATTAATATTAACTATTATATGAATTATGGTTTTCCCAAAGCTCATAATTAGCATCATTTGCAACAATAATCATTCATAAAATACATTTACATAAACTTTTTTGTTCATTACAGTTTAAACTTTGTTATACTCGTTTCTATGCATACTCTTTCTGGCAGTTTTTACTAATTACTATACTTTATTTTATATATATTTTTAACCAATGCCTTGCATTCTGGTTATCATTAAAGTTTTTAATTTTAAAATTATCATAAATTTTTTTTTTTTTAAACTTATGATATAATTACTGGATTTTGGCAAAAATTATTAGGTGTAGGTTTTTCTGAAATTTTATAAAAAAAAAGTTAATGCACATTCTTTTTTTATTAGAAATGATTTTATTTCTGCTATTTATTTAGATAGGCCATTGAGATCCCAAAACCTGATTTAAATATTTCACGAGACAAGATTGTATTATAATTCTAAAGCTAAGCCAAAAACAAAACTATTTTATTCTTTTCATTTTCTGCATTTTGAGTGCTCTGAGAGGTGCATTAATACATTACCAAATTATCACATTTTGCATTCAAAGATACTACATAGTAATATTTATTTTTGGTCAAGTTTATATTTTTAGACAACTTTTTGCAATAGTCTTTTTAGTTCTAACAACCCTGTCTTTGTTATTGTTCAAAATAAGTCTCTAGTCTAGGGCTTTCTCATTTTTATATCAAACTTATGTTTTTATTTGAAAATGTTTTGTCAGATTATTGAGGTGACATTAGCAACAAAGATTCAAAAATTATAATGCCCAGCAATGCATGTACTTTAAAATTCTGATCAAGCCTGGAATGAAAATATTTAATAAAAAATACAATAAATTCTGATCAAGAGATACTTCTAATTTCGACTACAAATGAAAATATATAAAATGAAGTTAGCTAGTCTTTTTTTTATTCACTTATTTGTGTTTGTTTCTGTTTAAAAAAGTTTTAACCCTATTGCTGCGTAAACAAAAATAAATATAAAAAAGGAAATTTAATACTATATCCCTGATTTAACATCTGCTTCAAATTTTTCAAAAATTGGATAACGTCAGAGCATGTGATTTTTTTTAAAATGTGAAGTTTGTTCAAAAGTATTTAATTCTTAATATTCATATTCCTTTTCTTGTGTTTTGTTTTTCTGTTAAATAAAGAGGGTTATGCAGTAATAAGTTTCTTTAATTGAATAGTTGCATTAATTTAGATACAGTTATATGTGTTCATTAATATGCATACGAAAGAGTGTTGGGCATTTATATGTTTGGGTACGTTTTTCAAGCCCTGATTAGCAAATCACAGATTTACTATCATTAGTATAGTAAGTCATATAGCTCTGGAAATGTTCTGTCACCCCAAACTTCCTCTTATTGACTGATGGATTTCAAAAGTATTATCAAAGTAGAAAACTAATTCATTGTAAATAAATGATATTCTATTGTTGATAATGTCAGTTCAAATGTGTTATACTAGTGTTAATACCTTCATTTTTATGTTACTTATATAAAAAAAATTTAGTATTTTCTGATTGATGCTATACTTCTGCATGCTTCATTTTAATAAATTACTATATAATGATTGCAGTTATGTTCAGTTTACTTGTAATAAGTTGTTCTAAATTACAAGCATTTTTTAACCACTTTGCAATTAATTATTTAATCAATGGTAAGATTAATTATGTATTTTTTAAGTAATGAGTAGATTTTTTTTCTTCATAAAAATCAGATATGATTGGAAAGCTCGCCACTAGTCTTTGAAATTTTAATTGTATTTTTAAACATGTCCTTGAATTCTTTCTTTTGATTTTGTGTATATATTTTTTTATCTATGATAAGACCATGATTATTCCTTGCTTTGAAAAATAACATGAACATATCACATGTAAACAAAATCATTATTAAAAGTAACAGTAACTCTCCAAAAATTCTTTAACGTGACTTAAGCTTATCATTTTTAATGAATTTTTTTCTTATTAAATCATCAAGTATTTAATGATACATTGATGTGAATAATTCATGTTATTTATAAAAAAAAAAAAAAAAAAAAAAAAAAGAGAGAGAGAGAGAGAGTGGAATCTGAGTTTCTTATTAAAGTTTTTTTCTTCATACTAATGTAACTTTGCTAATTGCTTATTATTACACCAAAATAGTTAATAAAAATTATTAAAGTGTGAAATCAATAAAAAAAAAATGCTAGCAATCTCATAACAAAATGCTTTGAAAATTTTTATATGAATGATTTAAAAAAAAATTTTTTTTGTGTCTATAATTTTTTAATGAATATTTTTTTAAAAAATAATGTTTATTTTAAGCTGATTTTAAAATCAAGTCACTAAAATATTGTTCACAAATTTGCATCCTAAGCAAAAATAATTTTGAGTGCACAAAATTTTTTTTTCATTTTACTTTTAAATTGAACTTGTTATTAAGAAGTATTGCTATGTTATACTGCATCCATAAGGAATTTTTCTATTAGTAGGACTTTCAATATTTTTACTCTTTTGAAATGATGATGAAGATTATGCAAATCTTTGTTGAAATTTAAAGGCAGCTGATTTTGTTTCCTATTAGTAAAATCTAATGTTACATGAGTAATTATCCCTAGTTTAGTGGAAGCTCCCCTCAGAATTTCAATTTGACAGTGAAGGGTTTTAAGATTCTTAATTTTTGCTTGGTAAACATTCTCCATATTTTCAGAAGAATGCTTTGCAAATTTTTGTGTTACAGATTACTTTAGAAATTGGAGCCGATCAAAAAGATTTTGAAGTTTCTATTATCATTTCCGCACCAGTTGGAACATTTTAAAAGAGATCATTGATGCAACAGTGCAAAGCACTCACAAGGGAGTATTCAGCAATGTTTAGAAGAAATGTCAAAAAATAGACTGCTTAGAGAAAATGTTATCAAATTTCCTGCCTTTGCTGGTTCAGAGAAGAGTTTGGTAAAAGTCTTGGTTGCTGCAAAACAAAGGACTTGATCTAGGAGAAATTTCCCTTAAATATTCTAGTGTTCTCTTATAAATAAAGTGTTATGTTTTTAAGATTTAAAGTAAAAAAAAATAAAATGAAATGCATTAATAATACAAATGGAATTGAAGGTAGAATTTAAAAGGAGAGCCAGATGCATTTAGGGATCAATAATTTAAATCTAATTAAGTGTTCTTATTTAAAATGACCCGTATTTTAATTAAGAGATATTCTAAGTACTTAGAGAATAGTATATAGTAAAAGAAAAACACATTTAAATTATCAAGCTTTCAGACAATTGATTAATTGTATCAAATTGCTGGCCTAAGATTAAAGAGAAAATTAAATGTTTTTATATGAAAGGGCAACTAGGAAAGAAATATAGGAAATAATATATTTAACCACACAAAAAAATCAAATGATAAAATATTAAAGCTTGAGAATTTAAATATTTTAAAACAGAATTGTTTCAAGAATAAACATTTGTAGTGGGTGTATGCAAGAAATAATTCACTTTCAGACATAAAAAAAAAATCTATTTATTTATTTATTACTATGCAGTTGCACTAAACCTTGTATTATTATGCTGGTGAATTCAAAAATGAAAGAGAAAGTAAAAATTGGGTATATTACAAGAATAAAATATTCCGTGTAAAAGTAAATTAATCTATGTGAATAGTTCTATATTAACATAAAATGTGTAAATGACTTAAAAAGTGAGACAACTGGATAATGTTATTTTGATTTTTTTCCACTCCAAGTAAATATAGTTTAGTTAATAATGTTATTTATTTTGTATAAGTCTAACAGAAGTTAAATTTGACTTGAAAGTAAAAAATGGTTGATGCTTAATGAATTATGCAATTAGATGTTATGTGATAAAAAAAAAGATACATTTAAGTATCCTTGCTTCAAACAACCCATATTTTTTATCCTCTACTTGATATTCTTTTCTACTGTAGAAACTGCATTTTTATTTCACAAAATTATATCAGTTCTTTGAAGAAAAAAAAAAGGTTTCAAAAAAACATTATGCAGAAATACTTGCGCTCTAAACTGATAAATGTCTAACACTACAAAAGAAATTTCTAAGGGAACTGCTAGGAAAAAAAAAAAATTATTCTGACTTCACTTATACTAAAAACTTAAAAATAATTTTCAAAGCAACTAACAAATTCTACATCATATAATATATGAAAAATCATATAATATATGATTTACTAGTAATCATCAAAGGTTTTTAATTGAACACTATTTTAATACACCTATGTAAGTCTGTTAAAGTAACAAAAGAAACTTTATTCAGTTTTCATAAGTCAATAACGTTTTTTATTATTAATTAAGGCTGATACTTTTGGGAGCAGATTCTAAATAATTGGAACATAATTTATAAATAAAAAAGATCAATTTTAATAAATTAGCAAGTTTGGGAAACGATTAAAAGGGAGAAAATCTGATTTTTCTTTTCTTAGATAACTATTGTTTCAAAAATTTTTAAAATTGATTTTAATATTTTATTCCATTACTGTTGTTGAACAGTTGACCCTAATTTGAGTTATACCACCAATGTTCAACTCCGTTGGACATCATTAATTTTAAATTTTTATTTTTCTAAAATTTATAGTTGATAACTGCTAATTCTAATTTAGTTTCAAGGAGTGCTAAGCTCATTTACGTTTCAGAGGTGGTTAGTTTAATGATAATCACGTTAATAGATCAAAATGATTTTAATGTACTGAGTTCAAGCGTATAAGAATAAAGCTAACCATCAAATAAAATTAACAATCAGAAAATTATTTTCTCACTATTTATGACATAAGTTCAAAAACTGTAAAAAATGATAGCCCATATTCTCCTGCAATCGTGTTTGAGTATTAGTGACATTTATTTCATTCAAATTCTCATTAAATAAATTTGGGAATGGCTACAAATTTGTAATTATTAGCGATTCTAAAAGCTTCCACTTTATAAGTAAAAATAATAAAAATTGAATATAAAAGCGAAATATAGCGTCAAAATATTATTTGTGAAAAAAGTTTACATTTTAATGCTGTAAGATGGTTTTGCCCAGTTTAAAGTAATGAAAAATCTAGTTCCAGTGCTGAAAAGAGGGGGGGGGGGTATTTACGTATCATGATCTGCCACGCTAACTACTATCTTAGCCAAATTTATTCTAAACGGGAAAATTAAAAAAGAAAACTTTGAGAGGTTTGCTCGGAGGTAGCTACGAGTTCATCCCTTTCTGTGATGTTTTTTTAAAAATTTAGTTTCTCTCGGGGGCCGCTGGCAAGAAGTTGCCAAGACTAGGTGATTATTCCGCCACAGACCACGATATCTTCTCTGATGCTGAAAATACAATTTCTTAAGTTTTTAAAATTTCTTTTTTGTCTCTTGTCTCAATTTTAATATTGAGCCCGTAAACAGAAAAAGTGATGAAGCCAACCTTATTAACATTATTCTTTTTATCTTTTGTAGCTTACAGCTTTATTAGTATATTTTATTTTCAATTTTTGTAAAGAATTGTAAATCCCATTTATTTTAAATTCATATTGCTTAATGAACTCAAATTTGCTTAAAAAAACAATGGGAAAGTCTTTTGGCTGATAGTTATACCATATTTTTAATTATACAAAACAATCACTAATTTAGTAACGTATCTCGTCATTACTGGAAAATCGATTATTTGTACGAACTTTCCGAAATTTTTACCGTTAAAAACAAATAAAACAATTTTAAGATTATCTTTTAATACACATAGCAAGTAAAATGAAGCTTGTAATAACTTTAAATCATTTCAGCCTGTCTAATGAATGAAGCTTCAGATTTCCTGTAGTATAATTGGGATTAATTCAATCCAAGGAGTGAGCCGATTTCTCATTACACCACACCCCACCCAGCATGGAGTAGTTACAGTATGCGTGTGTGACAAGATCTGTGATTGGTTATATATTGTGCAGACACACTTGGTATTTGTTTCACAATGAACCCTGAGATGTCAAATCGGTAATCAAAAATTCATGCATATCACTGCTGTACAATATTTTATAACGAAACAAGTTATTGAAGTTATACATTCAAAGCTGGGTTCTTCGGGGGTTGTAGGCCAACATGGCGTGTTGCCTTAGCGAAGAGGCAAAAGAACAGAAAAGAATCAATCAAGAGATCGAAAGGCAACTTCGGAAAGACAAGCGAGATGCTCGCCGAGAACTTAAATTACTACTGTTAGGTATGAATCTAATTATGCACTGTTGTTTTTCAAGTAGAATATTGATTAAATTAGTCTAATATATCCATATACCTGGTTGTATAACATTATTTTGGTATATACTTTTTCGTTCAAGGTTTATGCAATGATAATTGATGTAGATGGGTTCGGATATTTCCGTTCACATTAATTTAGGGAATGATGTTTAATTTGTTCTTTCCCCTATTTCCTTTCAACTAAAACTTAATGTGATTATTCACTGTATGATATTAAGCAGTTTTTATAAGTGTAAATAGAAAATGTAATGGACAAAATTAAAATGATGCAAATATAATTTAAGCATCCACAGGATCTAGAAACTGATTAAAGCGAAGCAAATTAGTAATTAATAGCTTTTAGCTTACATTTTAATAAAGTCGTTTGTTCTTTTAAATGTGCTTATAATAAAAATATCACTTACCATTTATGTTTTAATGAAATATTGAATTTATCATTAGCTTTTTACTTGATTGTTGGAAAAATGAAGATTATATGAATGTTTACAAGTTGTGGTATATCAACTTTATAATATACATGTGGATAATATTTTACATTAAGGGAAAGTATGTTGTTTACATGTATTTTTGAGATGAACATAATCATTCCGATATATTAATAATTTGTATTCAGAAGACTTAAATACTAGGCTGTTAGAAGTTTTAATAAGGTTTCATGTATATCAAGAAAATTATGTTTAAAACATAGTAAAATTGTCTCTAAAGATCACCTTACATATAAAGCACTGTGACAAATAAACCTCTTTTACTATTAAAATTAACTTAAATATGATAAATGCACTTAAGAAATCAAAACAGTTGCAATTATCTGTGATATTTTTTAAACCTTTACTAACCGTTTCCTTCATTTAGTTTTAATACTCTAGTATAAACAATGTAAATTAAGTTTTCATAAGTGGTAGTAAAATATTTGCTTTAAAATTATGTTGAGTACGATGACAGAAAATTAATATGAATATATATATATATAATTGACCAAATTGTTGTGGTATTTTTTAATATTTAAAAAAAATTAAAAGAGAAACTTTCGTGTTTAATTTTTATATTATTTAAGTGAAAATATGGATTGGCACTTAGGTGATATTTCCGTATCCTTATCTGTTGCGCAGACTACAATCGCCGAGGTGCCAGATAGATTTTAAACATTCAATTTTTAAAAAAAAAAAAAAAACATGTGGATGTTTCCTCGGGGGTGGCTATGAGTTACAAATTTCGAGTTGGTCCTTTTCTGTGTTTTTTTTTTTTAAAGTTTCTCGTTGGCCGCTGCCCGGTAGTTGCCAAGACTTGGCGATTATTCCGCCATAGATCATTATATGGATCTCCCCGGCAGCTCTATGAATACATATAACTTAATATTCAGCCAATGAATATTAATTCCCATTAGCATAAGGTATATTTTATATCATTAAGGATTAAAATCTTGTTTATGACTTTTGACTTGTTTATGAACGGAAAGAAACTCATTGAATTTAAAGTTACCTGCTATATTTATTTTGTGTAAAACAATGAACTTACCATAGAGATAAGAATAAAAAGTGTAGGCATAACATAAGCAAGAGTGTGTAGTATTGAAAACATTGAAATGTTAAGGTGAAATGCATTTCACTGACAAGTTTGTTTTTCTTCTCTTGTAAATGTAGTGAGAAATATGTAAAAACATCCACTGAATTTCACTCGTTAGGTATCAAATGTTGATCATTCATTAATATCATGGAGAGGAAGAGTAATAATTTTGTCATCTATTCTAAATTTTAATACTGGGAATTAAATTGGTATAGTAGGGAACCGATTATCCGGAACGATCGGGACCATCGCTATTCCGGATAACTGATTTTTCCGGTTTTCTGAATCTCTACAAAGAGCCGTTTTTTTTAATTGTTAAACCCAACTAAAAGAAATAATATTTGGAAATAATCTTAAAAAGAAGAAAAAACGAAGTAATACACTAATGATTATTTCCAAAATGATAGTAAGGTAAACATCTTTCCAGAAAGAAAGAAAAATCCTAAAATCTTATGAGGAAAAAAAATTAAAAAAAAAAAAAAAAATGGCGGGAAAATGTATCGAATTTCTTTCCGGTTTTTTGGTTTTCCGGTTTTCTGATTTCCGGATAACGGGTTCTGTACTGTACTATGTTTCTTAATATTATAAAATGTTAATTGCATTTGTTAAGTAATTTTTTGAGGCCATTTAGTAATTATTATTTGTTTCTATTTAAAAGCAGGTTTCCCCTTAATTTGTCTATAAATGTAACAGTTCTCTCTTTTTTTTTCTTTTCTCATAGCTAAAGAGTTGGTTGATTTTTATTGAGATAAGGAATTTAATACATTGTTTTATTTTTGGACTTGACAGTTAATGTGTTTGAACACAAATATTGAATTATGAGAGAATCATTTAATGAAGATTGTTGATATAAGCCAAGATATCTTTAATATCACATGAAATGTTTTTGGTAAAATCTGAAGCTCAATTAAGTAACTATTTATTTATAACGGGTTTTGTTTCATAAGTATTAAATATCTGGAATTGAATCTAAATTTTGTTTTAGATCATTAATGTATGAAATAAAACAAATCTAAGTTAAGTTGAATGAACGAAAGAAATATTAAAATTAATTTGAATGCCTGAGTATAAAAATTAAGAGTCTTGATTTAAAGAAGAATCTTAAAATTTTTTGGTCTTAAAATAAGTCCTTAAGGAGAAAGATTTAATAACTGAGCAATAGGTGTTATTTTCAAAGATACTGTGTGCATTTTATTCTGAACTTCAAGCTTAATCAAACCAAATTTTTTCAACAAAATGAAAATCGTATGCATTATATTATTTTTGAATGTAAGATAAATTCTTTCAGTTTTTAATGAGAATGACAGAGAGCAAACTTTTTTAGAGTTTTCTTTGAAAATTAATCATGAATACTTCTGATATCAGTGAGGCGCAACCTGTTTTGATACGGGTCGCAAAAATTAAAAAAAAAATTATTCTAGGTTGGGGCTTAGTAAGTAAGATAAAATTACAATCGTAAAAATATAAAGTGTATTTAGATCCTAATTAAAAGTAACGTGTAATAATTATAAGAAATTACATTTTCCTGCAAGTACTGAACTTTGTCATAAATAAAGTATGCAAAATGAAATTGTTACAACCAATTTCAGGCTTGCATTAGGACAGTAAGTATATACAGTATAGAACTCGTTATCCGGAAATCGGGAGACCAAAAAACCGGAACAAAATTCAATACATTTTCCTGCCATTTTTAAAAAAAAGTTTTTTTCCTCATAAGATTTTAGGATTTTTCTTTCTTTTTTGAAAGATATTTACCTTACCATCATTTTGGAAGTAATCATTAGTATATTACTTTATCGTTTTTTCTTCTTTTTAAGATTATTTCCAAATATTTTTTTTTTAGTTGGGTTCGACAATAAAAAGAACGGCTTTTTGTAACGATTCAGAAAACCGGAAAAATCAGTTATCTGGAATAGCGATGGTCCCAATCATTCTGGATAATCGTTTCCCTACTGTAATATAAAAGCAAGTTTACCAGCCAAAAAAATAAATGAGTAGCAACTTCTTAATAGGGATTTTAAAAACTGAGAAAATTTATAAAAGCTGTTTCACAAATTACTTTCATTGCTAATGCTCTGAGTAGCTATATCAAAAACATTATTTAGTGATAAAAAGTATTCTTGAAAAACCGAAAAAATTATGCTCTCATACCATTTACTATATTTAAGACTGAAATATATTAAATTACAAATCTTATTATCCTTTAAAAAACAAGTTTTTTTTCTTCGCAATCATATATTTGAATGTTCAACCATAAAGTTTTTTTAATAATTAGTTCACCTTATTTATATACACTCTGATTAGATGTAGTAAATGGGTATCAATCTGATCATTATCAAACTAATGCAATAAAGAAGAAAAATAATACTTTTTAGCCTGCATCATGTTCATCATTAGAGTTCTACAATTATGAGTAAAAAGAAGTTTTTAATTTGTAATATCTGGAATACATTTGACCCTGGCCTTGGGACAAATTAATAAGGCAGAGATGTTTTATCTGTAAGATGTTATGCTGAATCCTCTTATTCTAACTTCCCTGCAATATAATGTAAAACTGAAAAATTTTACTATTGTGCATGGGCAGTTGTAGTATTTTTAGCAGTGGCCACTCTTCAAAAATCTTCAATCTTTTTCTCTAAACGTTAAATGTTGATTTCTATTTCAAAAATGAAATGTTATACGAAACAAGTGTGAAATAATTTTTAGAATATTTCAAAGTATTTATGATAATTACATCTTTATTAAAAAAAAGAAATGTATGCAGATGAGGTGCATTTTGAGGAAAAAAGTAGTAACTTGGTGGCAACTGGAATGGAATTTTTTAATTGCTATAAGTTATATTCAGTCGCCTTGTGACCCGTGGTGACGTTTAATTTTGCCCTATACCATGCAAACTACAAATGATGTATTCCAATTTGTTAAAATGATATAAGGTAAAGTTCGTAAGAAAAAATGCTGAATGTAAATTTTTTTTTTACTGGTTTGGAGCAGTTTGTGCAAACTGCGTCAAACTGCTCCAAAACGAAATTTTTTGCACCAGCCTGTTCCAAAATGTTGTTTTATTTCAAAATTGCACCAAGTTTTTATAAAACTCTAATAATCTCATTGAGTGTAAAGTGCAACTTTAGCTCACTTTATTGCTGTATTTATGTGCAAAAGTCTTTTTTCACATGGTATTCGAAATATTGGAATTAAGAAAAACTGAGTGAAAAGCGTCCTAAAAATAAACAATATTGGACATGTATTTATTGTAGAATTGTTGAAAATAGAGCATGTAACAAATTAGTGACTAAAATGTGAAATGCACTTGTTGTAATAACATTATATGTTTGAAAAGTTGAAGTTTGGCAAAAAACTAGCTTAGAGCCACGTAGAATCAAGAGCAAAAATAAAGCAATTTTCAAATAAGTCGTTTCTCAAAACCAAAATTTTTGTTGTAGTAAATCATAATCATTAAAAATATCAGTATTTGTAAGACGTGTCAAATATAAAATGGGCAAAAATATAATATGGGAACTATGGACTTACAATTTAGATGTTTCAGTTTAGATTAGTGCAAATTTAGTATGTCAAAAAGTGATGATCGTAATCAGGATCAAAGAGCATGCAGGGCAGAATTTTTTCATGCAAAGGGCTAACAGAGTGATGTCTGACCTGTCCCATAAATCCTGCCTAGAATGAACCCTGCATTAATGATGTAATGCAATGGTTTTCTAATGGTATTTTGCAAAGCCCTAGGGTTCCATGGAAGGGTTAAAGGGGTTCTGATTCTTTGGACTTTTTTTTTAAACATTTTTAAAACCTGTTATAACATTGGGATCAAATCATTAATCCATTATTTACTTAATACTTCGGTTGTCTTTATAAAGTAATTTAATGCAAAATGTCAATTTTTTAAAATGCAATTTCGCTGATAACATTATATTAAATATATTATTATTATAAGAACAGACATTGATAACAAATGGCATTAGTATTTCGCAATAGTGTTACAAATCAAAATAAAGTTTAATTTGTTTAATAAGGAAGTATGTTTCCTTGATAACAATTTTTAATGTTGCATTTGTTTCTTTGTAGCAATTTTTTTAAAGTTTTCATTAAAATTTTTATTAGTTAATATGTTTACAATTGTCTCTATATATTTTATAAAATCGGGGCTCCACTGAAAGTTCCATAGCTGGAAAAAATTTTGAATCGCTGATGTGATGTTTTATTAATCATTGCTTGTATTTGTGATCCTTGATGGTGAATAAAATTTAATTTAATTAATTAAAGAATTTATTTAGTTTGGTCAAATATTATTGGCATATTTCTTTTCTCTGATTATTTAAAATACATATTTAAACACGATCAAATCTTTTTAGATTTTTCTTCTGCAGGTAACCCGTTTAGTAAATTTTCAGTTATATATATATATATTTTTTTATTTTTTCAGTTATATTTTAAATAAAAGTTGCATTTTTATTATACTCTTTCTATTTATAAATGTAAATTTATATGTTATGTTCAAATCTGCTGAAAAATATAATTTTTCTAGCACTATGCTGCTCTGAATTTAAAAGTTATTTGCTCCAATTTGTCCCAATAACCAAATTAACATTTTCCAAAACACATTTTTTCTGCCCCAAAATTGTTATGCGCTTCCATCCCTGGTTTTATTTTCTGTCTCGATAGAGTGTTGTTAATAAAGGCAGGATTAAAATTTCTAAATATTTTCAAATTTATAATATTTTCACAGAAAAGCTTATGTGAAAGAGTAAAATTTGCTATTTTATTAAATTTAAGATGGAAAGGATTATTTTTTTAATCATCTTTGAACTAAGATAAATCAGCCATAGTAGGGATCTGTCCAGACCAAATTTACTACCGTTTAGCTGTACCTTCACAAATTCAACTTTGGGAAAAAAGGTAGTTTCACAAAATACTTTTTCTTGACATTTTATTTTTATATCCCGCAAGAAACGATGAATCCATACTTTTACCTTATTTTTGTGTTGATTTTTTAATATAATTTTTAATTTTCACAAATTATGTCTAAATTTTAATAAATTGGTACCTCTCAGAAAAACCTAGACAGACCCCTGCATATGTTAAAAAAACTGTTATGAATCTTAACAAAATTGCATTATTAATTAAATTTCTTTTTAAAGTTTGGAAGTAAGAATTACTACAGTAAAATTGCTTTAAATTTAAAAGCAATTGTATCAGGTATTAAGCAGTTCTCTGGTTCGTTATTATTATTCATTTATTGATTTAGTAATGTACCCATTTTTACAAAATGAACTTCTTCCTATCCAAATTTGATCAAGAGTCTCAGGTTTTTGCACTTTTGATTTTTAGATTATGGGGCTGGACATAGTACTTCGTCCATAACACTGTATCAGTAAATACTTCTCGTGCTGTTAAGAGTACTGTCTCGTGTTCTTATAAGTACTTAAATTAGTTTGTTGGTTTTATAACAATAAGGAAGCATATCTTCCATCCAAATTTTGTGTAGCTCAATGATATTTTTTGCACCAGTCTGTTTAATATTTATGAAGCTGAGCCATGTGATAAATAAGTAAAGAAATTTTTTTTTAATTATTTGGCTAGCTGAATGTATGGCCAGAGTGCTAAATACTAATTTGTAACCAAATATTGGGTACATCTACTAATTATTATGTTTAGGTAAACTTCATTCTTTTAAAATGAGCCATAATAACAATTTTCAAAAGCAAACTTTAAATGCATATGTCTAGTCTTACTTAGACTTCAAAGGGTATTTTTTAAAAGACCAATTCGTAAACTAAGTATTTTACTATTGAAGTTAATAATCAAATTATTCTCCTCTGGTTGTTGATCATCATTGTTTTTTAAAATAATTGTATTTTACCTATTAATCATCATTGTAATCATATCACATTTATTCATATATTCACATTTTATCTTTCTACTTTTAGTATTGTTTATAATTCTATCCTGTTTATTTAGTGTAGTAGTTGTAACTCGTAATTTCAGTTTATATTCGTATTTCAATAATTGAAATATATATACTTCAATGAGGGCCGGAATGTTCGCTCTTAGTTAAAAGTTTCATTAGATATTTCTATTATTACAAGAGCTTTTCTCAACTGTTATAATAGGAATATCTAATGAAAGTTCCAAGTAAGACTGAACATTATGTTTACATCAAATAGCTTACACCAATTCTAAGATAAGATTATTTCTTATTGATGAAGTAAAAATAATTTTGTTCAATAAAAAAAATGAACAAGAATTTTAAAATAAATTGCTCTGATATTTGTTTTCTCTTCTGTTTCTATGATTGTATAACTTCTTTAAATGAATTAAATTTTTCCTTTTTCAGGTACTGGGGAGTCTGGTAAAAGTACATTCATCAAACAAATGAGAATTATTCATGGACTGGGTTATTCAGATGAAGACAAAAAGGGTTTTATTAAACTTGTGTATCAAAATGTATTTATGGCCATGCAAAGCATGATAAAAGCAATGGATATGCTTAAAATTCCATACAAAGATCCAAAAAATATGGTATTTTTACTCTTTTTTTGAAAAAAAATTTAGTTATGTTTTGTTTATGTTATCTGAATGGCTTTAATCAATTGAAATTGCTAAAAATTATCTTCTGTACTATTATTATAAGTTAATTGTTAATTTTTACTTTAATGGTTTGAAAAGTTGTTTAATCTTGAATATGGCAATAACTCTGGTTAAATTTGCTAAGGCTTATTGTCTGGTTCAGCATTATTTCTTTAGTTGCACATACATTATTTCTTTAGTTATTTCTTTAGTTACTCATTAGTTACATTTTTGCACCAGAGATTTAAAGACTTTTTTCAAGACTGATTTTTGATGTGACTAAGGCTTGAGTAGGTTAAAAATTACTGAAAGCGAAGATGTTAATCCTGCATACTTAAAACAATAGTTGCATAGCATGATCATAATACATAAGTTAGATTGATTCAATATACATAAACTGTTACTAAGTTCTACGAATGTTTTATTGTATTAAATGTTTTAATAGAAACTACACTTTTTTCAACCTTTGAAAGTTTTTCCTCATAATTATTCTTTTTGCATTTGTGGATTTATTTTCTTTTTATAATTTGATTAATAGTAATTTTAGTGGATGTATGTAAATCTTATTAATAATATGAAAATAATATTTTATTATTTAACTAAGTATATGTAACTTTGTGTTTAATTTAAATCAACTGTCACTTTATTTTAATGGCAGAACCTGAATTTTAAATGTATAAAATCATTAAAACTGGATGTAATGAAAAAGAAAAGAAAATTAGTGGAAGAGTGCTTTAATAATTGAGGTGGACAGTACTAGGCCTACCTCGAACTATCAAGGACTCAAATTATTGATATCATAAAATTTTATAATAATTAGAAATGGCAGAAGTTTTAAATTTCAGTGTAATATATTAAAGCAAAAAAAAAAAAAAAAAAATGATGACCTAGTCACTCAATATATGCGTGTCCATCTCTGTAGTCTGAAAAAATAAAAAGTTTTTAGCAGTCAGGAAAATTTTTTATTATCTACTATGCTATGAAACAAAGTAGTGTACAAGTATTTTGATTTCATGATAATTTATATGAAAATATTGGACAAAATTTTAGATGCGGTGGCACTTGGCATTCGTTGAAATCTTTTACGGCAATTTTTCAAATCTCCAATAAAGATTTCCTTACTTTACGTGACCTATTGAAGCCATTGTAGTTTACTATAATACTTTTTAAAAAAAATAATGTAGCAGTTTGTGAGTGATGACTTGTAACACTTTGATACATAAGCTGTGAGCTGAATTGAAGTTGTGACGTTTAGTATAGTAATTCTTTCACGTGTTATCTAGGTATTTGATTTTCCAGAAACTCAAACAGTTAAGATTTGAATAATCTAGACTTAACTGATGTCATAATTTTCTTTAATACTTCTACTCTATTCTTTATTTGTTATAAAAGTATCAGGTATTTGTAACTCATAATCAGCTGTATCATCTGTTTTAACTGACACCAAAAATTTAGTATTTGTCTTCAGTCTGAGTACTTACCACATAGTTAAACATGAATTCACCATTTAAATTTGCCTTTAGAGTTTCTTTGAATTGAAGGCTTTCTTCAGGTAAATAGTTCTTGAATTTAAAGCTTCATCAAGAGATAAAGTTTAGGATTTTTAAGGAGAATATCAGAATCAAATTTGAAAATCTCTGTAAGATAGTAATGTGTTTATAAGAATATTTTTAAATTTTTTTTCTTCAAAACTTTATAATTCGTATTTATTTTTGTATATTGATAAGTTTCAGTATGGATAATTTTTTAAATTATTGGGTAAAAGCAAAATCCATTGAGTTAAAACAAACTACAAAAACTATTGTATGTTTATTTTGTAGTTTTAGTAGATTGTTTTAACTAAATGTTTTTGTATTTAATATTGTATTATTATACAGTTAAATTGAATATTATTTTTCAGGACCATGCTGATCTCGTAAGATTAGTAGATTACGAAACTGTTACTACATTTGAGTACCAATATGTCGTAGCAATTAAATCCTTATGGGCAGATTCTGGTATTCAAGAATGCTATGATCGTCGTAGAGAGTATCAACTTACAGATTCAGCCAAATAGTATGAACAATTATATTTATTTATATTTATTGATTTTTATAAATATTAAGTTTGCAAAATGTTTGTTTTATAGCTATATCCAATGGATTGTGTTTTTAATAGAAATGTCAATGCAAAGTCTCTAAATTTTGCCTACAATACTTTTAGATTCTAAAATTGATAGCTGCTTACCATAGCCTATTCTGCTAGACGATATTGTCAAACAGCAACTTTTGTTTTTAGAAAAAAGGATAAAAGAATATAAGTTTTCAAATCTTCTGTATTTCATAAGATATTAATGTTATTGATTAAATCTTGTGAATTTTGTAGTTACTTTTTCCCCCAGTTATTTATCGATACAGTTTTAAAAAAGGCTGCATGATTATATGCTGAATGGGATGATTATGGCTTTCATGCATAATTAATGATGCAAGAAGTTAAAAGCACATGTTTAGGGCAAATGAGGTGCATTTTCAGAAAAAAAATTACAATTAAACTTTTAATTGCCATTTTTTATGATGATCTGCCCTGTGGCCAGTGGCATCTGTTAATTTTTCTATATGCTGTATGATGCTATATTTGGAAAGAGATGATTCATTTAGCAATTCTGAGTTAGCTGTTTTTAACTTGTTTACTTTTGGTATGCTGGAAAATTTGTTTTGTTACTACATTTGCATATATGTTGTGATTAAAAGTTTTTATGCAAATTAATTAAGCAAGTTTAGAAGAAATTATAATCATAATAATTGTTTTATGACAGTTCGTTGCTAATATTTATTTTATAATTTTGTAACATCTCAAACTACAAGTTAAATAGATATAAAAAACTAGTGCTTACATTTTTCTCACAAAAGAAAGACAAAAAAGAAAAAAAAATTATTCATAACATCTTTTAAATCAGGCCAAATCAAACTGCAGAGTTAAAAGGTGTTCAGCTTAAATATGTATTTGACTATAAAATAATTAGCAATATTTATTGTTGTAGTTAATTTACATCACACTAGAGCTACACAATGGGCTATTGGCGACGGTCTGGGAAACATCCCTGAGGATGATCCGAAGACATGCCATCAAAATTTTGATCCTCTGCAGAGGGGATGGCACCCCCGCTTCGGTAGCCCGACGACCTGCATGCGAAGTTGAGCACTTTACGGTAGAACAGTTTAATGAGGACCAATACCGCACACCCTCGGTCCCTATGCAGACTAATCCAAGTGGTCACCCAACCGCACACTGACCACAGCCAGTGATGCTTGACTTCGGTGATCTGCTGGGAATGTCTTAACGATCAGTCCACTGCGGGACTAGCAATATTTATACAAATCTTTTTAATACTTGAAAATCTATCTTCTAGAATCTAAAATCATTTGCAGTGGAAAGAAATCTTTTAAAATTTAAAATCTTTACAAAACCTAGTTTTGACACCAGATTTTTTGTCCTACTTATTTTACTTGAAAAGTATGCTATGACAAAAAAAAGGTATTTTCTCAAATGAATTTTATCATTCATTTAAATTCTGCTTCTTTTCAATGCAAATGGAAAAATGATACGAAACTAATGAATTTTTAAAAAGTTTTTAAATGTATTATTTTGGATGGATCACCTTACAAAAATAGTTTTATCATTTGCATTACGCTTAATCTTTGTTTTCGACCAGCTGCAGTAAAGCTTATTTTGAATAAAAATTAAATAAAAATTATTTCTAAAAATACAATACTTGTGTTGCATGTTAAGGGAAAAAAATGTCGACTAACAAAAATGCTACTATATCTTTATTATTTTCTTTTAAAAACGAATGCAAATTATCTTTTAATGAAGCTGAGAAGTATCTATTCTTTCCTGCTTTCTTATATTGTCCTTTGAAGGCCAGTGGCTTAAAAGGATTTCAGTTTTATAAAGCAAATAACTTTGAAATGACATTTCAAATTAATATTATTTTTTTCCCCAATTACTTAAAGAATCATTTCCAACCTCTGGAATGTGACTTTAATCAGGAATATAGTCCTAATAACTTTATTTTCAACTGGCATTATTATTTCCAAATTCTCTGTGTAGTTAAGTATTTCTACAATTCTGCGAGAAAAAATATTTTGGTTGATGAAAAACATGCATTTGAAAGAAGAAAAAAAATTACGTCAGTGTTTACTATACAAAACCATATTTTTAATATAGGTATTGTTCATATATATAAAACTTGTGTTGCAAATTAAAATGATAAAGGTTTAAAAAATTTTAATAAAACTTATTAAATATTATAAGTTTATACTTCAATAATTATTGCTTTAAAATTTATTACAGATTTGTTAAATTATTATGTTTTCATTAATATTTACTAAGAAAATTGTCACTTTTAATATTATTGCTTCACTAAAATGACTAAGCACTTATTTATATACAATATTAAAAATAGTTGTGACTGTTAAATTAAATATCAAAACTATCTTGTAAGTGATTATTCTTTTCTCTCCTTTAGTTATCTGACTGACCTTGACAGATTGTCACGTCCAGAATATTTACCTACTCAACAAGATATTCTCAGGGTGAGAGTACCAACTACAGGCATTATAGAATATCCATTTGATTTAGATTCTATAATATTTAGGTAAAAGTTATTATTTTAAACAGATTTTTTTCTCAAAATTTTTTCAAATTTTTGTGTGTGAAATATTTAATTTTTATCATTGTTTTGTTTATCTCAACTCAGAGTTTAAACTATTGTCAAAACCTTTGAAAAATGCAAATAGAAATAATCAGATCAAATTGCAAAGATTTGTTAAGATAAGAAAAATCTTGTTTTTCATAATTTTCGTAAATTGGTCTTTTTGAAAAGGCAAAATAAAGGAAAATATGCATCTATTATTTGCTCTCCAGCCGCCCTCTTATGTATAGAAAAATCTGAGAACAGAATTGAGATTATCCCATTTAGACCTATAGATTGCGATGGTTACTGGTTTCAGAGATTAAAACATTAAGGTTTAAAAAAGCAATTGAAAAATATATACTTGATTGATAGATTACTATTGTTATATAGAACTGGGGAATAGAATCACAATGAAGCTTAGTTCTGTTTATTTGCATAATTTGACAGTTGGATATTTTGAATGACTGTTGAATGGATTTGACTGTTGATATTTTGAATGACTTTGTTTTCAATATACTATCATATTTCAAATAGAAGATTTTTAAACCAATGTCAAGAACTGGTGTATGGTGCTTTAACCACTGTTTCATTTAACATGATTAATATTGAACTTTTATTCAAAACTGGGCATGCAAGATTAATATTCAGATTTATTGGTTTGAGAAACTTTCTCAAAGTCTTTTTTTTGTGGCCCGCGAACTAAAATATATTAGTTGTCATTTTTTGTGGACTATTTTCGAAAAAATCTATATGGGTTTTTAAATACTTTTAAGCTTTATATAAGTTTGTAATAGTTTTATATAAGTTGCAAACTTATAAGTATATAAGTTTGACAATTTGATGTCAGTTGCACATTAATTGTTTAATACATAGGTGCACATTAAAGTTATTGCAGCCAGAATTTTTTAATATGCAATTAAATATTTTAAAAATCTACTTCTTATTTTAATTTGCAATTCAATACTTTTGTTTTGTACAACTTGATAAAAGCCTGACAGTAATATTTTATGTTCTTTCAAACATAAAAGAGTCCTATATAAAATTTTGATAAAGTTGCGCCCCGCCATTTAACTGGTGTTTTTAATTGCGACACCCGGCCTCATATAACTTGGAAACCTCTGTTCTAGAAGGACCTTAATAATAGCTTTTTCAAACAAAGTGAGAGACAGCATTCTAGTTAAATCTTGGCCTTTTAACCGCCAAGATTTGACCTCATCGCCCAATTTTGAACTACTGAGCATGTTGCTTAAAATATGTATAAAATAGGCATAAAATGCATAAAATATGTTGCAAGTAGGTGAAGAGTTGATTAATTACAGGTTTCTGTGTGAGGAAAATATTGTATCACGAGGGGGTTCGTTTCCACTCCTGATTATATATATACAGCAAAACTTTAGAAATGTGTATTAATTACTTAATTTGCTTTGTATGTTTTTTTTATAGTTTATATTATAAAGTTAATAGAAAATCATGATCCTTTTTTAAGGAGTTAACTGATAATATTTAAATGGCAAATTTACTAATTGTAGATTTGTGCTTTTTCCTTTAGAATGGTTGATGTTGGTGGGCAAAGATCAGAAAGAAGAAAATGGATTCATTGTTTTGAAAATGTGACATCCATAATCTTTTTAGTTGCTCTAAGTGAATATGACCAAATTCTGTTCGAATCAGATAATGAAGTAATTATTTTTTTATTTTTGGTTTTTAATTTTTTCTTTACAATTTGACTCATTAATATTTGATTTTCAGTATGGGTTAACTTAGTTTATTTAATGTTCGTCTGAATCATGCTCAAATGTATTTGAGAAAAATAGTACATTTTATGAAAGATTATAAAAGATAATGTATCATATCTTTTATATTATCAAGTATACTTAACCATAAGCAGAAGTAATATTTTGCAATGTATTTGTTTGTATATTTCAATATACTGAAATTTTATGAATGTGTTTTTTAAAACTGACTGAAACATTTTAAATTTTATTCTACTATTATTGTCATATTTCCATTTTCGTAATCTAAGTATTCATATTTTATTTTTTACAAAATAATTTGGCTTGTAGCTTTAAGCATATACTTGTTGTTTAATGTTTTAAAATTTGAATATTTAGCTTATGATTTTAATTTTTTAACACACATCAAGCTCTTAAGAATATTGCATTTTTATATTGGAGTCTTCTATTATTATTTGTATTTTTTAATGGAAGAAAGTTTATATGTAGTTGAAAGTCAAGGTTGGAACAGCTGGAACTGTTCCAAAACAAAATTTCTGCTACCAGCTACTTCGAAATATTTCTTTTTTCTCAAAATTATGTCAAGCTGCAATTAAAATCTAATAATATTTAAAAAGCAAAAATATCAAATTTAGTCCAGTTATGTGTCAAATTTTAATACAAAGATCAGTCATTGTTCCAAAACAGCAGACAATTTACATTTTTTCTTGATTGTCAATAAATATACTCGCCTGGCAAACAAGTGAAGTTGGTTCCTTCCTCCGAATTAAGCGTGTTAAAAAGTGATTCAAAATTCGCTTGTCTAGGAAATTCACTTGCCATAATAAAAAATGACATATAAATTCACTTGCCATATTGTAATTGCAAAATCTATTTGGCTAGTGAGAAAAAAAATCATTATACTTTGTATTTATTATAGAATCAACAGAAATAGAGCTGCCCAAAAAGTAAATCACTTTTTTGAAAGCTATTACTGTTTTCAACATGGCTTTTAAAATCTTGATTTTAATACATTATTATTACAATACACTAAGTTTTCAAAGTAGGAGGATTTTGAACTAATGTGCATAAGAGCTTTGAATATTATGGGTTGCTAAAGAACCACTCCTCCTTTATGTTAAATACAATGTCTTTCTTGAGGATATGCTGCCATATTCTATTTTCTTGCATTCTGCTCTTTAAGGTATAGAATGAACTTAAGGCAATAATGTGACTTGCAGTGCTGAGGTTGTATGATGAAAAGATAGTCATATGACAAACGTAATTTATTTGATGTGAGAAAGTTATGTTTGATTTGATTAGATGAGTCCTTACAAAAAGCTCTTTTTATATCTTTAAGGGTCTAAAAGGGCCAAGTTTAAGATTGGCATAAAGCTTTCAGAAATCTGCCACACTGCACCTAAAAATTTCCTTTTCATCAAATTGTGATATAATAGTTATTTTAACCAAAGTTGTGCCAGAAAAAAAATTATACCTGAAGCAATAAATTTATAAAACTTTCTATCAAACAGGTTAAATTAAATGTGTAATTTTAATGTAAGGAAATATATATCTATATCTTATAGCATGAAAATAGCATAAAGCAGTGTAATTTGAACTTTCATGAGACTATAAATATATAATTTAGCCATTGAGCAATAAATTTATTTTAATGTCACATTTTCTGCATCTCAAAATGTATTGCAATACCGCTTTAATGAATGTTTGTTTGAACCCTGGTTTTGTTAATACAGTGAACTCTCGCTACTACGATATCCGATACAACAATAACTCCCTCTATTACGATACTGTTCCGTGGTCCCGCCAAACTTGCATATGGATTAATGTTATCTTCCTCTCAATATAACGATATTCTCTGAAGCAGTAAACCTCTGTAAAACGATTTTTTTTCAAATTTCAACATTATTTTCTATTTTTTTTATTGGTATTCAAATAATGTAAAATGCCTTTTTGTCATCTTTTACCATTTTTTTCATCTTTTCTGATAAAAGGGTCACTGCTGGTTATGATCTTTCACCCCACTGTTATTTCTTTTCACATCAGAGAATGGCTTTTGTATTCAAATTTCATTCCCCCACTGTTGAGGTACTTAGACCACCCTAAGAGCTTCATGTTTTAGAATTGCCTCCCTCAGTTCTTAAGAAATCACCATTGTAACATCATGAGTCATAAATGACCACACACATCACAGTAACACCTGCTACCCTGAGAAGGTACTGTTTCTGTAGAAGGTGGGTGGAGCACGTTTATTGAAATTGAGGAGGAGAAAAAAATGTATACTGACCATTGGTCATCGTTCATGTTCATCACTGTCACTTAATCACTGATTTAAACTACACCTGGTGTTTTCATGAGCTAGCGCAAATTCTACGATCAGAGCTTTTCGCATTTAGTGCTGCTAACATTTTCAGCTTGGTGAGTCTTCAGTGTATTGGATATTTTTTACTAGTGTAATTTAGCATAAGATGGCAGGGAGAAAGCAACTTTCATTTCAAGATAAACTTAACGTTATTAAAGATATTGATGATGGAATGAAACAGATTGATGCAGCTAGAAAATACGGATTATCTCAATCTACAGTTGCAACGTTTCTAAAGAAAAGAAAACAGATCGAAGATACTGTAAGCTCAAATTTAATTAATCCAAAGCGTAAACGACTAAAAGTCGCAACTAATGAAAACCTTGATGCTGCCGTCTTAAAATGGTTTCAAGAGATGAGAGCAACAAATATCCCGATAAATGGGCCCTTGTTATGCACACAAGCACGTAAATTCGCAGTAATGCTAGGGAACGAAACTTTTAAAGCTAGTAATGGTTGGCTAATGCGTTTTCGGGATCGACATGGAATAACTTTCCAGGAAGTTCACGGAGAGAAAAAATCTGCTCCGATTAACGAAGCAAATGAATGGAAGCAAGAGAAGATGACAGATATTCTTCAAAAGTATAAACCAGAGAACGTTTATAACGCAGATGAAGCTGGGCTGTTTTTTCAACTCCTTCCCGATCGAACATTGGCATTTAAGGGTGAAAAATGTTACGGCGGAAAAAAATCAAAGCAGAGATTGACTGTTCTTCTGTGTGCCAATAGCACAGGGACACACAAAATGCAACCTCTTGTTATCGGCAAATCATTGAAGCCGAGGTGTTTCAAGAATGTGAAAAGTCTTCCCGTGGAATATAAAGCCAATAAAAAAGCTTGGATGACTTCTAAGTTTTTTTCTGAATGGTTGTTGATGTTAGATAAAGAAATGAAAAAGAGGAAGAAAAAAATTGCTTTATTAATTGATAACTGCACCGCTCACACATCAATTCCAAAACTACACAACGTCGAAATTGTTTATTTCCCGGCCAACTGCACTTCGATTTTGCAGCCACTCGACATGGGCATAATCAAGTGTTTCAAAGGATACTACAGGAAGCGTTTGGTTGAATCGATACTTGTCAACATCGAAAATAAAGTAGAAGATCCTTTTAAAACTGTGAATGTCAAGGAAGCATGTGATATTATTGCTGGTAGTTGGTGGGAGGTAACAGAAAAAACTATTCAAAATTGTTGGAAAAAGGCCGGTTTGTGTGTCTTGGAAGATGAAATTGTTTCTAATAGTGAAGAAAATTCCACAGACAGTGATCTTTCAGATAATCAAGAATTTGTTTTGAATCTTCAAAAATCTTTATCCCAACTTGAGGAAAAAATGGGTAAAACATATGGTGTTAACGTGGAGGACTATTTAACTGCCGATGACGATCTCACAATTTTCGCAGGAGTTAGTGATGAAGAGATTCTCTCTGAAATTACGGATGAAATGGAAAATAATGATGAGGAAGAAGATGGTGATGATGATCCATGTGTATCACAGTCCGTATTGTCACCCCATGAAGCTCTTCAATCCGTAAAATCTCTAAAGACATTTTTCTCAAGTCTTCCATTCACAAATGAAAATCATTTTCGGGCATTGGACTCTATGCATACTTTGTTGGTTGACTTAACAGTCAGAAAAATGAATAAACAAACAAAAATATCAGATTTTTTTCAATAAAAATGTTTTTTTAAGGTAAGTTTACAATCTTATGTTCTGTATTTATATCCATTGTTTTTAATGCTTAACCGTAATAAACACTTTGCAAATTAATTTTTTCGATAATATATAAATATATATATAGTTAATGAATATATAACATTAAATTTCAAAAAATCATATTGCGTCCCAGAATTATGTGGGCCCTCGATATAACAATATATCCCTCTACAACAATATTCTTATTTGGTCCGCAAAATATTGTTGTAGCGAGGTTTTACTGTAGTAATATTTAGCCTGCCGGCAAACTTAGCTACTGACTTCAGAAAGGAAATCAAAACCTGCTCTTTTTGTGAACAAATAAAGATATATAGATATATTTTTTAAATAGTTGAAACAAAGGATAGACATTTATTTTAATTTACTTATTTGATTAGTTTGATATTGATTTATTTGATATTTATTTGATGCGTTTGTGTTAATATTGTGATAATTTGAATTATTAATATTGTAATAAACCTAATTTTTCCTTGCAGTATTAAATAATTTGATATATATTACACAAGATAAAAATAAATAATTTAGTTTTGATGTTTGTAAAATGAGTAATCAGCAGAATTTCATTTTTATTGATCTTTCTTTATGAGAAAATTTACTTCAATTAATAAATTATTGTAAAACTTTTTTTCTACTTTACTGTCTTACAGATGCTAGAGAATGTTAAGTTATCAACTTTGAATGCTTTGTCCATAATTTATTTTGTGTTTGATTTTTTCTACTTATATTCTGACCATATCTTAATTAATTTAAAAAGTTGTAGTTACAAATTAGTAATGTGTCGCATCATTGTAAATATCTTTGTTTTGCATGCTCATTCAGTTTTCTTGCTATAAAACAGCTACAATTTTCTTTATCAAATGTAGCCACCTACAATTTGAATTCAGCAATAAATTTTGCATAATGCTCATCCATATTTTTTAATGAAAAAAATGAACAGTATAGCATTTGATCATGTCGTTTGTGTGTATCATGCAAAATATTAATAATATGTCCAATAATCAGTCCTATTTTTGACATTCTATTCTTAAAATACGTAAACTCTTTTCCTTCCTCACACATAATTTCAACTTGAAAGAGTTCTATAATAATGTGTGTTTTCATATACGTGTTAACATGGAGCACACACTCATGACAAAGATTATACACTCATATATTGTCATGAATATGTTACCATCAATACTTTTTATCAGCTCTAAATGTAATTCTTCATTTGTCTTTATCCTTGAGTCGTCAAAATCATTATTCTTGATTATTATTTGAGAAAAAAGATAACATATTCAAAAATTACACTTTGAAGTATTTTATAATGATTTTTCTAATTTTTTTTTTATTTCCTAAAATGGTGAAGAAAAATGATATCATTAAAAATCTTCCATCATAAGCTTTTTCAAATGTGTAAAAACTGATCGAATAAAGCTTTACATTTATGGATTGTTAACAAGCTATACTATCTGTTGATTCCCTGATAAGCTATACTATCTGTTTAAAGCTACAAGCTATACTATTTGTTTAAATCAAGAACATACTTTCATAATAATTAGTACTTTATTTAAGGTATATATTAGATGTCATGTAAGGAATATATAGCATATTTAATAGTTTTTTCCTCTTTTAGCAATTTGATAGATTTTTTGACACCTAAAGAAGAATTATTTGCAAGAAAAACAAAAAAATTTTTTTTGCTGCCAATTCGTCTTATGTCTAAAAATAATAGATTTTATTCTTTTCTGTTTTTTTTAAAAGAAAAAAAAAACTTTAAAATTATTGAAACCATAAAAGTTTAAAGTTTGTTCTTCAGCTTTTTTCAAAGAAATTAATTTTCTATATATCCAAAAAGATTATAAAATATTTGAATCTTTTTCTGTTTTTGAGAGATAATATGGAACTATATGGAGATATTTTATTTTAATGGTTCGCTTTCATTAAAAGAAAAATAGCATATTTTAATTAGAATGTTGGAGTAGTGATAATTTGTGGGGTAGTTGTAATTTTTATAATTGTATATCATGATATTTGTTATAAGATTAATAATTCCTATTTTAATCTTACATTTACTGAAATAAATTTGAGAAGATTTTTGTCTGTATACTATACAATGGTTCTTTTCTAATAGTTAAAAATTCAGAAACGATTTTTTTAATTAAAAGGATATTTCACAAAAGGGGAGTTAAATAAATAAAAACGAAACATAATAAACATTTAAAGATGTATGGAAATATACACAAATATAAACTGAAATGCCTTAACTTCCATGACTCCCCTGGCACATAGCCGGCTGTTGTAGGAATACTTTACTTATAAACTGATAAGAACTCTGTCTTAAAGAAATTTCTGGCTATAAGCCTTGATTTTTTTTCTCTGTATCTTCTAGACTTATATGCTGCTAAATGTATAACTATCTGAAATATAAATTTTATATCCTAAATAACATATTAATAATTTGAGCTGTCCTTGCAAGTTAAGAATATTTTAATATTAATGATTATTTCAAATGTCATAAAACACCATACCCAAAGCTACAAATTTTGGGAAGAGTTTCCCAAAACGTTTTAACTAAAATTTTCTGTATATGGCAGTTTTAAAAGTTTTAATAAATATCCATTGTGTTTCTCAGTAGTTTAAATTTTTCAATCAATTTTAATATATATTTGTTTGTTTAATAAAAAATGATGTTGAAGAAATGAAGTAATTTTGTTTTTAATTTAGTCTTTTTTAGTTAATTTAGCCATTGCTGTTTGACTCATTCTGATTGCTTTAATATGCTGTGTATATTTAACCTGTTGCTATTTATTTTTTAAATTCATTATTTAAAATTTTATTCTATATTTAAGGAAAATAAATTCTAAGTTTATTTTCATTTCTTTTTAGAATCGGATGGAAGAAAGTAAAGCATTGTTTAAAACAATTATCACATATCCATGGTTTCAAAACTCCTCTGTTATTTTATTTCTCAATAAAAAAGATCTACTTGAAGAAAAAATTATGTACTCGCATTTAGTTGATTATTTCCCCGAATATGATGGTGAGTAAAACTCTGATCATAAAATGAAACTTTTTTTTATATATAATCTTTCCCTGTTAAATTCTACTAATTCACTAAATTCACTATACCTAAGTGCTTATTTTTATCTATTTCTTTGCTTAGTGCTTTAAGAAAGAAAGGAATATGCCTTATAGTTATATGCCTTCATAGTTTTTGTATGAATAATTACATACCTACTAAGATATAATCTTTATGATTTTAGGGACAAACCTATTAATTAATTAGTGCAAATAATAATTTAATTAATGAAATGAGATGCAGAAACCTAATTTTTCTGTCTAGACATGCTTTTTTTCATCGATGAATTTAGATTTCTTTACTCATAAGACATGAGGTTGTTCATTATCTAGTATAAAATGGCATGTATATGAAAAGAATTCATTTTCTTAAAAAAATATTATTTGAAATTTTTCATTTTTTATTTCTTATATATAAATTGAATTTTCATTTGTTTTAAGTTTACTTAATGAATATCAAATGTTTATTGGGCATAATTTATGCAAATTTAAGTTTACAATAGTATGTAGTAATTATTTTTCACTTGTAGTAGAAAGGGAAAAATTGATGCACTGTTTTTATGCTCTTTTTGCATCAATTCTGTAAAAATTTTTAAAACAAAAAAGAAGCTCAATGATATTTACAAAGTGTTAAATTATTAACATGAGCTCAAAGAATTTCTAACTAAATTCATAGCATTATCAATTTAATGATCTAAAAATAATACAATAATGATTGTCAGTATTATGTTATTTTTAGAACTTGCTGATATGAAAACAGATTATCTTTTGTTCTATTGTATTCTGCCAATAAATGAAAATTAATGACATAAAAAAAGTACAATTGCTTATTCATTTTCTTGCATTGTTAAATATATTTTGTTTTATAATTTTCTTTATTGAGATTTTCTATTTTTATTAAAATAACTGTTTTGTATGCTACTTAATTATTAATGAATTGCAAAAGGTGGGGTGTTTTTTGAAATCGTCATGAACTTTTTCAGAATACTTGATTCGTTTTCTGATATTTATTAAACTTAGTTATTTTTTTAAATATAATTAACAATTTTTTGTGTTTATATTATGTTTGATATCATATATTAAATTTTTCGAATTGACCTAATTTATTCCTATATTTTGATATCTGGACTCGTTTTAACAATCAAAATAAACAAATAATTCTTTTTCCCCCAAAAAATATTATTTTACATTTGTGATCTTATGTGCCTAATAAATAATTTAATCTATTATCTAAAAAAAAATCATTTTTTCGAACTTGCCAAAGGTTGGACAATTCCTACAGGATTTTCTATTGTATTCTAAAAACAATGCAATGATGTTTGGCTTATTTTAGAATTCAGCTTCTATGTTGTTAGGAAACTATTTGTACAACTTGTGATCATAGGGTTATTAGTTAAATCAATTTTATCCATTAAGAAGGAGAATAGAGATAGAAAACAACAGAACAAAACATTCTCATTTCCTGGAGAATATTAATCATGCATATCGCACATTTTCAGTCCTCGAAAAGCTTTGGGTTGATTTGATCTAGTTTTTAGTTTTAGGTATAAATGTTAAAAAATTAAACAATGATAATAGACAATGGCACAAAGCATTCTTCAAATTATTACAAAATTAATGAAAGTTAAAAAAATATTTGTTGCTTGCTTGTAACCTTTTGAGAAAATCCATAGAGCTGTAATACAAATTAAGCAACCTGTTATATTTCCCCATCCTTCTTCGCCATAAATATCAGAATAACTTTGGTCACATGCTACCTCTCTTTTGGCAATTTTGGCGAAGAAAGAAGGGAGTAGTGTGACAATGTAGATGAGGTCTCTTTTTTGGTAAATGCATGTTTTGTACTTATAAAGACAATGGAAAGTTAAAAGGTTAAAAGCTTTAGGAATGGAGCTATAAAATATTTTATCATTTTTTTGACAAGGCTTTGTTAGAATAAAAATCATTTTTGAATTCTATTTTTTTACTGTGTGTAAACTCTCCAAAATTGGCTTTCATTCAGATTTGTCAAAAAATCTTATTTCATTCAGATTTGTCTTTCCAAAAAATTCATCATTCTTCTCTTAATGATTTGATTTAAAAACAATTGAAATAAAAAATTAAATTATCTCAGATTTGTTAAATATTATATGTGTAGGGACTTAAAAATTTACTTATGACAAAAATGTTTAGCTTAAATACTTATTGTATTTACATTTCAAAATTATTTAAATTTTTTTTAATATCATTTCATTAAAGAAATACAAATTTTAATAAAAATCTATTAGGAGCCATTCATTAATTTACATTGGTAATGTGAATTTAAAAGTTTTCCCAGTTTACTTAGTTCTTTACAAATCTTTATAAATTCTGTATGAACAATTAATATTAATCTTGTTGATGTTTTGTTGAATATGCTTTTATAAATAACTTTTACTTATTTAAATCTAAAAAACACACTCGATAACCTATATTAAATAATAGTTGACAGGGGTCTGTCCATGCCGAATTTACTACCGTTTAGCGCTACCTTCACAAATTCAACTTTAGGAAAAATGGTAGTTTCATAAATTCAATTTTAGGAAAAACAGTAGTTTCACAAAATATTTTTTCTTAAAATTTTATTTTTGTATCTCTTAAGAAACGATAAATCCATATTTTTGTGTTGATTTTTAAATAAAATTTTTAATTTTTCCCAAATTATGTCTAAATTTTCACAAAATAGGTACCTCTCAGAAAAACTTGGACAGACCCCTGGTTGAATTAATTATAATTTTGAATTTAAATTTTTTAACATAGTTAAAGTAATTATTAATTTAAAAAATAGAATTAACCACTTAATATTGAAAGCGTTTAAAATTGTGTATAAATTGTTTTTACAGTGGCTAATATAATCAAGAAAAGACTTCTTTGTCAGAAACTAGTTATTTTATCATGATCATGTGAAAACTTAGAAAATTATTTTTGCGTTTTGTTGATATATATATATATGAAGAACTTTTAACAATAGGAACAAGTATTTTTTTATTAGTGTGCATATCCTAATTATATCTTTTTAATGTGCTTAAAAATATTTTTTAGTGCTTAAAAAGTGCTTATTTATTGTTGAAAAATTTAGCTATGCACCCTGATTAATAATGAATAATTCTATGTAATCATTATTTTATAGTTAAATTGTGTTTTTACTCATTTATTTTTACTTGTGAGAAGGTTTTGAAAGTAGAAATTTGTTTTTTAGATTGAATAAAATGGTTTAATATGATGTTTTAAGGAATGAAAAAACATTCTAAAAGTTCAATTTTATGATAAATAATGGAATTGCAATTTCAAAAAGTGATAAATTAAGGCACATATAAAATTTATAAGGCTCCTTAGCAAATTTTCTGTTCAACCTATCACTATACTGTAAACTACCTTATTTTAATATTTTTGACTTTAAAATTCCCGCGACGATTTTTCTCCAGGAAATTCTTTTCTCAATTTTGATTACAATAATACATAAAAAAATTTAGGAGGAACTAAAGATAGAAAATTTCTCTCTTTATTCACCCTCCAGTAACGTAGTTTCATTCTGAGGACAAAAATTATTTTGATGTGCACGCTCTATTTACATTTCATTTCACACCATTGTTATGACTCATTTAACAGTTATAGTGTTAAGTGAAGAACTTTTCATTTCATCAATTTATTTGAGTAAAAGTTTTTTAAAATGTATAATGATGTCTGTACTAAGTTAGCACTTCATCAGCAATAATAAATTATATAATTATTGATTTTTATGTTTTAATGCCTTAAAGCAGAGTTCTTTTGAAAGTGCTTATTCACTTGTTTTACAGAAATGGTGCTTTTTAAATGTTAATTATAAAAGAAGAAATATTAAACAAGAGTTTTTCAAACTAGCTTTTCTTAAATTTCTATTTATCTGAAATTATAATACTGAGCAAACCTTAAAACAGAACTTTTTCATAGATAAATTTTCCAAAAACTAGTTATCAAAATTCTTATTATTTTCATAAGAATGTATTTTATTATTAAAAACATCTAATTCAGACAAATATAGGAATATGTATTGAATAATTAGTTTGTGATATAAACTATGTAATTATTTTGTTTTAAAATATTATGACAGTATAATTCATAATTATTTTGTATTTTTTAAAAATTTCGATTTAAATTCTTGATTTGTTTGATTTCTTTTTCTATTTTCAGGACCAAAGAAAGATGCCATTCATGCTAGAGAATTTATATTAAAAATGTTTGTTGATTTAAATCCAGATAGTGAAAAAATTATATATTCACACTTTACTTGTGCTACAGGTAATTTAAAGCTTTAATTTTTGAAAACAGTTTTCTTAAAGAGAATGCTTATAAGTCACACAATGTAATTCAAATAGTTAAGCAGTTTGTTGGAATATCACACTGAATCATAGTAGAGAGAGTTTTTATTGAGCTATTAAAAAAAATTCCTTGAAAAAGCTAGAATGACTTTTTCAGCCATAGCTACCTTTCTAATGTGTTTTTTCTTTTTCTGAAGAATATATAAATTTATTAAAGGGTGGTTTTTTAGTTCGACATTTACTAGAATTGTATTAACTGTCTTCAGTTTTGTGAATACGCTTTTCTTTGCTAAAAAGCAATTAGTTTGCTTAATCTGATTGTATATACAGTGGAACCCCGATTGTACGTTTTCACTTGGATAAACATTAAAAGTGCATAGGAAATGTAAAATCAGGGTAAAAGAATTTAAACTTATTTTTCAAACAATTACGCTTATGAGATGAACTAATTAAAAACTTGCTTGATAATTGTTTCAATAACATTTGACACCAAAAAAAGAAAAAATATTTTTTAAAAATATTTTATTTCTTTGCTTAACATGCCGTTAGGATCATTTTACATGTTAATTTTAACTTTTCGCTATTATCTATCATGTTTACAGTTATAACTTTTCAAGCATTTTAGATCAAGGTATATGAGGTTTGCAATTAGAAGGCGATCTTATCATTATAATGATAACATCTTTTTATTGTGTTACCTATTTGAATTAAGTGCCATTTATTCGCAAAATCTCGCAGAGAACTAAAAAAAGTTTTCTTTTGTGTCATACCAAACAGCAAGCCTCGTTGACATTGCTTACGTTCTTCATAATTAACAGACTTGAATGCATTTTGTAAAGTTTCGCCTTAAAGTGTGATTATTGAAATTGTTTCTACTTTAATGATTGTTTTGTTAATTGTTTGATTATTTGTTATTTGAATTTTCTATATTCCCCATTTCTTATTAATATCATTGATTTATGTTTTAAGTTTGTAAGCATGATTAAATACTTTTCTAGAGGAAAATTTTGTTGTTATATAGTACGAGAATAGAGTACTGTCAAACTTGCATCATATGAGATTATAATTTTAATTAACATATTAAAACGTTTAGATAAAATATACCAACACTCATTTATCAGTGTTTCCATGGTACTTGAAAAACCTTGAAAGTCCTGGAATTTTGTGGAAAAAAATCAGGGTCCTGAAAAGTCCTCGAATTCTGCCATAAGGTACTTGAAAAGTACTTGATTTTTTTGGAATTAAAATAATTCTAATCTTTCTTACAAAAAAGCAGTAAAAAAATAATTAATAGGTTCAAACAAAAAGTAAAGAAATTCTGGCAGATGCAATTTTTAATGCTTGAAGTGAAAAGGGGTTAAAGAAGATACAAAATTTTTCTCTCTTAGATTTTTTACTCTAGATTATTGTTCATCTCTGATGTTTTAAAGCTGAAATTTTACAAATTTTAGTTTTTGGAGTCATAGTTTCTGAATGATAACTAGTGATTTATCAATTTAGAATTATGTTCAATGTGTTAACTACATTATTATGACAGGTTTATGTTGTTATCCTATTTGAATCAAGAAATTATTCTCAAATAATATCCTGCTCAATGCTCACAATAGTTTGTTAATTTTCTTTTTGGTGTACATTTGCAAATGTTGTACTGAGTTTTTATACTTTAAAGCTCTTGACAAGTTGTGGGTGTATCCTCCAATATTTCTTATTCATCCTCATTCTCTTCATCACTAGCATCAGAAGCAGGCATTAAATCAAGTATTATTAAAGGAATTGAAAAATGATTGAATGCATGCTCAGATTTCTGAAAGATCTTGAGGCACATTAATTTATTCCAAAGTGCCGATGTTCCTTTTGAATACCAACGTGCCTGTTTTTTTAAACCTAAATAAAAATATGTTTCAGTCGACGCAGTCCATCTCTGTAGAAATCACATTCCGAACTTCCGGAAAATTTACTTTTGCTCTCGAAGCATCAGGCAACTCACCAAAATCAAGAAAAAGAAATGATTTAATAAACAATTGTTTATTGTAACAATTTTTAAATGAGCTGATTATTCAAAATTCATTCAATTCTACCTGCAATTTTAATTATTTAGGCTTCCGTACTTCTTTTATTTAAGATCCTGTGCTCTGTCTATCTCACCACTACCCTTCTGATTTTGATTCGGGAGAAATCCTCTCTCATAGACAAAAGGACAATAAGATGTACAATAAAAAAAATTTCAGGTTAGAAAAAAAGATCTCGGAAAACGTTTGTGTGATTTTTGTAGTGAAACAGTGATTTTGATCAATTAAAAATACATATAAAGTGGAATTTTTTTTTAAAGAGTAATCTGAAATCTATGATATTTTAAACATTATTCCTATTGGCAATTTGTATGGACCTGAAAAAAAATGGTGTAACAGGTGAGATAACATATGAAATGAACTACGTAAAGCTGGTCTACCACTGTATAAATAAAATAGAATATTTAAAAATAACTGGTTTATACTTTTTAATCATATATTTAATTAAACAGACTAATAGTGAAGCATTTTTGTAATTGCTTTCAATGTAATTGCTTTCATAATTTTACTAATTGCTTTCAATGTTTTGAATTAAATATTAATAGCAATCTGATTTTAGCATTAGAAATCAAAATTTGTTTATTTCATATTATTTTTCAAATTTTATTAATTATTTTTCATACATAATAAGATAAAACATTTTTATTTTTTTTAAATATGAAAATGTTTACTATGTCTTTCATTTTGAAAATTTTAAAGCTTTAAATAACTATTGAAAAAAATAAATAAATATCTGATCATTTTCTCTCTTAACATTTTTATTGTGAAATAGTTTTTCTTGATTTTTTTATTGTTCCTTTACAGATACAGAGAATATTAGGTTTGTTTTTGCTGCTGTGAAAGACTTCATCCTACAACTTAATTTAAAAGAGTACAATCTGGTGTAAATCTCAATTTCGGTTTTTCATCAGTGGCTTAAAAATGTTTTTGCTGTTAAAAATAAAATTCCCTTGTCCTCTCTGGAGTGTTTGAAAAGAAGTCCTCCAGTATGTGAAAGGGCAAGGACCTGAAAGAGGATCTATGTTTAGAACACACAAAGAAACAAAAAGCTTGTAATTCTCCTCAGTGATCTTTTTTAAAAAATCACTCACACTTCTGTGTCATTGTGCAGTTTACATTGCACATGCACTTGTAAAACCTTCAGTTCACATTGCACAGTATTTTCTATATTTGAGAGAATGAGAAATGTAACACTCATTCTATCGTGGTGGTTTAAAAATAAAGAAACACCACCATTTTCTCATTGTTAGCATAAAAAACAACAAAAAATACAAACTTTTTATCAGTCATTGAGTGTAAATTTTTCACATCTCTGTGCTTTAAGTGAAAATATCTGAGAAAACACTAATAACTTTGGCATAGGCGAGGTGCCAAAATTTGAGTTTGGTTAAGAAGCTAAATATCAAATCAATGTGAAAAGCGTGTGATTTTTATGTATGTAAAGCCATCTTTATAAATATGCATTCTATGTTAAATTATCTTTCAATACATTATATAATGTGAATGCCAAAGAAAAGGCAAATTGTTGAAACTAGTGTTTTAATAAAATATCCCCCTTTTTTACATTCTTATATATTTTTTAAGGGCACATATTTTCTTATTCATTTTTCGATTGAAGGACTCAGAGCTTTTAATTTAGGACAAAATATATTAAAAATTTTTTGTTCATACACTTGCTTTTTAGCATTTTCTTTTCCATAAATGTTTAGCTTATGACAAGTCACAGGCCCAATACTTTTTTTTTTTTTTTTAACTAGTCAGAGATTGTAAATATGTTCTAATGTAGTATTGCCTGATGAGCTTGTTTTTAAGATCTAAAATGGTATTATTTTATTTGTGCCAACTGAATGAAATTCATTTTAAAAATAATTAAAATAGCTACATTTTTAGCTTGCCATTGATGTAGCCAAAAGTTTTTATCTCTCGATTTGTTGTTCATTTGTATAGAATTTGTTTTATTCTTATTTTGTTTATATGCTGTTGTATATTTTATTGTCTCTGCTCTTTCTGTACTTTTTTACTTACCTTATTTTTATACACATTTATAAAAATGATCAAATCCATGTTACGTACTATAAAATTTTGCACTCCAATAATTTTTCTATAAAAAAACATTTGCTTTTGTTGCAGTGATTAATTATTTTTAGCAATCAATTATTGAATAAATTTTAGGTACTTAAATTATTTTTAGCATGATTTTTAGGGTGCTTTTTCTTACCTCAGGGTCATAAATCTAAATTTAAAATTTCACTTGCTATTAGAACATGCAATTTTTCCTTTTTTTGTTGTGTAGATCATTGTGATACATCCTCTTTTAAGGAAGAAAAAAACTAAATAATCAAATGTACTGGTGAACTTTTGAATTTCATATTATTTTACAGTGTGTTTCAAAAGTGACTCAACCCATTAGCCATCAAAACTTCAATGTGCTTTTTATCTGTCAATGTACACTTATAAGCCTTTTGGGGGTTAATTTTAGATGATTGATGATTTCGAAGTTTAGGCAAATAACTTGGTCTTTTTTATTATGGTTTTTGCATTTATTGTTCTTTCTTGTGCTCAATTTTTATTATCTTTTGTCAATTGTGCTGTTTTTTTTTTTATAAATTGGATGTATATTTATTATTGATTTTTTTTTCTCCATCCTTAAGATCACCAGATCTGATATCTAAAAGCATTTTGGATGGAACTGATATAAAGAATCGATTATTTGAATTCTGATGCACATTAACGCTCCTCAATTTTGTGACCAAACAGCATAATGTTGGCAATGCATTGTCCAATAGCCAATTTTATTTCTAAGGCTAGCTAGTAACCATACTTCTGCATGGGTAGGTTTGAAGCCACCACTGGGTATTCAACCCTGGTCCTTCACAATTATCTTGCTTTACCGCACTATAAAATCAAAGATACGTACATTTTTTAAAAACTAATATTATTTGTGAAATACTTACAGTGGGTTGCGTCATTTATGAAATTCTCTGTATTAGAAAGTGATATGCATGTGCAGCTCATTGATGTCCTCTGTTTTCTTTTATTCTTTTTACAAAATAATTTACTTGTTGTTGAATGTTAACAAAAGATGAATTTGGTTATAGTGTCTTTGCATTAGGAAGATGTGTGTGTGGAACCTGCATGAAAGCCAAAGACTTATCAAATGCACATGTCAGTACTAAATTTCATATCACAAAAAAAAAATTAACTTGTGATGTGTTAAGCAAGTGCAACACGCTGTGCTAAACTACTGCCCATAATTTTTTTACTCTCTCATATTCTGGGTGCTAAGCACTTAGCAGCAGTGAAAAGCCAATAGTATCATTTTTCTTGGTCTAAGGGACAGTACTAAAAACTGTGTTTGAAACGCAACATGTTATTATTTATAAAAAAATAAAACTCATGTTTGAATATAGATATATTTATCTTCCCCTATTTAATTGTGTATAGTGTATATTTTGTATTGCTAAAAAAATGCAACATTTTACTTAAAAAGAATGGTAAAATTTCCATCTATACAAGTACTGAGTCCCAAGTTTATTTCTTAAACTAAATGTTAGAAAGTTTCAAATATTTCTGTGAAATATATGCTTTTTACTTGACTAAAGCAACTGTTGTTTACATAAATGCTTGTTTTGTTATTAATGATTTATTTAAAGATAGTTTACAACAGTTTGTAAGTCATCATTCTCTTAGCCTGTTTTACAGAAAAATTAAATAAAATAATAATAAAAATCATTTAGTAATTTTTTTTATGATTTATGAAGCAGTGTTACATATAACTTAATGCAGTAGAGATTTATAATAACAATTCCACAATTTGCATAAAAAAAAGCAAAATTTTACTTTTTTGGGGGGTTTTACAATAAAAGTTTACATTACTTCTGCTGATATCACTTCAGGTACCTACCTATTAGCTACACATCAATAAGCTGATCAAGTAAGATGTTATCCTGCACCCTTTTAGTATATTGACATTATTATTTTTAAAATTGCATTATTAGATGTGCCACTTTCTGCTATTTACTGATATTATATTTTCTGATATTATATTTTTGCCTGATGTCGGCTAAAAGACTTGATTAACAGTTTCGGAAAATTAGATATATCAAGTTTTGGGATAATCTACTAATTATAAAAAAAGTGATTGAAATGATATATTCTAGCCAATTTTTATTTTCCGAGTGTTTAAATAATGAGTAATAACTCTTCTGAGAGCAGCTAAAACGGTCATTGCCTGATAAATTAGATCCACACCTACCCATCAGCCTCAAATGATGAGAGAGAAGTTATTAAGAGAAAAACTAGATTAATTAAATTTCTTATTATCAATTGATATCAACTGTTAAATATTTCCTCATTTTAATGAATTTTTGTATTTTTTTTATTTTAAAAATTTTATCCTTTTTTGCTACAATATACTTATAATTTCCAAATTTTTTAGTCAATCTATAAAAATCATCTGGTTTAGTTTTTATGTCAAAGTGAGCATAATTTTGGGTAAAGGAGATAAAATTTAAAGTTTTGTGGTGTTTTTTTTTATTTACCAACATTTTTATCATTCCTTTTCTTAAAAAAAACATAAATGAACAAAAAGGAAATAAATTGTGAAAATTTTTACATGATAAATCATTCATGATTTTATGTGTTAAAAATAGGGATCATATACTTAATTATTATTTTTTAAAAGATGAAATCAATTCTTGCATCATGAAGATTCGTTTCAACTTTTGCACAGTTTAATAATTTTAATCCAATTATTTTCAAACTCAATCAATCCACTCAACAGTCTTAAATTTTCTAAATGTTTATTTGGATTCAAAATTATGGAACACTTAAATTAATAATAGTTCTGATTATCAAATAATGAACCAAATGACCATCTTGACCATATTAAATCTTCAAATTGGCTCTTTGTAGAAAATGGTTTCAATTGAGAGTTCAAAGACAACTTACAGAAGAGAAACAAGTTTAAATTATTGAATAGTTTTTTAAAAAAAATATTTTTTGGTTTAATTCATATTTTTTATTTAATTTATATTTCTTTTAAATAACAATTTTTATTATAATTTAATTTGTAATTAATGTTTTTATTTTTATAATTTGGAAAACACGTTTCTAAAGTTTAATGTTACTGCAGAAAGCTAGATTCTTCTCCCCCCCCCTTTAAAGCTGCTGTAGCATGTCTGCATTATATATTTTTGAGGAAAGACTGTTGTTGACTATCTGTTTTAATTTAATTAAAATTCTCAATATAAATCAACTGAAATTAGAAATTAAAATCACAAGAGATTGCAACGTTTGATGTGTAAATAACTTGACAATTATATTATTATGACTATTAATCATAGACAAGTGATCTAGTCAACCTCTAGAGTTGGAAAAAACTATTTTTGTTTGCCTTAAATTTATCCTAGCTCATCTTATGCCTTGAAGCTGGTAATTTTAAATAGGTGGTGTCTGAAATATTTGGTGGGAATGAGAAATACTACTGCAATAAAATTTTTCTTTACCTTAAAAAAGAGTATAAATTACCCATATATATTCTTAAATATCAATATTTCAAATTTCTTCCCTATTAATATGATCATAAATAGGCATATTTTCATGTATTTATAATTATTTTTTATTTATTTCTAACATTATTGCCTATTCATTGGTGGTGATGAGAAATTAATTTTTTTAGTATGCATGAAATTTACGATAAATTTCTAAATAGTGAACATAAGTAAATAATATATAATGCAATTAGTTACATGCATATTATACAATTCCTTATGTCCAAAATATTTTTACATAATCTTAAAATTTCTTCACATTACAAATTACTTATATTGTCAAATACATTATTGAATGAAGTTCCTTACTGAAAAGCAGTATAGCAAATATTTAAAATAAGGTTCTCAAATATTTTAGGAAATGAATTTATAATGATCTATCTTTTAGTCAAACAGCACATATTCTTTCCAGAAGTGTTTTTTGTGAAAATTTATAAATGACGAATATTTTAACTATTGTCATTTTTTATTAAAGAGTTAGTAATGTATTATTTAACTGCACAATCTGTTTTACAAAAGTAAACACTGTATGCTTTAAAAAAGTGTTAGTATGCATGTGATGAAATGATATCACATCGAGTTTTTCCTCTGTTAGTTTAGGTTGATAAATATTTTTTACAGAATATAAAGAAAAACTTTGGCCCAAAGCCTACTTTGGGTTTAAGTAACCTCCATATAACTACAAGCTTTGTCCTTAACCTACTATAGTAAAAAATAATGCATTTTCACTGCTAAAATAATGTTTGACAACATTATGACATTTAATTTAAAATAGAACTTTTTAAAGGAGTGAAAGCTTTTTATAAAAGCGAATTATTTGAAATACATAAATTTATTGCAAAATTTCCACAAATTTTCAAACATTAGTTTTATTTTAATCATTTTGATAAAATAATTTATTAAGGGGATACATAGGAATTATATAAAACAATGCATATTTAATTTCAGTGAATCCCCAATCAGCAGTTATTTTATTCAGAAAATAGGATTTTGTTTCGGTGGGAATCTGAACATTTTTCAACCATAGAATTTAGGGAAAATATTATAGAAACAAGCAAATATTTTTTTTTGTTATTTTACATTATAAAGTTTACATATGCAAATATGTGCCGATTATATTGTTATGTTATAAAGTTAACATATACAAATATGTTCCGTTGCAACATAAAGAAATGGTTTTTTTACAAAAAACTTTCTTCATATTACAACTTCCAAGTGCATTAAAATTTTTAAAAGTCAATATATCATAAAAATTTTTTCCACATTTGTTTTTTTTTATTCTGCTAGAGATTTGTTATGGTATTCTTATCTTAACTTTCTTACTTAACTATGATTTTAACATTCTCTCTTATAGGACATAACCGTGTTGCATAGTTGTATTAATGAATAGAAATATTGGGCTAGGTGATTGATATGGCTTGTTGAGTAGAAGTTGAAATGAAACTCATTAATCTATTTTTTTAAATAAAAATTATTTAAATTTTAGTTTTATCAAATCTTGATATAAAAATTCCTACTGTTTTCAGCATTGGTTCTATTTTCTAATTGCAGCATATAATGGAGAAGTGACTTGCTGTCATTGTGATTTCACATTAAATCATAACTTATATTGAATAAGAGAATATTCTATACCTTTTCTAATAACAATCAGGTTATATTCTGTATTTTTGGTTAGTTTGCTCTTAAGAATCTTTTTATTATTATGCTGCAAAAATTTTTCTCGAGATAGAGAGAGAAAAAAACAACTGTTCTATGTCTTATTAGGAGTTTTTTTTTTTTAAATAGAAACCTGGATTAAGATGAGTGAAAGATGATTTTTACAGTGCTGATAAAGGGAAAAAAAGAACTTGCACATTAACCCTATAAGGAGTTTTTTGTTACATATATATTTTTAAAAGTATTCCAAATAAAATTTGTACTACATTTTATTGGTAATCAGTTTTTTTAATTGAAATTATTTAAAACATTGCTGCATAATGAGGACATTTCAATATATATATAAATAAAAGGCATTTTAATTAATATATCCGTTTATTTTCAATATTTTTTATGATACTTGGCATATGTAAGTTATCTTGAATAAAGCTGGTTCTAGTATCAAAAATGTAGAAAAAAAAATATAGGAAAAAAGTTTGTTTCTAAAGTGCCAGGTCCCTTTAAGTTTTAGTAATTTACGTATATTTTCAGAATTTTACATATTTTTTTAAAATAAAAAATTATTTTTTTTTATATATATTTTAGATATGTAAGAATTACTTTAGCACAATTATTTTTTTCTTTACGTCGCATATTGCAAGTGTACAGCTCAAATGTTTTAAAATCAGTGTTAGATTATAATGCCTAATTTTTTAAAAGTATATGTTAAAAATACACCTTTGATGTTAAAAAAATGCTTATTATTTATGCGTTTTAGAAGTTAAGTAATTTAGCATTTAATTAACAAATTAAACTAAGTATATTGAGACAAAATATGTAATCAATTAAGTATATTAACTCATCTTAAACTATTGGAGCTTAACTTTTGGCATTTTTGTCAAATATCTTTGACGAAAAGCATTAATCACTTTTTAAAATTATTTAATAAAAAAAATTATGATCAGCTTTATGCACGTATGTTATATCATTCTAAATGCTTAAATTCTATTTTGTATATAAAATTGTTAAATCATGGTTAAATTTATCAAAACTTAATTGAGACAAGGTTTTTAAAAAGTGGCACCTAAGCGAAACAGGAAGATAAACTTATGAGTAAAGTAGGTGAATTTAATATTTTTTTATGAAGAGTTTATTTATTGCTAGTCGCTTTTGGTGATCAGCTTGGTCACCTTTCTAAATTATCTTGTACAACGTATAAGCCTTAATGGAAACCAAGACAAATACTCATCACAATTATATAATTCTTCAATCCCTTCTCCAATCTTAACACCTTAATTAGTTTTAAACAATTCATTAACTAAATATTTTCATTATCTAACTGTTGCCTGCGGCAATGCCTGAGCGAAAGCACTCTGATTTCAATTTTAACTATTCTCAAGAGATGTTCATGATATTGTCAAAATTGTATTGAATTTTAATAATTTAAAATATGTCCGACAGCCATTAAAGCACACAAACCACTATAAGTATGAGTTCGAGACATTTCAAGATAATAGGCAGCAAAAGTATTAAAATTTATTTCGATCTCTGTTGTGAGATAAGATAGAAAATTCATCTCAATGTGTGTGCTGTACTACTTCCTCACGCACCTCTCGAGATGTAACTTGAGTAACCTATTACGTATGCTATTGCCGAAAAAGGCAAGTATGCGGTACAATAGTATCGTTTATGTTTAAATTTTCTCTAGCCATATTAGAAATGATCAAAAATAAATTTAAATAATTTCGTAACTAAATGTTTGTTTTTGTAAAAATACAAAATTATTCTAAATTAATACTTAACTATTCAAAACGAATTAAATTATTACTTACGAAAACCTATCAAAATGAATCTAAATAAATATTTAACGTGTAACTTACTATGCAACATATCTTAAATTATTACTTAAGACAACCTCAATATGATTAATAACTATAATGTTGCCAATAAATAGAGAAATATCCAAGTTTATGGTACCGCGTCGAGAGAATAAGTTTTTAGATAATTGGTTTTGATTATGAAACAAAGGTGAGAGCGCTATCACCTTAGTTTCTTTCTTCTACTAGGCGCTATCACCCTTCAAAGCAGATTGTCAAGAAGAACAGAAAAGGGATAAGGGTTTTAGGTAAAGAAGCTTTTAAAAAAAGTTTTATAATTGGAATTATATTTTTCAACTTTCCTTTTGTGTCAATTCAGCATCTTGTCATAACTCTGCGTCGAATATCATAACTCCAGGACCATTTTGAGCTAGGGCCCTGAAATTTGGGCATCGACTACAAGGATTAAATTTAGTTCCCGGTCCTAAGAAAACATTTAAAAATTTTAAATAGTTCTTTCAGGAGAGATGTTTAAGAAGTGAATTTTTCGTATTTGTTTAGCATTACACAGTGTTAAAATTAAACTAGATGATTCTATTTTTGAGCATATTGCACTTTAATATTTATTCGTTACAAGCTAGGCGATCAACGTAAATAGCATGGCTACGTCACCGCGTTAATATTTTTAAAGTTATCTGAAACCAAGCGTTTGCTTTGCTTATAGTTCGATTTTTCAAACGCATTTTTTTTTAATGAAATTTAATAATTTAAAATCGACAGCCATTGAAATAAACAAAAATAACTGATGTAGCAAAAGGAACTTTAGTCAAAGTTAATGGAAAAAATCCTGTTTTTAATAAAGTTTGTCATTAAAAAAAATGCCGATAAGACAAGAAATATAATGACGGACGAAAACTGATTTAATTCATTTCATGTAACAAACCACATAAAAAATTGTCATGGCATTAGATTTATATATCACGACCCAAGAATGTTATTGCTACCAAATGATAAACGTAAATTTTCCCGGCGACATTTATTCTTGGTGTCAGATTTGATTTTTATTGGATTTTTTCATTCCCTGGTTTGGATGGCTCAAAATGTCAAAAGCATTTATTATCAAGTTAACTGGGGTGTAGGAATAATTTTGTTCTTTTGACGATGAAATCTCTGGTACAGATTTATGCCATGCTATATAATTGAAATTTTTTCCATTTGTTAGAATTACAATGACGAGGAAAAGACTTGGTGATTTTTATGATTTTTGTTCGTAAGGTTGAAGATTAAAAACATTTTTTATTGCAGAAAGTGCTTTCTTGTTGTATAAGATAATATTTTTTTTGAACTTATGAATAATTGTTATAACAAAAACTTGAGCAAAATTCATGCACTGTTGCAAAACTTGAAGCCTGGATTTGTTTAACAATTTGTGTTTGTGTTATGGTAAATTCTATAACGGAGATTTCTAAGTAGTTTAAACTGTAGATAAATCAAAGGTTTCATGGGATGTATTGGAACTTTATTTAAAAAAAAGTTTTATTATTCTCATAAAGCTAGATGAAAATAATTTGATATTCAAAGAGCAAGCGAAGCAATTTGAAAGGACCTTCAAAAGCAGTTTTGGTGTTGGCTAACGTAGCTAGTGTGATTATTAATGGTTAAAACAATCTGTTTTTTTATTTATAGTTTGAAACTTTCCTCTGAATAATTTGAATCTTCTGAATAAGAATTTTTAACGGTGTTTGTTCGACATTCAAAGAATACGGAACAGAAAGGAAATCCCGACCTCGAATTTACCTCTTACTATAAATGAGATTTTTTATTTTTTAGAAATAGCAGTGAATATGATTAAAAATTTATTTCGAAACTTATTTTGTTATATAAATATGGACAAAACTGAACTTGAACTGGCTGTTTTGTGAGAATAAATTATTCCTGATAAATTAAATCGTTTGAAATATAAAAAATTCTGGTTATCATGATTGCCATCTTCAAATAACATTATGCATGTTTAATGAACTAATTATCTTAAATTATTTTATTTGCGTTTTTCTTCTTAATTTATGATTTTCAAAATGATGTTCATTCAGTTGCCCTAATCACTGATAAGAATCTAATGATTCGAAAAAGGCTTTCTATATGTAATTTCTCCTCTTTTTATCTCTTTTAAAATATTTATTTAGTTACAGTTATCACTGATTAAAATCTAGTGATTCCAAAGTAGCTGATTTATGCATTTCCTCCTTCGTTTCCCCCCCTCAAAATATTCATTCAGTTATAGTGATCACTGATAAGAACCTAGTGCTCCAAAAGTAATTATTTAATTATTATTTTTGTACGTTTTTTAAATTGAAATATTTCTTAAAAAATATTCTATTGTTTGTTCAATGGAAACTAAATTCATTTAAATATTTGAATTTAGAATTTGATTATTTAAGAATATTCTCTCTTGCTGTTATTTTTCCTAGAAACACCTTTAAAAGAACGTATAACTTGAAAGTGTACGTACCAAACAAATATATGTAGTAGTTTTATAATATTTAAAACAGAAAATAAAAATTATTTATCTTGTCATGCATAAGTTAAAAGTGTAAAAAAGACATAATCATTAAATACTAAATAACTCAATAATTCTGAAGGATAATATCGAAAAACGATCACAATAACCACGATTAAAGAATAATATTTGCAGTTGATTTCCTTAGTAAATTGCTCGCTGAATTCGAGAAGGACAGAAGTTGAACTTCGTCAAGCAGATATATCTTTTTTTAAGGATTGGAATTCCATAAATCGAAATCGTAATCGTTTCAGATCTAAGCTATCCCGAATTTCCTTCAAAGTCATTTTTCACGCCAAATTCCATCTACCAAAAAATTGTGAGATGAGAGTTCTCCAAAAGATTTTATACAGTCATGCCTTATGAATATATATGTGACCATGCATTATATTCCATTAGAGATTTTCAAAACCCATTTCAAAAGGAAAAGAAATTATCCATGATCGATATTCTTTTGGACATTTTTTTCGAATACAACAGAAAAAAATTAAAACAGAAGTTTCGAGATATCTAAAGAATACTCTTTTATCAATAAAGCGTGAATGCAAGTTTTATGAAATTATGCCACGCTTTGAAGAAGTTATTTTTTCTCTCCTTTTCAAGTTTAAAAGTAAGTGTAAAATTATAATATTTTTCAACCATATAATTATCTTTGCTTTGTGTTTTATTCTTTTGTTCTTATATTTAGCATCATATTATTAAATATCATTTTTATTTAAAACCAGAATTTTTCCTTGCTCAGTTCACAATATCTTATAATAAAAACTTCAGTTTATCAGAGTTAAAAATTATGGTCTAATCGTGTTAAGTTCATCTCCGTAATTTATTTGTTGCTTTATTTGGTTTCTATTAATTCGTTTCCTTGTATGTGAGACTGGAATCTTGTAAACAAAGTTTGGACCACTTTCCGACTATATATAACACTTAAACTTTTACTTGTATATGGATTTCATGTTTGATGCAATGCAAGATTCAGTCACTTCTCGATCGCTCATGCAGAATTTATTGTAATTTTATCGCTACCGGGAATTCTTTTTTCAACCAAAATCTTTCCAATTAACTAAAGTTTAAAATTTCAGCCATTTTCCGACACATCGAAGTGTTTAAATAGAACTAGAGCACTGCATTAGATAACAATACCAGTTTGAATCGTTTCTGGTTCTCTACAAGCCAAATTTATATTACAAAAAGGAATTTATCATTGATCGAAATTTTTCACCACTTAAAGGTTATCTAGAGTGCTCAATTTTCAACTGAAGATCTGAACGTGATGACGATACAAATTATAATTGTTTCCTAAATGGTACAGGCAAAATTTGAGCCATTTTATCTTCGTTTGAAATTTTAACCACTTTACGACAGAAACAAACTGACAGATACAAAACTAAAAAGTAGAAAAAAATAAAACAGAACATATATTTTCAAAACTACGTTTTTTGAGTAGACTGACCTGGGGAAAATGATATTTTATGAGACATAAAACAAAAAAATTAGGGCTCAGATTTTAAAAATCAAGGCTATTCAACATTTAACTTTCTTGAAAACAATACTATAATCTCGGAAAGTAATTAAATTATGATTTTTACCGAGTTTTTAACTTCTGGGAAATATTTTCATTTTTTAACTAGCTTTTTGCAATTATTTTCTAATTATTATACTGTTAAAAGCATTATTAAATAAAACAGTTACATTCGTTGCATATACTTAAAAAAAAATTCAAATGTAATGATTAAATAACTATATAAATTTACACAGAATGCATAAAGGCATTTTCATTGCTTATTTTTTCTAAACCTATCTTAAAATTAATTTTTTATAACCCTTTCGAACTTAACGAGACATAACGAGACGAGAACTTAACGTCCCATCATACGTTCCAAAACAGATCTCATTTTAACATAAGATTTGCACATTATAGTCTTATGCACTTTTTTCTTTCTATTAAGTTGATTGTCATCATTTTTCTATTGTATATTGTTATTTATATCCCTTTACGTTAATTTGAATCATATCTGCATGATTTTGAAAGTTATGAAAACAATAAAAACAACCTTATCTTTTCGACTTGGGATGTATATATCTTAGTTGTCTTATATTCAGGTATAGGTGCATAATACAGGTTTTCTGTGAACTATAAATTAGTATTGTATAAATATTTTATTATATAATTAACTAATAATCAATAAGAAACTAGTTTTCTCTGTATATTTTTTTTAATCATCTCTTACCGTTGGATACTGGTGGGACAAAATACTGCCCCATTCAAAAGGATTAATAATACATCAATGCCTCAGGACTAAACTGTAAGAAGTGAGTTCAAATTTTAAAAATAATTCACATCGATGTGCTGCCAAAAAATCTCTTCGTTTAAAAAATTAGAAATCAGTCTTGGAAAATTTCGTGAAAGGAAAAAAAAAAAAAAAATTATTGCATTCTCTAATTGTATTTTAAAGTGCTTGAAAAAAAAATCTATTACCAATATTTTATCTATTTTTTGCTCAAATAATGAATATTAATAACTTTAATTTTAGTAAACTGGATGGAAAGAACAGCATAATTTATATATTTAAAGTAATATTTGCATTTAAATAAATTTCAATATTTATTCAAATGTATTCTCCAACAAAGGGTTTAAAAATGTGCTATGTTTCTTTCTTTGTTCAAACAACAGATAATTTTTAAACAAATTTGAATAATTTGCTTTTGTGGATTTGTTTTAGTCAAAATTGTTTTTCCCCAAAAAATTAAAATTTAAGGTTTAATATGAATGCTTTTTAATTTCGTTGGTTAGAGAAAACAGAAAAAAAGTAAATTAAATTTAATGCTGTTGTTTTGACTCCTTAGTAAATTTTTTTTTTTAGGTCAGCCTTGCAAAAATGCTAACTAAATTTGCTGCGGGCTTAAAATGAAGAGAAAAAAAGCTATATTTCAGAATAAAATAATCGAATACTGCTTAAATTAAAACAAAGACTGATCCTTACGTCCATTTATATTATTATTATGTGTTTCAAGATAATGATTTTCTGTTCAATGTCTATGAATAATGGAAAGGTGGTGAAGCTGATGTGCGGTACAGGTTTCACTATCCATAGTAGAAGTAGATATTTAAGGGTTGCTTTATTAATATAATATTTTGGAATTTATTAATATAATATTTTATTAATATAATCGTTTAGGTGAAAAAACGAAACTTTGTAAGCGCATGCAGACATTTTTATAGGAAAATAAATTCTGCAACATTAAATTATTTTCGATTATGGTTAAAAAAAAAAAAAAAGGTGTCTGCGAAACATTTTAACTTGACAACTCCTATACATTGTATCTCGGTTTTTTGTAATATTTATTGTACTATAATATTGTAATGTTTTATTATTAAGTTTTTTGTTTGATAGTTAACGTCACATGATTCGATGAGAGAACTGAAGCATTATACTACCACAATTTAGATAGGAGATGGTAACCGCGGTATCCACACCCGCTCCCCTAGCGCCCGACCGTGCGTTGATTTTTCCAGCTTTGATATAGCCGGAGAAAAGTTTACGGGCAGTTGCCATATGACTTTTGTATTTTATGTATTTTATGCACTTTATGTATTTTATGCTCTTTAATGTTTTTACTTGGTTATAATAAACATTTTCCCGTATGCCCTGAATTGGGGCAGATCGGGGTAAATATTTTCATACCCGGAGAAGATACATTAGAGTGGATTGTGAACCATTAATGACCGTTTTGGAACTTTTTCTTTATGATCTCGAGTTTCAATCTGCGTTCGAGAGAGCCTATATTTTTCGAAAGAAGATCGATTTCACGGATTTGTATCCTCAAAAGTTCTTTTTTAACTATAGTTGTTGGATCGAGTGTTATATGATCAGAAAATTCATGATTGATGGAAGTGCGATACGATCTCATATATTAGCTTATAGACCAAAGCAAAAAAGAACGTGAATAAAGTACAAATGAAAACACATAAATGGACATACTATAGTTTCAGTTCTATAAACAAGAACCTTCTTCAGTGTCTAAATACCAAATGATGGTAGAGAAAGTAAAAAAGCAAGTGCAAATATTAAAAGAAAATTAACTAATAGGGTAAGAAGAATAAGTTTGAACAAGATAATAAAAAAAGGAAGATAAGAAACAGGTGATAGGGAATTTGTCGGTAGCCCTAGGTTGCAACAGATTAAATTGAAATAGACTTCCAAACATCGGGAAAGGGTAGGACACTAGAAAATCATTAACTAAATTATTATAATTTTTCAAAGTATAGAATGCCACTCAGAAATCGAGAATGGAAGATGAAGATCAGTATTAAATGATTTTAGTAAAAAAAAAAGCAACTCAAACCTGTGATTCGAATTTCAACAACGCAGATCAACTCTACATAGCACAAAGTATACCCTATGCTTCGTTGGATAATAGCTTATAGTTCAGGAAATCGAACCTCATTCCAGGACGATGTAGGCGAAGATTCTACCTACCACACAGACTGTGTGATTGAATATTCTGTACCATAAGTATATTATATTGTACAAGTATTGTTATGCCATATCTTGAGTATATTACTCTATTTTATTATACTATACAATAAGTATAGTACATTATTATATTACACTATTATATTACATTAATATATTATTTTACTTTATTGTAACTTATTTTTATAAGCAATATATAAGAACACTAATTTTGTGGATTAAACTTTTAAGCAGAAAAAAATATAACTAGTAATAAAAGCAAAATAAATAATTCTTTCCCATTAAAACAACTGTTAAAATTTGTCATGAAATCTTCATTTTTGTAAAATTTGCGGGGTCATTTTGCACACAGCTTGTTAATTTTTTTTAAAGATTTTTTTTGTCTCATTTCAAAATTATTCATCAGTGCATTCACTAGAGAGATTTAATCCGATTTGCAACTACAAAAGAAAAAAAATTACCTCCTTCCTTAACTATTTTTAAAGAAGCAGAGAGAAGGGAAATAAGAACTTTTTTTTTTAATGCAAAATGCTTCAGTTTCCCCTCAGAACAAATGAGCTTTTTATTTTATCTTTTATCTAAAAAGAAAGGAAAGAACTTTTAATAATTTGAATATTTTTCTAACTTTTTTTTCATATTTAAAGCGAAAAGGAAATTTTACTACATTCTTTTGACATCATTTGGTAATGAAATTTCAAACACACTTTTTTTTTTAATTCGAAAGTAAAAGAATTATCTTTTTTAATGATTTGTAAATCTCATTCATTAATAAAAAAAAAACCTTATGCTTAGATGGAAATTTCCATATTAGTGATTTCAAAAACGCACTAAGGCTCGAAAAATTTGGAGAAAAAAGTAATTGTTAGCGTTCGTATTAAAGTATTTAGTTAATTATACCATTTGGTAAAACAAATCGAGATTTTTCAACAAAAATGTGACAAGAAATTACAAATGTGCTTATTGGTTTGGTAATCCTATAGCTATTTGGTGATAAGTGCAGGTTTGTGTGACCGAGCGTTATCATGCTGAAAATAAATAAGGTAAGAATTCGTACGTGCGTGTTTTTCTACGGAAAAATCAGACACCCATTTATGGTTTGAAATCTCATATCTGTAGCCAGTTTATTTCCTTTAGTGGTTGCGCGAGTAAGCAGTCAGATAGGACATAACGTCTTGTTTCTTACAGCAAGTCTGACAGATTCAATGCAGTGCACAATGGGCCAGCATCCAAGGTTTAGTGGCCAAAATTAGTATTTCGCTAAAATTTGATTCAAAATTTGGGGCTTTTTATTTGGGGGTTTTTATGTGCTGGTAAATTGAATTCATAGTTGAAATTTTAAAATACACTAAAAATACACAAAAAACAAACAAAATGGCGGCCGAAATATGGCGACAGAAATTAAAAAAAATAATATAGTACGTTTAAATAATTAAATATAGCAATGAAAATATAATAATTTTCGTAATTTTATATTAAAAATAAAAAGCAAATTATATTTCCGAAGTAATATTACAAAATAACACGAATTAATTACAAAATAAAGCAAAAACATGAAAAAAATATAATTTTTGTTTTTTGGTATATTTAGTTCACCTTTGCAATACAGGCAAAATGGGACAGATTTTTTCGAAAGAAGAAACATCAAAGAAAAAAAAAAGTTTAGCTAATTACCTCGTGGAACTTTTTGGAATTAAGTTTCGAAAGTCATTCAAACATTGTAAAATGTCAAATGATAGGATATAAACTATAAGCTTGTCAAGAGTATTAACTAATTCAACAAATTGAAAAATTGTACTATAATTTCAGACTAATAACTCTGCTAAAAATGTAACAGTAAGATGAAATAGTTATATATATTTCTGAAATAAAAATTTAAAAGTTACATTTAAAAAAAAAAGCATATTTTTCATTACATTGTACTCTCGTCGGTCCAAAAAGTAAATTATAATGTTCGGAATGATTATGAATACTTAATTTGGGTTATATTAAGACTGCCTACACATATTTCAGTAGAAAATTTCATTTTTGACTTTTGGCCAAAGATCATGGTCTTCTGGCCCACAGTGCAGTGGGGAGAAATGCTGCTGTTTGATTCTATAACGCAATTAAGCAGAAACTTGTAATAAATTTCGTTTTTACTTGTTAATTTCCTTGAGTGGTAAAGGGAGTACGCAGCCAGAAGAATCAAACATAGCGCCTAGAGATTTGAGGAATTTGTACTGCCATGAGGAAGTTTAATGGATTTTCCACAATAGAGTTGTGGGGTAACTTTGTATCCAAAGCGAGTCTGACGAATTACGTGGCTGTAGAAATTGTTCGATTTTGTAGTATAGCGAATGCGCAGCTAAAAAATATCAGACATAACGCCTATAGACCTGGTGACTTTGCAATGTCATGAGGATATTTGTCAGATTACTTTTTGTAAAAAGAAAATCCTACTTACCTTACTTTATTTTTTAAAAATCTATTTTTTGAGATAACTTACAATATGGTAATTTTAAACATATTTAAACGCAATCTCATAAGAAGACATCTACATAATCATCCAAAATGAAAATAAACTAAACTTTAATAATTTTAAAATTATAAATTTATAAAACTAATTTTGTTAGTTCACAATTTTCCCTTTATAATAAGGCCCTCTCTAAGTTGCATACATTTTGATTTAATTTATGAAGTATAGTACACAGTTGTTTAAACAACTGAGAAAGATTACGTGAAATTATATTTTAAATTTGGAAATCTATATTATATAAAACGCTAATACGTACGTATGTATGTATGTATCAATAAAACCGATGATATTTCTTTTCTCGCGCTGGCAACAGTTTTCATTTTTAATTGATTGGATTCGGCGCGCAAGAGCACGTAGTGAGCAACCAGATAACAATAACCAGAGTGAGCATTATCAGGTTGTTCAATTCAGATTCATGCACTAAAAACATGACAATATTTAATTTGAACTCAATTAGGAATTAATTAATTAATTGAAGTGAGAATGCTTTAAAAGGCCGCTGTTGAATTGATATTTTTCTACTGGGAGCTACCTAAACGCCTAAAAAACGTTTAAGTGTTTGTATTGAATGCATTGAATTTTTTTTATATTTCGTGTTTATTTATGCATTGAATTTTCACGCTTTAAGATGCAGAATATTAGTGAAGCAATATTTGATAATTTATTCTGCTAATAAGTTTCTTATTTAGCTAATGTTTTGATTTTTTCACCATGTACAATCTAAATAGCTAATATACTTTTTTAAAAGCCGATAAGAACATTGGTAGAATTCTTCTACATAAGTACAATACTGTGTCTTTGATGAAAATACTATGTCTTTGATGATAATATATTATGTCTTTGTGCTAGAACATTGTGTTCATTGGCGAGCGAGCGCAGCGAGCCATGGTTCACGGCGTGAACCACATAGGATAGCGTAGCAATTCTCGGGGTTGGCGAGCGTTAGCGAGCAGGGGGCGGAGCCTCCTAGTAATATATAAAGTTTTTTTCGTCTATTTTGAAGTAACTATAAAGTTATAGATAATAAAAAACTGAAATTTTTACCTTGAAAACGTCGACAAGTTTAAATCATTGTTCATAAAAGGTGGATTTATAACTTTTTTCCTTAATCGGAAACTTTAATTTTTGCGTTTATAAAGGCAAAATTTAAAAGATTAAGTTATAAAACTAGAATAAATTTCTATTAATTTGAAAAATAAATTCTAAAACTCAAGATATAATTTTGCATTTTATTTGTAGTGGTGTACTAACAATTTATTAGCAAAATTAAACTCTAACGAGAGATCGTCTGCAATTCTTTTAGACGAAATTTTTCCCACTGTAATATATATCAGGTATTTTGTGAAATTTTTGTGATTTTTAATAAATTGTTTTGCCAAATTTACATTTTCCATGATTTTTATTTCTTTTGTAAAATAGACAAAATATTTTATATACGTTATTTCATAATCAAAAAATACTAGCTTTATCAAAAAATTAGCTTCATTTTCAAATGACATTTCTGCTATTTTCGTTGTTAGCTAAAATAAAAATGTAGTGGAGTTTGTTTTCGCATTTTATAAGAAAACACTTTTAAAAATACCACGTTTTCTAAAATAAAATTGAGAAACATTAATTATTATAAATGATTATTTTATTTTTTATTTTTCAAAATTATAACATTTATTTCAAATAATTGCATTTAAAAGAAATATGATATAAATTTAATTAACTAACTTACATTAAAAAATTCTTCGAATGCATTAAAAATTTTTATTTCAATTTTTTTTGACAAATAAGTTTGAAATTTTAATTATTTTATGATAACAGAAAAAAAAATACTGAAACATTAGTTTTTAAGCATTTTTTTCTGTGTCTGAACTCCTTTTAATATTCCATTGCAAATGAACTTTTAAGAAATAAACCTTGGAAATTACTTCCTTTATATCAAGATTTCTATCACGTTCAGATTTAAAATTCTAATTAACTTTCTCATTCATAATAAATACATCAATATATTCCATTAACAAAAGGGATTAAACATTAACTTGGAATGCAAGCTTCGACTTTTTAAAAATTGCTTAAAGAATATTATCCTATTTAAAAAATTAATTATTCATAAAGCTACACGTTTTTTCAGAGCATAAGAGTTTTCAAATTTAAGCATTTTATTTTTGTACTTTAGCTTATTAAAAAATAATTGAATTTTAAAAGTAGTTATATTTATTAATTTGTTGAAAATAAAAATATACTTTAATGCATGAAAGAATCTTTTTGACTACTGAATGTAACTTGAAAAATAAAACCCACATTACGCTTTAAGTCTGAAAATTCTTTTAAAACTTCGACTGAAAAAGTTAAAGCGTTAGTTTTACAAAAGTTTTCTTTCTTTAGTTGTTCAAATCAAGATCTATTTAACGATGTTTGTATAATTTTAAGACTTAACTTGCTTTGACGTTAGGGATATTCCATGTTATGTGTCAAAAAAAGAAGATTTTGTGAGGAAACAAATATTTCAAGTTATATAAGCTGTATAGTAATTATTTTTCCAGTTAGTATTTAATCTTCGGCGTGTAAGGGAATAAATGAATAAAATTAAGAAATAATAGATTTTCTTAATAGTGTTATACGAGCGAAATATGATAGTAAACTTCATTGTTTTGATTACATATAATAATATTTTTGTTTTGTTCCTCTCCGATATAGACAGACTATTAAATCTAAATTAAAAGTATTCAATTAAAAGATGCTGAAAGATTTTAAATGAAGTTCAGATGTATATATATATATATATATATAAATATATCTATATATATATATATATATATATATATATATATATAGTGATTCTAAAAAGATGGGCAAAATTTTAGGAAGTGATAGTACACACCCAAGCAAACAATTTTTATCAAAGAATGCATGGTCGAAAACAAAACGCAAAACCGCTAGGGGGCGTAAAAGCAAATTTGATGGCATGTAATTACAATAAGTGTTCAAAACAGTGGCCGGCAGCGGCCATGCACGCAGTACAACGGCAAGCAAAAGATAGGCGAATATTCTGAAGCACACCAAGCATATCACGAACTTTCCCTGCAGCGGCCGAAAGTTTGGCGACTAATAACGCAGCGCAGTAGCTACTAGTAGTACTAGTAACGCAGTACTAGTACTACGCAGTACTAGTAATTCGCAACAGGAATAGTATTGCATTCTTTGATAAAAATTGTTTGCTCGGGCGTGTACTATCACTTCCTAAAATTTTGCCCATCTTTCCAGAATCACCCTGTATATAGGGGAGAGTGGGGTCAATTGTAACATTTTTTACTTAATTATTTTTAACTAACAAAAAATCCTAAATATTATTAGTATTAATTGACAGACGAGTAAAGTAGACTATCCTCTACTAGGAAAAAAAATAAATACCTCATTTTAAATGTTATTATATTAGTTATTAACAAATTTTGACAGTCGTACACTTGTTACAATTGTCCCCACTTACGGGGTCAATTGTAACAGTTCATAAATTCAACTAAAACATAGTTAATTATACATATTATCATAGTTGTGATCTATTTTTTTATTGATCAAAATAGTAGTGATATTTTAGGAGTAAAAATAATAATTAGCAGAGACCTAAAGGGTTAAACTTTTAACTTTAAGGGGTTAAAAATTTTAATTTATGCTGTGAAAGGTGACAAATAAAATAATGCACATGCAACATAATATAAATGATATAGGAAACTATTGGTGGTTCTTAAAGAGTTAAGTAATGGTTTGTAAACATAAGATTATTTATTTTCAGCTGTTACATTCGTCCCTTTACTTATTGTTACATTCGTCCCCAAGACGCCATTTCAGCTTCATTTGTTAAAAACAATGCTAGTTAATTAGTAAAACTAATCTTTTTTTTTATTGAAATGTTAATTAAGGTGTCCACTTACATATTCGGTTACTAATTTTTATTTGTTTAAACAAAATTACTTTGTTACAATATAATATTCTAATACCAAAAAAAGTACTTTCGGGGCGTGAAAATATCTTTTGTGATGTAGCTCTTTCAAAAGTACATAAAAATGGTTGCAATCAGGGGTGTACATGTAGATTTATTAAATACACCTTGTGCGCCACCTAGGAACCAAATCTAGAACCCGATACTCGAAATTTCTGCTCTGTTACAATCGTACCCTGTTACAATTGACCCCACTCTCCCCTATATATATATATATATATATATATATATATATATATATATATATATATATATATATATATATATATATATATATATATATATATATATATATATATATATATATATATATATATATATATATATTTAAAATGTTTAAAATGTCTAGTTTTTGATGGCAATATGAATTTTTGTAATAAATATTTTTTGCTATTTAAATAAATGTAGCCTATCATACTTAAAAAAATTATTGTAACTGAACTGTGTTAATTACTGTAAAAAGAAATGAACGAAATACATTAAAAATTTTCCTAATTAAAAGAAGAACGAATTTCTTTATTATAATCGATAAAAATTTTACAATGCAGCATTATTTCTAATACCAGGTGTTCAAAAATGTACAATTAAAAAAATCAATTACAAGAAAAAAACAATACTTATTTAATGCAATCCAGATTAAAAACGAATAACTGCTTTTTTTTGGACTTAAGAAATATATTCTAAATTGCTATCCTTAAAAAAAAACTATCTTCTGCTTATTATAATTTGTACAATTTTTACATCTATACAGAATCATTTTTAATGTCAGGAGTTAAAATTAATCAATCATTAAAAATTTAATAACAGAAAAACATAACATTTCTTTTATACTATTCAGATTGACCACGAATTATATCTGGCTTTCTTTTTAGACGTGAGAAATGTATTCGAAATTGCCATTATTAAAAAGAATCTATCTTCTGCTTATTACACATTTTACATTTTCATTTCTAATACTAGATGTTAATAGATGACCAATCATTGAAAATATTGACCAAAGAAAAACATGACACTTTTTTTATGCAATTCAGATAGAACACAAATTATAACTGGTTTTTATTTTTTGTTGAAATTTCTATTTTACGAAACAAAATATTTACAAGTCTAAGGTAATTATAAAACAATTTTTAAGCTTTTTAAAGAAGGTCAAAATTGAATCAGCTTTTGATTTAAAAAATTCGTGCAGAACTTGATTACAAACGAAAGCTCTCTTCCGCGACGAAGGCAAGGATAAAGCAGGAAAAACGTACTTCCTTATAAACTATTTTAAAACCTTAATTCAATATTAAAAGCAAGATATTTTAAATAAGGTTATAATTTACTAAACATAAAAATTTAAAGCTTTATAACCTTAAATGTATTTTCTAAATTAAGTGCCCAGAAAAGAGTTTTGGCTGTTGACCAAATAATGTTTATCGTAAAACTTTAAGGCTTTTACACCAATTACATTAAGAAAGGCTTTACGTTCAGGAAAGTCGAAGCCTTTTTTTTTCTAATTTAGGGATTTTCTAAGGTTAAACTTTTCTTGAACACATAAAATTCATCTAAACGTAGTTGAGTTGTCGTTGTATTTATTCCGCCATTTACGAAGGGCAGGAGGTTTAATTAGTTTCAAAAAGGGACTAATGATTTTTAAATAATTATCAGTTAATTAAGATATTGTGGTCATAAAACTGTTGTTTATGATTAATATATTGAAACTTATTCCATTAAACTTAATGAATTTTATCGAAACAATGAATAACTTTTCCAAAGCTATTGAAAAAAAGAAAAAGAAAAACAATAATTTAAGGAATCATTGTCAATGCTGATCACAGTAAAGGTTAAAGCTTATTATCTATCTACCTATCTATCTATCTATCTATCTATCTATCTATCTATCCTATTATTATAAAAAATAGTGCGTGGAGTCCCTCCACGCGGAAGAAGTGAAACTTCGAAATGTGGAAATGAAAATAGGAAGGGGTAGAAATTGATTTTTAGTGAAATCATATTGTTTCCTTAAGACAAACTTTATTAACATTGATTACAATTCACAATTGATCGCATCTTTTAATTATCATTTTCGAGTGGAGAAATATTCAAATAACATTTACAATGGGATTATAATAACTAAAGTAAGATACGAAATGTTTGAGTTCTATTTTTTCAATATTTCTTGCAAAAACTGCATCAATGGTAGTTCCCCCTTTGGTTGTTGGATCATTCCTACCATTTATCATTTCCCATCCAAATTTGTCTTTAAGGAAGGTTAATAATGTTTCAGCTTCAGGTAACGAGAAATTCACATTAAAATCTCCTGCAAGCATCACAGGCCGCTCACAATAATCAATTTCTTCACCAGTAACGTCTGCCAGAGTTTGTGAACCTGCAGTGGATAGCGGCAATAAAGATGTTCCGTCATCAATAAACAGTTAGTTTGAATAATTGTTTTAAATCGTCTGCTGATGTAATAACTGCAACTCTAGCTGGTTGCTAGGCAACCAAACGACTTTTCTTGTTATTAATGTTTTGTTTTGTTTATCGTTGCGTTAAACGTTTAACGCAACCTTGTTGGAAATCGCATTAGAAGTTTCACTTCAAAAAGCATTAATGCTCATGTATTTTAGGCAGATTATTAAAAACTGATGGGATTTCTTTTTTGCGTTGGCATCACAGAATTGAAAACATTGAAAACTAAAATATCAAACAATACTAATAAATAACACGAGCATAATTAGTTAAATAGGCTAATGCTCAAAATAGGCCAGTATGCATCATCAGTAAAGTTGTTAAATAAAATAAAATTTCTGTTTTTATTTCTCAGTTATAAAGTAAAATTTAGTATATAATTTCTTTTTCTTTTTTAAATTTGATCAACAAGGAAGAAAAGTGAGATAAATATTTGAATTTTGTGTGTAAAATGATTGGTTGTAAATTTTTTCTTTCTTAACTGACTAATTTTTTATTGTTTACTAGATTCTTCATAAAGAAACATTTCAAATACTGTATGATGGATTTCTCTTTTAATGAAGTTATTTTGTAACTGTAACTATTCAAAAAAGCCCGTATAGCTGACCTACCGAATCGGGGACAGTAACTGATGCTTATTTTGACATTCGCACTAACACTTCCATCAAAAATTTCCTGAATAAAAACCCATCACATGTATGTTTGAATATAAAAGTATCGCATATAAACTCGTGCAAAACATGCAATTACTAAAACACTACAGTACGTCTAATAATTTGGTCTAATTATTACAACATACTAATATAGTACATGATATAATAATTATTCTATATTTATATATTATATCGTTTAATTTATCCAATCGTCGAATTTATATTATATATCGTCTAATTTAACCAGTTGATACACGAACGTAAACAAGTGCAAACCGGTTTTAGTCGGGTTAAAACAATAATGCTGTATAGTATCATCTGATAATTAAGAGTTCACATAGAATCTTATAGTGTATCTAATAATTTGGCCAGGGACTGTATACACTAAATGTTGATGTATAGCAAATATTATTACACTGTTAGGAATTTCTCGGAAAAATGGTTAAATAACAATATATTGAATGGTTATTTTACCATATTTAATCAAAACTGCAGAATAACCATAAATAAAATGGTTATCAAACTGTAAGTTTGAAAAAGACTGTTTATTAACTTCTTTCACTTAATATGGTTAAACAACCAGAATTTCATCGCACCAACTGGAACCACCTAATGAAACTACTTAGTTCTTTGAAATTGAGTACATATCATAACCGAGCTTGCTTATCCGTCAATTTCATGACCGGCAGAACTGGAGTTCGAGTCCAAGTGTTGACACCACATTATTTCCTCCCGTCCCTTCAACACATGAAGAATTTCAAGTGTCCGGCTCTCTCCAATGCCCATTACCTTACGAAAAGCCGATCTCCTATGTCTAAATAAAAAATTAATAATTTTTTTACGTTTTTGAATAATGCTAGTTGTAAATGGGTAAAAAACCTTATAGTTTCGTATTCATGGCTTTATAACCATACTTTTTGAAAATGGTTTCAAAACCATAAAAGAAAAAAAAATGTTCTTTACAGTAAACTTTACCGTTAATCGGATGGACAGACAGCTGCCAGTTATTTTACCATAATTTTTGAAGGAAAATTTTAACAGTGTAACATTCTCTGGATAGGGTCAACATTTACTAATTCCAGCCTTTATACAAATTAGCATTTACAATGTAAACCTGATTTTTCTCTCACCTTTTAAAATTTCAAACATGTTTTCTCTTAAAGTTCCAGCAACTCTAAAGATATTTGGGGGATTTTGATTGGCTCAGGAAAGTACTTGAATTAATGTCAAATTATTTTAACCAAATTCCTTATTACTTCTCAAGCATAAAAGCATTAAAAAAAGTTCTAATTTGTAATGTAGATTTAGGCTTTGAAGAATCACTCCCCAGGGAGGTCTTTAATAGACCTTATTTGGTCGATTAGCTTCCAGAAGCACTTTGGATGCTCACGGCATACAAATTATTATTTAATTCTTCGGTCAGCCGCACGTGAAACTCATTGCATCTTTATTAAAAGTTAATTGCATAAAAACGCGTAACTAGCTATATTAATGGTTTCCATAGGGAACCGCTTTCTTTCTCAATAATTATAATTATAATAATTGATACGAAAAAAACGCTGTTAACATCGGGAGTAAATTAATTAAACAGAAATAAATTTTGAAAAGCGTGCTAGGAAAATTAAGCAATTACTAACTTTGGGTCTGTGAGTGGAAAATGTTGCTTAAAAGTGCAAAAGTGTTTGAAATTGCTTAAATATGGAGATTGTTTTCGATACGAATTTGATGAAATTCCCTCTAAAGTTAAAAGTCATTTTTTAATGCGTGAAATTCTTTAAAGGCGTAATTTTTAAATTATCCAATTTTCTCATTTATTAAATATTGATTATAGATTCTATCTGAATTCACAATTTTAGATTTCTTTTGTATATTTCCTCCTTTTTCACTCAAAACAACTTGCCTCTCACCTTTGTTTTTAAAAAAATATTCTTATTGCTCGCCCTTTTGGTCACATACAGTTTTATAATAATTTAATCAGACAAAGTTGTTTTAAAAATCTGGTTATCTATTTATATTTCTGTAGACAACTGAAAAAACAAAACTGATTAATACTGTCAAACTAATATGATTTCACATCAAATAAATATTTTCTGCAATAATAGTGCAAAACGCATATGATAATCTTTTACTGAAGAATTCCGTACCGTTTTAGGCTAACTCACGTGGCAAAAAAACGTTTGAAATGTTTTAATTGAAATGGGAAAGAGACCTTTTTTAAAAAAAAATTTTTTTAGAACATAACCACATTTGTTTATGTCATGTGGAGACAAAATTTTTTTTCCCGAAATTCTAATTCGCTTGAATTAAGTAGTTTTTTGTGATTTTTTCTAGTCTCTTTTTGCTTTATTTGAATATGGGCTGTTGCACCACTGAGTTTATTTTTTGCTTCATGTTACGTTTCACTTTGTAGCTCAAAATCTATAAGATTTAAATAATTGAAATTACGAAAGTGAGTAGAATAATGTGCAAGGAGTTTGATAAAAAAAATGCGATTCGGTGATTTGTTCGTGAATTATTAGCTGTTAAACTTGTAGTCAAAAAAACCCAACTGGTTCGCTAAAATGCAATTATAAACAAAGTTGAAATTTGATGTGCTAATAAGGACTATTTTGTTTTATAATTTTAACCAGTTTTTAAAAAAAAAAATTCTTTTTTCCTCGAAAGTTATTGCAAATAAGTGCTTTTTTGGAATATTTGCGAAGTTTTTTTGCTTTAAATATTGACTATTGATTCATTGTAGAAAATTTCATTCACGAGATCTTTAATTAGCTCACGCTGGTGTAGTTGTCAAACAAAAGAAGCATAAAAGAGAGTGAGATAAATTACATGCTGTCAGATATAAACCTGCCAGATATAAAAATTAATAAATAGCTATTAAAACTTTTCTCCATTGAATAAGTCTCTTCAGCCGGTAAAATTACTTGGAATTTATTTCTTATAATTGAGTCCTACACTCTGTATTTCTTAGGTTTATTTTTTCAAGTATAGATGATTATTTTTCAAATTTAGATAATTGGGTGATTGCACTTCAAGAAGAAGATCACAGATACCCACATATGCGACCTATGACGTCAGGGTCAGCTGATCGTTAATAAGCAAAACGACGTGTTAGAGTTGAGCTAAGTCTCTCCACATAAATTAGAATGTTAATTAACGTTAAGTTAATTAAATACAACTCCTTATCGCACATCGAATATGTTGAAATGTAACTCCTTCTTGGCTTCATTTTTTACTTAACTTAGATTTATTATTTGTTTATGTATTTTATTGTAACTGTGATAAATTTTTGTTTTGTGTACCTGGCAACTTCGATGCATAACTAGTTTGTAATTGTTCTACATGGCTACGTGCCCGTCTTTGTGATAGGTAAGAAATATATATGAAAGAATTGAAATATTTGTGAAAGAATCATTGTGATAGAATATAGAATCTGCCAATTAAGAGAATTGACATTTCGTGGCTTGGCTTACTCGAAATAGAATTTTTAGAATAGTTGCTAACGTAAGCAAATGTCATGTTTCAACAACCAATCAGGATCGAGATACTTACACTACATCACTTGTAAGTATCCCATTGTCTATTTCTTTACCATTAATTCATTAACAAAATGTTCTTACATAAAGCTTCAATGATTTTATATTTCGAATTTAAATATTCAAGGTTTTGGGGGATATATTTACTTTTAAGAAGAAATAAACAATGATAAATGATAGGCAATTATGGGGGTATGCAAGTGGAGCGAGCAGAAAGAGGAGCCTCCTAGTATTATAAAAAATTATAAGAATATAATGGTTTGATACAGCAAAATTCTTATAAATTCTCATCTGATGAATATCGTCTGATATAAGAGCGCAAAATTTATATAATCGAAGAATTTGTAAACGCTTAGTCCATATTTCTTAAATTAATGATTCAACGTTATTCTAAAGGTCAATTTACCTACCATTTTGCTATAGACAACTGACAAAACAAAAATGATAAGTGCTGGAAAGCACAGATGATTTGATTTAAAGAGAATATAATCTGCAATAGCATTGCGAAGAAGCTTTAAACCTTGTTGGAGAATTGGTGACTGTTTTAGTCAAAAATTGTGATTGTCCTCAAGTTCTTGATTGTTAAGGTCAAATCACCAGCTATTTTATTGTATGCAGCTGGAAAATGCTGAAAAATACAATCGCTTATTCATCGTATATTCTTTGTCACATAATTACTTAGCTGAGGAATTTGTAGTCATTTTATACTCTTTAACAAGTGGAAAAATTGGAAATGAGAAAAATAATGAAAATTTGGGGCACAATGAATCCGTTTTGTCCCGAGTTCAAAGCTTCATATTTTACCAACATTTTCAGAATACCAAATTTATTATTTGGTATTTTGAAATATTTCTTTTTAAGAAAAATGACATTAACATGAAACCTTAATATCGGTATTCAAATTGATAACATGGTGAAAATTTGCTGCAACTTGAATTAGGCGAGCAATGTGTCTGTTGAATCATTGTATCGTGTAATCAAGTTTAAGAATTATGGTTTTAATTTAGTGTCTTACTAAGATTGCAACGAATACAAATAAAATTATGGCACAAAACTATTCAAAGTTTTATTGCAGATTTTTAATACTTCCTGTCTTTTCTTTTCTCTTCTTTTATCGGTACAAAAACATGCAATCAGCACACAGCACACTCAGCACACAACACACTTCAGCACACAGAAATTAACAGTATACAGAAGATAGCATGGCTAAAACAGTTATGGAAATTATTTGAAAAATATTCAACAATGTAGTTGAGCATTACAGTTTTCTTACTTAATAGAATACGAAATATCTTCTTTAGATAGTAAGAAAAACCGAATTTTAAGGATTTTAAATATCAAAGCAGGATTGAATAAAGTATAGTACTGTGCTTTAAAAATAGAAGCTTAGCATTGTCTTAAACAATACCCACGGAAATTGTCTTTTTTGTTCTTAAGAAGAAAACTAAATCACATTATTTCTTTCAAACTGTTTTTCTGAAAATGCCAGATGTTAAATTCCAAAGTGTAGTGCAGTTTAAAGTTGTTTTAAGTTATATTTATTTATTGTATAAAAGAGAATTATATTTTATTTCCATAGGAAACGTTGCAAATATTTTTGAGCTTTACTTATGAATTTTTAAAACGTTTTTTCAATCCAACAATTTATTTTCAAAATGGTATATTTCAATACTTTGGTTTTTTTTTCTCTCACTCGATTATTATCATCTATATTGGAGCAAATATAGATGATAATTTTTACAATGGGGTATTTTTTAATCATAGGTCATGATTACTTTTAAGTGAATACTCACATAGTTTTATTTATTTAAAGAAACATAACCGTTTCAAAGCTCGAAATTCATTATTAAAAATGATATTAATTAGTAAACATTGATATAACTTACTTTTCTGAACTTTTCCCATCAGTATTAAATTAAATAATAATAAAATGAAATAATATTAAAATAAAATAATAATAAAATAAAATAATAACAAAATAAAATAATAATAAAATAAAATAATAATAAAATAAAATAATAATAAAATAAAATAATAATAAAATAAAATAATAATAAAATAAAATAATAATAAAATTAAATAATAATGAAATAAAATGATAATAAAATAAAATAATAATAATAAAATAATAATAAAATAAGTATTAAAAATTACATTTTAAGAGAAACTGTCTTTATTATAAGAGGTTAAATAATTTTTTCTATTTCTTGAATTAGTTCAAGAGACACGAGGAAAATTAAAAAAAGTAAATATTTCACTAATGAGACAGTAGATTTGACCGTTCTCCTAACTAAACAATTATGACTATATATTTGCAAATACATATATATATATATATATATATATATATATATATATATATATATATATATATATATATATATATATACGTCGGCATTCTATACTCTGCCTAGGCATTGTATATAATACCTAAGCATTCTATCGAATGACAAATGCTATTTAGGCAAAGTATGACAAAACCGTCGTCCTGATGAGATTACTATGTAAATGATGTGAATTTCTCAAAAATAAAAGTGTTATTCTGAAAAAATAATGAGATTTCCATTAAAAAAATTATTCAAAAAGCATAAAGAAAAATGAAAGTTGTACAAAACATAATTTATGCCATGGGAAACAAAATTTTCATATAAAAAAATAAGAAATGAACCTACTTGTTGCAACATGGCAAGCTTGAATAACATTTTGAATTCGACATTTTTGAATTACATTTTGACGAATCGGAGATGTATGTTATACTATTGTTATACTATGTTATACTATACCGGTTTCTTATTTGGTATTCTATAGAATGCCTAGGAAATGTGTGGAATGTAAATCGTTTCATACGTTTCCGGCTAGTTTTAGGCATTATATTCAATGCCGGATTTCAAACTTTGCCGGTAACGTATGTATGTATGCATATAGCATATAGTATTTATCACATTTTAACCATGCTAATTGTAAATGGTTTTAAAACCATAAAAGTAAAAAATTTTCTTTTCCGTTAACTTTAAGGTTAATTAGATGGACAGACAGATGGCAGCAGGTTATTTTATTGTAATTTTAAAAAGAAAATTCTAACAGTGTGGATTCCAATATTAAAAATTATACATGAATATAATTACTTAATAATTACAAAAATTTGAGGAAATAAAACAAAAAATAGATAACACACTCTTTTATTATTGTATAAATACGTTGCCTAACGGTAACTGTCTCTATCCTGCAATTGCACAAGACAGTTTCAGATCTCTGATTTTCAATCATTTTAAGTAGAGGCCATAAGAACTTCCCACTGTCTTTTCTTTCAAGCTTTGCAAATGATGTTTCTTTTCCTTTCTACACACTTTTCTTTTTTTTATATTTCGGATCCTAAGAACTTCTTTATACTATGAATGAGACTTGTGTGAGGTTTTATCGAGAGATGATAAGACCTCATTTACTCCATTTTATGCCTCAAATGATGATTGCCTTTCTTAATGTAATGTCACTAGTGGATATGGCGCCAAAATATCGTATTAGAAATATGGAAATGTAATAAAGAATTTTTCTTAAAGAAACGGTTTATCGTCCTTTCAAGTAAATTTTCATACTAAAATATTACTTATAATTTACTGTATTATTTTAATATTTCTCATTCCTTCTGAAAAAATATCTTTGAATCAGCAGTGCGTGAAAACTCACAAATGGTGCATTAAAAGCATTCTAAGCTCTGATTTGGAAATTTAGAAAAAATAATAAAAAATAAATAAGTAAATTGAAATGTTGCATCTAAAACTTAATTATTCTGATTAAACTAGAGGAAATTTTTTATTGCAAAAATGTTATTTGGATGATAAATATCCCCATAGTTAAGGTAATCTGGACAACTATTAAAAAAGTATACACAAAAAACTATATATATATATATATGTACCAGTTGAATATTCGTTCTTCGCACGGAGTGAACTTAAAAAAAGTAAAAAATCAATAAATCAGCAATGAGAAATACTACGTAATCATGATCATAACTAAAAAGCATGTACCTACACGATTAAAAAGCTTGTTGGAAGTAATTGAAAGCAAGTGAAATTTTTAGGAGAATTAATGAATCATAGAAATTAAAAAAAAGGGATTGCATCAATATGGGTAAGTTTAATGCAACAGAACTGTTTTCAATTTCACTTAAATTTTGACATAACTAATTGCATCAGTTTTTGGTATGCTTGAATGATTTTTACTTCAAATTAGGCAGTGGTAAATAAAATAAAGTAAAGAATTATTAGTTAGAATTGTTTTGAGTCGTCTATAGTTAAATTTAAAACAATGAATAACGTTTAACCAATCGGAAAATTCCATTTCGTTTTTCACTCATCCTGCTATAGTGGTTTATCGTAGAATGTTCTAATGTTCTTCTTCAAACTACGCTTTCGGTCGGATGGCTTAGGAGTCTATAAAGGACACGCACACATCCACAGACAGGCATTCATTCATATATATATATATATATATATATATATATATATATATATATATATATATATATATATATATATATATATATATATATATATATATATATATATATATATTTATCATTTTTATCTTAGGACAATTATTCTCTATTCAGAAATATCGCATTAATTTATACCAATAGATGTGTCTTGATAACGACTATTGGTTTTCCCATTTTTAGTTCCTCTTTATATCAATTTATCTTCTATTTCTCTTTATATATATATATATATATATATATATATATATATATATATATATATATATATATATAGTATCAATATGGCCAAAGCAAAATATGCAAAATAAAGCATATCAAGCAAAAAATAAATAAATAAAAAAAAAAATCAAGAAAATGCAGAATAAGACACAAAATGTAATAGATAAAGTTAGTAGCGAATACAAATATACTTACAGTCATCTTTCAAAAATGATTTAAAATATTTTCGTGGCAAATTTTGAGGATTATAAAATATGAAATAGAAGCGTAAATAGAGGATAGCACAATAATGATATCTTATCTTATATATATATATATATATATATATATATATATATATATATATATATATATATATATATATATATATATATATATATATATATATATATATATATATATATATATATATATATATATATATATATATATATATATATATATATATATATATATATATATATATATATATATATTATATATATATATATATATATATATATATATATATATATATATATTATATATTATCATCTTTTAAACTTCTTAAAACCAAATAATTTATTTATGAGATTATAATATTCATATGAAATTTAATTCGTGGGTTTAGTAGAATTTTTAAAGTTAATCCATTCCTATTACGCTCCATTGTAATCAGAATACATATAATAATAAATGGTTATTCAGTGTTAATGTATTCCATTAGTCAAATGAAATTATGATTGGAAGCATGACTGAGTGCTGCCCGAAATTTACATTTATCAACAATGCTAGATTCATTTGATTGTATTGCATAGAAAGTAAGTACTGAGTTTCTAGACCAATTGTGTGAATATGGTATGAATATGATATGGTTCAATATGTACTATATAGCATAATATAGAAAATAGAATTTGCTTATATGGAAAAGCATAAGTCTAAGATTTTTGAGCTTATGTTCTTATCAAATACCTTTTTGAAATTGAATTATTTTTTACTTTAAAAATGAAGTTGTAAATTGTCTAATAATAAAATCTTACCAGGCTTTGTTTATTTTGTGCTATGTTACCAATCAAATTGAGCTAAAAATGCTTTTTACAATTAATAAATGGATAAGTAAATGAATAAATAAGGAATAGATCGATGGATAAATAAATATATGACTAAATAAATAAATAAATGATCAAACAAATAGACTGAGAAATAAACAACCAAAGAAAACGAAAAACAAGGAAATAATCAATAAATAAATAAATAAATTAACAGATAAACAAACAAACAAATAAATAAATGAATTAATAAATAAACAAGTAAGTAAATAAATAAATAAATAAATAAATAAATAAATAAATAAATAAATAAATAAATAAATAAAATAACTTTATGGGTATAATTAAAAGAATTAGAAAATGTGGTATGTAAATGTTAGGAATTTAGAAATCTCATTAATGGAATGTTTGCGCATATAGCTAAATAAAAAGAGTGAATGATAATCTATCTTTATTCCAGACAACAACAGATTCAACCGAAAATATAGATTATCTACCTTTTTCTGTTAGATTAGACAGAAAAAGGTAGATTATCTACCTTTTTCTGTTTGCACTTTAAAGTTAATTTTTATTCAAATTTAATAATATAACGTTCGTCTATTCTTCCTCTAGAAAATAAAAATTTGCCTCAAATAGAAAAAACTACACGCAAAACTTATTTCTAATAAATATTTAAAATTTCATCGATTGAATTTAATAATGTTTATAAATTTAAACACTATCATAATTAAAAAAGATAGAAATAATTTTATAATTAAATTTCTAGGAATAAACTTTTTTATTTTCAATGAAAAATACGAAGTTAGTTCTAGTCATGAATGATTTCTCTTCTTATTGATTGAAGTAATATGTAATTCCTGTTTTATAATGATTAGTGTTTAATAAGTTATTTTCAATAATTTGATATTGTTTTGATTTTAAAAATATTTTTACTTTTATGCGAATGCTTTTTATGATAAAATGAATCTATTGTATGTATATCATTGGGATTTCCTGTAGAAATTATGACTTAAGGAAATTCAAAGATTATTTCTGAGTTAGGTACAATACTGACAAAAACAAATTTTACAGCTATTACTGCACTAATTTTTTTTCAAGTTTTTTGCCACCAGTGAGTATCTTTTAATAAAATTTAGTAAAAAATATATTCTAAGTCGCCATTGTGATCGAATTTTTTTTGAATCTTAGCTTTTGAAAGCAGCAATCTGCTTTGCTTTAAATAGCAAACTTTGATTGTGACGAAGTTTTGAGGGTTAGCCAGCATGGAATAAATTCCTTTAGGAAAGGACATGAAAGTTGAAAAGTAATGTTCTAGAAAGTATATCAGCTGAAACGAGTATTGTACTGAACTAAAACTTTTTCTCTACTTATGCATTGTTTGAAATTACTTTTTTTTTTTTTAAATTTACTTGCGCCTTTTACATCGCTAATTCCTTTTGTTCTCTGTTTTTATCCTTATTTCTGTTCATACAAGCCAATGTCTTAATATTGAAAGTTTGATTAATTAACATGTTTAAATGTTTTAATGTATAAAATACTGTGAAGGAAGTATTGTTTTTCGTATTCCAGTTTTGAAGGACAAAATTTTTCGGAGGAACATTTTGTTACACTGTGACACGTGGGATAGAATAACATGGGATATGGGATAGTGTCACATGGGATACTTCTTCTTCTTCTCATTGGCACGATAGCCCAAGATGGGCCTTGGCCTTCTCAACAAGCCTATGCCAAGACATTCATCCCTTAGCCAAGGTTCTCCAGTTTATTATCTTTAAAACTTGTAGGTCTTTTTCAAGGCAGTCTAAAAATCTTAGGTTTGGCCGTCCTCCTTTTCTTGGACCTGTTGGCCTGATACTAGAAACCCTTTTGGTTGTCCTGCTATCCTCCATCCTTATAATGTGGCCTGCCCATTTAATCCTTTGAATACCATTTAATCCTTGAGATCCACATGGGATACTATCCGTTTTAATTGTTTTGGAAAAAAAATCTGCAAGAAATGTGAACAGTTACGCAATTTTTAAATTTTCTTTGGCCAAAGTAATTGTGAAAAATGCAAGCAATAATGAAAGAGTCTTTTTGGAAACTTGTGCTTTTATTCTTTGTGCCATAGATAGTTTGCACAAAGCAAAGTGTAGATGGACTAGGTTAACTTTGTCAAATGTTTTTAATACCACGGCTTCTTAGTTTGTAAAAGAATTAACGTACCTTTTTTAACCACTTCATTGTGTCAATTAATGAAATTAAACACTATTTTTTTTAAAAAAGGAGCTTAATATGAGCAAAAGTTTTTAAAGCAATCCAAGTTAAGATTGAGAATTGTATAGCAACCGATAGCCGCTAAAGTTTTTTCCTCATCTTATTTTGACTGGTTTTTCATGCGTATTTTAACACGTAATTTTTTATATTTCAATTATCTAATTTTATGTTTTTAAGTTATAAATTTATATTTTATAATTTTATGTTTTTATAGTATAAATTTATATTTAATAATTTCATGTTTTTATGGTAATAATTGTCAAAGATCGCATTTAAATAGGCCCAGAAATAACTCTGTATTGTAATTAAATATATTGGCAGCTAAATTTATAGGATTTGCAAGTTAGTCGCCAATTAATAAACTACAATGAAATAGCTAAATATGTGTCTATTTATGGAATAAGAAATGCAATTTTCGACAATCTGTATAAATAAGCCGTGGTGGCTCAGTTAATAGATCACTCGTCTCCCAACGAGGTGACCTGGGTTTGATCCCAGCAATGGATGGGATTCGAAGTCCGCACCCGGCTCGCACCGAACACAGTGTTGACGTAAAATATCCTCAGTGGTAGACGGGTCATGGGTTGGAGTCCCCTTGTCGTCAGGCTAACCGGAGAGGTTTTCGTGGTTTTCATTTCCATGTAACTCAAATGCGGGTTAGTTCCATCAAAAAATTCTCCACGAAGGTTATAAGAAACACCTTATTATTATTACCGATAATAATGTTTAATTAATTTGAGCAGTAGGTTCTACTTTAGTGTTTTTTAATAGATACTACATGTACTTAAGATTGGTACTAAGATACCTATTATAGGTACTTTGGAAATAGGCTTTAAAGGTCTACCAAAACGGATAAGTACCGGAGAAAAGATTTTATTACGGAAGTTTTTGACTAACAGGAATAGATATCGAGCATTATGTCAAATGATACTGATACAATTTATCTTTGTTTTGATGGGATGAACTTCTAAAAGCGTTTTGAGCTTAATTTATAAGTTATAAGTTTCGCCAATTGAAAGTTTATGAATAAGAAATTGAAGTAGGGTGTATTCTTCATTTCTTACTATCAGCGTAAAAAATTTAAGGTATTTTTTTTAATTTTACTAATATGTCACTTTGAACTTTCATCTACTCAGATCTTTAACATTGGTTTTGAAGGTGAAAGAGTTAGAAATGTTCGAAATATGGGTCATCTAATGCATTTTTTTTAATGATTTTCATCATGTCTTTTTTCCAACAAATTACTAAATCCCTGATAAGAAAATAGTTGTAATAAGTGAATCAGTAGTAATTATTGACATTATTTTTTTTGTCTATATCAAGAATAAAATTAGATCAATTGCCGTTTAATAAATAAATCATGCTAAACATTAAAACGAAATTTTTTTCTCCAAACAGCTTTTGCAAAGAAACTAGACTGGACTATTGGTAAAATGTATGAAAATAATAATGGCATTACGAAAAAATTAAATTTAAATAAAATTTGAAAAAATATAGCATTATATAGTTCAGGTCATCGTCATCAAAAGTTTCAACAGCCAAAATGTATAGACATAAAGAATTTTTATGACATAAATGGATATTGTTATATACTGATACTTTATTAAATTTTTTCGCTTAAAAATGGTGATATATAATGACTTAACTATTTTTATGGAGACTTTTTATAAAGGTCACTTATATTTGTATAAACTAAATGTTTAGAAAATTCCATTGAAAATGGATTTTTAGTAAGGGACCTTTATAAGTTGGTAATGTATTCTAATGGCTTTAAAAATAATACGGATTGTAAATTTTATTGTTAGAATTCGGTTTATCATGGTAATTTTAGTAACGTATGAATTGTTTTGATTTTTTACATATTTTCAGTTTCATAAAGCGTCGTTGACTAAATGTTAGTTAAAATTTTTTTAAAGTTTACTAAAGTTAAAAATTTGATTTTTTTATTGATTATTGTAGTTTTAATTCCTTAATTGGTTATAATATTAAAAAAAAAAGATGAATCAGTATAAAAAACAACACATCATAAATCTAAATGACACTCTCTATTATTGTATATGTGATAAAATGACCTAATTTCTTTATATATTGAACATAATAAGTTTGATAGGTAAAAATTGTTAAAATATAATGTAAAAAAAATCTTCCATCATTTAAAGCGTAGTTTAAGGTAGAATATATATTTAGAAGCTTAAATATTTTTATAAAAAGTAAGCTTAAGCATACTAAAAATTTTTTTCGGAAGCGGATATTGATAATATGCTCTACTTAAAACTCTAGTCGAAATAAATTGCACTTTAAACCATTTTTATATGCATGCACTATAATTCTTGAGCACTTTAATATGACTTACCTTTAAAAAGTTTAGTAGATTTTATCAAAAAACCGAGGTTGGCATATTTGGATTGATTTTTAATAGTTCATTTACATTTTGTCAATGTATGCTGAGGAGTTTTCCTATAAGTCAACTCGTCGTTCAACTTCTTTTTTTATACAAGTAAGTATAAGGAATATATTTTTGGCGAGACATATGGAGTCTAAAATAAAAAGAAATCAGAATCTTTTATAAAAATTTGATCATACATCAAGTCTCCAAGAATTTTTTTACCGAGAATTTTTATTATTCAAATATTTATTTGCATCATATGCTTCTTATATGTGTCAATATATCATATACTTGTATATATGTCACATGCTTGTCACATGTTACATGCTTTAAATATGATATATGCTTCTTAGCATTGTCATTACGTCATTAGTTACAACACTTAATTTTAACTATTTATTACAACTAGCTGTAGTGACTCAGGGTTGAATCCTAATGAAGGTCGATTAATTATTAATATGTATTTATATTTTTTTCACAAGGATTTCAAAATTGTGTATTAAGGGTGTTGTTTAAGGAACATCCTGTTTATTAGTTTCATTCAAATTATAAATAGTTTCCTTTTGCTTGAATTGAAGAGCAAAACGCCATCGTGGTAAAAATATAAAATCTATTTAGTAAATGTCTAATATTTATTCTAAAAAAGATTTGATGAAAATAATACAAAAGGTAAGAGTATGTGTGAAACATTTATCACTTTAGATTAGGCATAACAAATAAACAAGCTCTAATTCAATAGAACAATCACTAATTTTATGCCAATTTGTTCGAAAGCGTACATAAAATGCATATGGATTCCTAACTAAATATGTAGATAAAAATATGCATCATAATTAATCATTGATTATCTGTAACATCATTTCTAATTAAGAAGCGTATTTTTTCAAGAATTTTTTATGCAAAAACGTAAGTCAGCAATTAATTCAATTGAAGTCAAAAGCTTTTTTTTTAATGCAATGTACTTTTTTTAATTTTTCGGATAATCTTATTGTTGCAATAATGAACATTTCTGTTGACATCAAATATTTCAACATATAAGGATTGCTTAAAATCATTGATAGAGTTTTAAACGTTTCGCAGAGACCTATGTTAAATTTAAAATTTCTTCAGCAATTTTAATATTGATTATTAGATATTTAAGAACCAATTATATTCGCTCAAAAATAGGAGACATAAGGAAATGTTATTTTTATTGGGCATAAGGATAACACCTGCAACATACTGTAGAAATAAGATGAAAAAAACTTCTTTTATTAAAAAAGTTGGCAACTAAAAATTATGTTAAATAGAGTGAGTTAATATTTTATTGCAACGTACAGAGCAATTTCAAAATAAAATTGGGTTTTGAAGTCTCATAGCTAATAAACTATTGCATTGTTCAAACAGGCAGCCAATAGGTCAGCTTATCGTTTCAAATCATGGGAATAGTTGTTTCATAAAAATAAACGTATTAAAAAATTAAAAAGTATGTAAAAATGAAAAAAAAATGATGTTTTTTTATGTAAAGTAGATAATTTGAAATTATCCAGCATATTCATAAAATATTCACTTTTTGTTTATCGAAAAACGTTGTAATACTATTTTTATTAAAATTATCTCACATTTCAAGGTCAGGAATAAGTAAATGTAATATAATATTTGGTATAGGAATGAATATATTTAGATATAGTATTTGTTGGTATAAATAGGTCTAGAATAAATATAAATATATTATTTATTGGCATAAATAGGTCAATAATAAATATAAGTATAACACTTGGGGGAATAAATAGGTGTGGAATAAATACAGTGAAACCTCCAAGACAATTTCTATGTTGCGACAACCTCAATTTACAATTACTTTTGGGAATTGGAATTTTTTTCATACACTTTGTGCTGAAGAAAACCTTTAGAATAGACAATTAAAACCTCTCTCAGTGACCGGGAAAACATCTGCACCAAATGCGTAAAAGGTCGAATAAGGAAACACGAAAAAATATCAAAAGAATAATTTAACAAGACAAATAAGTAGATTAAAATGTATTCAAAATATTTTTGTGAGACTCTTATTTCCAGAACTCTTTTTAACGATACAACCTCATGCTGCAATTAGAGTGCGCTAAGGACGATGCTATTAATGATTTACTTTGGTGGTTTAAACTTAAATTAGAAAAAAGTTATTTTAGAAAAAACAACCATCTAGAACAAACAAGCCTTTTTTCATCTTTTAAAGCTAATTTCTTATGATCTAAAATTAAATGAAAACTTAAATAAAAAAACACAATTGCTTATTTATTTTAAATAGCTTCATCATTCACAATTGGTTAATTTGTTTTTACACGTAATTATAATAGTTGGGATCATTTTTATAGACGCTAAATTTTATTCATAGACCGGTCTTTTCATGGCGCTAATAGAAGTGTCATTTCCGCACTAAGAAAATGACACTTAAATTAAAATCGTTTCGGCAGAATCATGTACCTTCCATAACAATTTTGAAGTCAATGGAGTTAAATTCTGAAAGCAACTAAATTCCATAAACGATAATTTTACTGTTTAACGGAGAGAGGTCGCTTTTGAGAGGTTTCACTGTATAAATATAATATTTGGTGGAATAAATATGGGTAAAATAAATGTAAATATAATATTTGGTTTGACTTCACGCAATAGTTTTTAATTATCCTGAACATGTGAGAAACAAAATCAATCAAATATCAAATCTATAGTATGAAATGCATATCCTTATCGACTATTAATAAAATTCCTTGTATTTCGAAAGAGAAAATGCAGTCTTCTGTAGAATATTTTAAAAGCCACTTCATACATTAAAAGCGAACATCAGAAGAGTGAAATTTTTTATTACTTTTTTTTTAACGAAAGTTCAGAAAATAATAATCTATTTATCTCCTACTTGAACTAGAATATGTTATTTTGACATTTTCCACTGTTATCAAAATTTTCTTTCTTACTGACTTTCAAAAATTGCATGTCGGGTAAAACTGATTGTGAACAATTTTTCACACACATCCCACGATTTCGTAGACATTTTTCCTCTAGTGTCATATTTAGAAGATTTACATTCTGAGACGTCGCAAAGAGGCTAAAGTATTTCTCAAAGAATACTTGATTCTTCTCTTGTAGCACCACCGAAAAGAGATGAATAAAATTTTAATATCTCTTGTGTGATATTTGGCGCATTTCTCATTTTTGATGTTAAACTCGGTAAGTGAAATCTGAGGAAAAATCTGTTGTTGTCTGGAATAAAGTTTCTGACTTCTGATATAAAGTTTCTTGTAAAATGTCACATAAATCAACAGGGGGAAAAACAAATGAAAATAGTTTTTATGTGCGGTTATATTAAATCTTGTATACAAGCGTTGCTGTTTCACGGTATGAATAAATAAAATTCTCAAATTTGAAGTTTTCTATTTAAGAAATTCGGGGATTCTTTCGACGATTTCTTTATTCGTAAGATTTAGGATTTGTGGTATATTTTATTGTGTTACTTACAAATATTGTGTTACTTATGTATACCACACAGTTTTGTTTGTTTATTTTATGATTTCGTACGGAGCATATTTCTCAAACTTAAATTTTTATTTCAATGTTTCAATTTACACTTTATTTGCATATTGTTAGTTTATAGTTTTGTGTATCTTACATATATATTACGCAGTTATAGACCAATTAGTTTTGCATGTTTAATGTTTTATGGCTCCAACGTCTCACGAGACATATTGCGCGAACATAAGTTTCTATTGCAATGTTTTATTGTATTCTTTATTTATAGAATGCTAGTGTATTATTTGTGTTGCTTATGCATATGACACAGTTATAGACACATTAGTTTTGTTTGTTTAATATTTAATATCTCCGATTTCTCATGAGACATATTGTGCTGCGTAAACTTAAGTGTTTATTACAATATTTCCATGCATTCTTTATTCATAGGATGATAGCATATGGCAAGCTTATGTATATGGCAAGGTTATAGACCCGTAAGTGTTGTTTGTTTAGAATTTTATGGCTCCAATTTCTCACCCGGCGTATTGCTGTAAGATAAATTTTTATTACAATGTTTTAATTTACACTTTATTTGTAGAATATTAGCAAATTCTTTGTGTATTTTATGCATCTTACTCAGTTATAAACTCTTTGGTTTCGTTTGTTTAATGTTGTACGGATCGATTTTACACATGGCATATTGCTCGGACATAAGCTTTTATTGCAATGTTTCATTGTGTTCTTTATTTATAGGATGCTAGCATATTATTTGTGTTACTTATGTAAATGAAACAGTTATAGACCCATTAGTTTTGTTTGTTTAATATTGCATAGCTCCGATTTCTAACGGGACATATTGCGCAGCGTGAACTTAAAGTTTTATCAATTGTTTCAATGTATTCTTTATTTATAGGATTCTAGCATATTTTTTGTATTACTTACGTACATGTCATAGTTATAGACTCATTAATTTTGATTGTTTAACTCTTTATGGCTTTGATTCCTCACTAGACATAGTGCGCAGACATAAGTTTAAACATAGTTAATATAAGTTTTTATAATTTCATTTTCATGATGCTAGTACATTTCTATACGGAACTTATATGATGATATATTATATTATAGTAACTTACGTAGTAACATAGTTGCTTAGTAGGATTTGATGAAGCAATATAGTTTTAATAATTAAATAAAAAAATATTAAAAAAAGAATAAAAAGGGTTAAATAAGAAAAAAGAAAGAAAGAAAAGAAAAGATCCAATAAAGCAGTGCTGAGAAGCACCATGAAATCATGCTCAAAACTGATATACATATGCAGGCACAATTGAAAAGCTTAGTGGAAGTACCAGGTAAGTGATACTTTAATTTAATTAAGAAGAATTAATGAATCAGAGAAATAACATAAATCGGTTGCATCAATATGGGTATGTTTAATGCAACGAAACTATTTTTGTCTTCGCTTTACTATTAACAAACTGAGCCACACTAGTTTTTAGTATGATTACATGATTTTTATTTAAAATTAGGCACTGGTAAATGAAATAAGGCACAGAATTATTTGTCCCGCCTTCTAATAAATTGGTAATAAAATAGTTCAGATACAACTTTTTTTCGTGTATCTGATTTCAGCTTCTCTGAAAACGCCCCATACCTGGTTCTTTCCCTAAGTTCTTCAATTAATAAAGCTAAAATAATTTCAATTTTTTTTATTTATTACTATTTCTTGCCCTATCCTATGACTCTACGTTATTAAACAAAGCAAAACTCGTTTATCGTTGTTCATCCCATCAGAATAGAGATCAACTGTATTTGGCAACACTTGGCATGATGCTATTGCTGGCGGTCAACTCATGATAGTCAGAATTAACCACAATTAATTTTCTCAGGTACATATCCCTTTCTATGGGCAAAATTATCAATAAAATACTTTATATATATATATATATATATATATATATATATATATATATATATATATATATATATATGCAGATGTTGGTTTGACGGCAAATAGACATAGATAAAAACATGTGTAACAGTTATGATAACTGTTTAAAATCATTCAGCTATTTTTTTAAAGTCGTTTGAACATATTGAAATACTTTATAGAAATAAATTGTTAGATTATAGGTAGTGCATGGTGTTTGGATATTAATGTTACCGTCGTTTTGGTTTGAAATAATAACTTTACCAGATGTTGATGGTGTATTTATTTTTCCTCACATGAATAATATTTAGCGAAGCCTGTGCTTTGCTTTTTTGTCACTTTTGTCTTTTTTTTTCATCTTCTTTTTTTAACAAGGAATCTAAAAATAACATTTTTAATGCTTCGGATTATACGGTTTCAAAATAATATCAAATTGCAAATATTTATTTTTATTCAATGAGAGTAGAGTTTTAACAGTTTCGGTTCATCTAAGTGATAATTTGCTCGAATTATTATTTCCCTTTTCTGTAAGAGAATGAATGAATTAAATTGAAGTGTGATTACGAAGGATTTATTTGCAAAAAGTGTTTTATTGTAAAAAAAAAGCTTCAAAATAAAACGAGCGTATAATGATAAATTGGAATAATCTTTTTCGGCGAAACATTAATTGTTCATTTCCAATAGGAAAAAAAAGCAACAAAAGAAATACTTTCTTTTGATCCACTTCTTTTTTTTTCTGTCCATCATTGCTACAAATATCTTTTCTTTTATTTCTGTCCTCTTTCACGGCAATCTGTGGATTTTTTTCACTTCATATGTTTTATGATAAATGGTAAATTTAGCGATTGGCAAGGGCGCAGAAAGATTATTTTTCATAGATGATTTTTTCTTTCCAATTCTTATTGGAGGGTTCTTTTCTTGTTTGTTTCATTTATATAAAGTGACTCTGATGAATTGCAGTTTATTGCTCAATTATTTTGTAGTGCTATGCGGATTTGATTTGGAATAAAAAAAAAGCAAAATGAATTCTTTACTAGTATCAGTGATAAAAATAAAATACTGAGAAAATTGGATAAATAATAAATAATGCATGGCATTTTAATTTTGTTTATGCAAAATACATTTAATTTGTGCGGTGTAATTAAAACAAAGCAATTGATTATATATATCCACGCGGCTGTACAAAGCTGCACTATTTAGTACTTTTCACTTAATACTATGTGAAGAAAGTTTGGAGTTGAATCATTGATTAAAATGTATAAAAGATCTGAAGATTGTTTGTAGTACGTTTTAACCGAATTAATAACGTAAAAAAGAATATGCACATTAGCATGCAACGTGACATGAAATTGAAAAAACACAAGGCGATATAAAATGTGCATATTTTTTCTTAAGAAATTGAGGTGCAGAATTGATCTTAACTTTTCTCTTAGAATGATAAAAAACAGCGCGATTTTGGGTAAATTTTTGAAAGAAATTAACTATAAATGTTTAAAATCGTAGAGAGTATAGCGGAAAAACAGGGGGCCAATTTTCAAGTGGAATTAACTAAAATTTATTTCTTATTCTAGCGAGCGTTTGAATCTTCAAAGAAAACTTTGATCCTAATGGAACTAGAGTTCTGACGTTTTAATGGTTCTTTTAGTTTTAAATGATAATTTTTTCAAAAATATAACGTAATTAAATTATCCAAAAAATCAAAGAAAAGTTTTCAGAACATGATGCTGACTTTTACACGAACCTCCACGTAATTAATGCAATGTGCAATCTTTTTTTCTTGAACATCATAGAAAATCGATTCTGACTTCAACCTACCAAATTGATTAAAATTTAAAGAGTAGTTATCGTTTAAAGAACAGTATATGAATTCCATTAAATTTGTTTAAAAAGATAATTTCAATAAAAATAAATTTGAACGTCTTTCTTACATTTAGATGCAACTATGTGATTAAGTATAAATAAAAGCTGCTTGATTTGTACTACATCAAAACCAAAATTCTCCATTATCTTCCGTATTTGAAGGAGAAAAGTAAACAAGTTTCTAATAAATGTTAGGATATCTCGTATGCATTTACAGCCTCAAAACTTCGGAAGGTCGAAAAGGCTTTTTCCACCAAATAACGCTAAGTTGGTCCCATTGTTAAAACGAGTGTCTTTAATTTGTCGTCAAAATGCTATTTTGTGTTGCTAAAATGAGTAAAATCGCCAAGGTAAAATATATTTTGAGAAAATTGCGTGTTTACACAAAAAATGATTATAGATTCATTTTTTTACTGTCAAAAATATATAAGCAACACATAGTTTCATCGAAAGGAGATTTATTCTGTTTTATATTTATAATCAGAGTTAAGAAACACGAACATAAAAATTCGAAATAGTTGATATCATTAACTCGATTTTCAATTCTTATTTTGACTTATTGGCACCTATAATGTCCAAATTGGTTATCACTAGTGTATTTTAATGGTGCTTCTTGAATTATTTATAAACACTTTTAGCTATTTAATAAATTATCTATTATTTATACAATGTAATTTTTAATTATAAAAAAATGCGAATTATATATGTAAAAAAATTATCCAAAAACCCAAAAATTGGTTGCCTTTCTTTGAATGCTTCTATTACTAAATAATTAATTTCAAAACTATAAAATTTCATTTTGTTATAATTTTTTGATGAATATTAGTTGTATTTTCCTTTTGAAGTGTAAATTTATTTAGGTGAAAATTTTTTTTTCTTTTTGCGGAATACATTGAAAGGGAACTTCTTAAAAAACAATAATAAGAAAACTCTGAATATTAGTTTGATTAAAATATGTTGAATGACATCATAATATTTGATAAATATTTATTAGAATCTTTCGATTAGACAGTTCTTAAATTTATCAACTTACTTTACAAAATATATATTGATAACAATTGTACAAAGAGACTTTCGAATTCTTTTGTCTCACAAAACATTTTAGTTTAAAACAAAACCTATTTTTTTTTAAAAAGCTTTCTGCCATTTTGTAAATGTTTGTTTCTTAAGTTTTTTGTTTGAAGAGGGCATTTTCAAAAAGGGTTTACATGGAAACATGCGAGGACTTATTTTGGTTTAAATATTAGAATTGCGTGTTTTTCTGGTTAAATTCTACTCATGGGAAAAATATCCAGCATTCTTTTTCGAAGAAAAAAAAATCCTCCGTTATTATGCAGAAGTTTTGGTTATTTTATTTTGTGATTTTTGCTTTGTTGTGTTGAGACTTTGAGTTTAAAGCATAAACATAGAATTTTAAATGTCTGAAAGTAGGGAGGGTGCTTTCTTTTTTAGAATAACAAATATAGCCCTTGTATTTTGCCTTTGAGTGTTTGAAGAATACATTCTTTTCCAGATAAAGGTTAAAAAGTATTTTATTTTTTTCATTGTTATTTATAGAATTTATAGTTCATTCGGACAAGCTATTAAGGCAACTAAAAAATAAATGCCTAAAACAAATGGAAAAGGCTATTTAAATTAAAGTAAAAGAGCAAAGATTTATAAAATGAATTTTTCGTTTTTGTTTTATTTCATTGAAACTAGATTGTCTGGCTTTTGCCTGTTTTAATAGTTCACCCTAGAGTTCCTATATTTAAACGCATTTTAAAGAGTTACGATAAATAGGCAACAGCTTGTGATTGGCAATGAGTCAAAATTTACCGAAGGAATGAAACAGAGCTTTCCCTTAAAGTAAACATGGTCTGCATCGGCTAGGTATCTAGGTATCATTTAGAAAAATATTCTTGCAAATAAAAGATATTTGGATGGTAAAGACATTTCTAATAAATAAAATGAAAATTCTGTTAATAAACATAAAAATTTACTGTAATAAAATTTTTTTTTTGAAATTTCTTCTGTTTGTTATGATAACGGTTTATCAGAAATTCTGTATTTTCTTGAAAAATAAAATTTCTTTAAAATTATGATTGTTAACATCCGTACATTTAGTAAAAATATAAAGCTGAAAATTTCATCTCATCAAGAAGTAAAAAATGTTTTTCACATCCTCTCAACACTCACGGTAAAATTAGATTTTTATTCTTTTGATTATCATTCAGTCTTATTATCAAAAACATAATCTGACTACTTATAACACTGTAGTCTTAAGACTTTTGATGGCAATGTCTCTTATAAAATTGGTTATAGATTTTATATCTTACCACTTGGTAAGGTTAATTTAAAAAATTGCATTACTGTATTAATCTTAGTTAGATAAAGGTTAATTATTTCATGTGTTCACATAAATGTTTCTTTCAAACGTTTAATTAAAGTGTTTAAAATGTCTTCAACTCCTGTGTTCTTAATTTTAAGCAGTAGATAAAGTTATTTAATAATACGTTGATACAAAAAATGAAACTTATGCCAAATGACGAATAGGTACAAAGTGTAACACAAAATTTTGATATCAAACAAAACTTTTTCTTATAAAATTTTTAAGTGCTGAATTTGAGAATGTTATTTACTTTGATGCTACTTCAATGATTCCTAAGTTATTAGCCCTCTCTGAAAAAAATCAGTTATAAGGTCTTGTCCTTTATTAATATTTATCAAAGTAAAAGCATTTGAGGTAATAATCATTATCTTTGTATATTAGTCATTTAAGATGGAATTCAAGGCAAAAGTCGATTTGAGGTAATAATAATTATCTTTCTATACTAGTCATTTATAAAGGATTTCAAAGCAAAAGTTGATTTGAGTTAATGATAATTATCTTTGTATACTAGTCATTTATGAGGGAATTCCAAGCAAAGGTCGATTTGAGTTAATAATGATTATCTTTGTATACTAGTCATTTATGAGGGAATTCCAAGTAACAGTCGATTTAAAGTAAAAATAATTATCTTTGCATACTAGTAATTTGTAATTGAACTCAAAGCAAAAGTCGATTAGAGGTAATAACAATTATCTTTCTGTACTAGTCTAAGTGGAACTCAAAGTAAAAGTATCGGGTTAAACTCGCTTTCATGGAGGTTTTAATATTAAACCTCTTATGAGTTCAATCGAAATGAAAAGTGAAAAATAATATAAATAAACACTTTGATTTATTATATATTTTTCATCGATTATACTCATATTTCATGTAATTAGTTATAAAAACATAAAAAACTATTTTCATTTATTTTTATTGAATTCTTTTATGCAAAATATCAAAGTAGTGGTTTTGAAATAAAACATATTTTTTTAAACAGCAAAATAATTTTTTAAAAATTTTTAATTTAAAAATAGCAGTTAATTTGGATTTAAATTTTTAAAAAGAAACTTTAACTTTGAAAAACAGGTTATTAAAATTTTGTATTTGCACAATTTTGCAGTTTTAAAGTACAGTTCATCTAATAAATATTATTAATATCATAAGTCAATTAAGTTTATTATTATTTTTTTTTAAAAATCGATTAATATTAAACCTCTTATGCGTTCAATCGAAATGAAAAGGGAAAAATAAATAAACTCTTTGGTTTATTACACATTTTTTAATCGATTATACTCATATTTTATGTAATTAGTTATAAAAACATAAAAAATTCTTTTATTCCTTTTTATTAAATTCTTTTACTAAAATACCAAAGTAGCGACTTTAAAATAAAACATATTTTTTTAAACAGCAAAAAAAATTTTTTTTTAATTTTTTATTTAAAAATAGCAGTTAATTTGGATTTAAATTTTCAAAAAGAAATTTTAACTTTGAAAAACAAAATGTTATAATTTTGTATTTGCACAATTTTGCAGTTTTAAAGTACAGTTCATCTAATAAATATTATTAACATCATAAGTCAATTAAGTTTATTATTTTTTTTAAATTGTTTAGTTTCATTTGAATGACTCGATATGACACATTGAATGATAAATTTCTTTAATTCGATATAGAAGAATTTTTAATGCATCGCAAAGTAGATAATATTACTTTTCCTTCCATTACTTCTTATTCCTTATATTTTTGACCTCTGTTATTTCTATTTTAATAGAATTTTATAAATGGATTCGAATTAAGTGGTGCAACTGACTGACATAATACTTTTTAAAAAGTGTGTAATGCAAGCAACGAATTTTTTTTCCGAACAAAATCTGACGAGAATGATGTTTTGCATTTTGAAATAAACCTTCTGCTTCTTTTAAAAAGAGAATATTATATCTCGAAACGTCACTTAAGTAAAAAAGGGACGAATAAATAAATAAATAAAAGAAACTGTACACTTGACGCAGCAGTATATTTTCGTGTAAAGATTAATTTGCTAATGTTTGCCAGAAATATATTTTCTTACTTTGGTGTAAATTTTTTATTGCAACTTAAAATTTTTATTAAAAATGTTTGCAATTTTTATTTTACTCAAACATTTTTGTTTCAAAAATAAAATGTTTCATTTTATAGTTGGTAAAAATAAAGTCTTTGAGTTAAAATAGGATAAAGAATTAAATTTTTATAAACAGAAAATAACTTTTATATTACATTATAATTAATCTTTAAAAACACATTTATTTTGTTTTATTTTGAATGGCTAAATTCTATAATTTAATGCGTTAGCAGTTACAAATATTAAAAAGGTTTTTTTTTTAGTTTTTTAATGAAAGACTTATTTAGTTCTAAATTATAAAATTATTCTAAGGTTTGTAAAATGCTGCTATAATTCTTTAAAGATAATTTTTGAAACGTTTTTAGCGAAATATTAAAATAAATTTTTTTAAGCAAATGTGTGTCTTAAAAGAAGCGCCTCCTTTAACTTTTTATGGAATTTCAGTTGGAAAAATAAATTTTTGCTTATTATGATTTAAATTGTGATTTAAGAAATATAATTTCTTCTTAAATTATGTACGTAGTCAGGCATTTTAGGGTTAAATAACCGTAATTATTTTATATTTGTCATTTTCACAATTACTCATTTTTTAAAAACAACAAATATCTTGCAAGGATAATACAAAATGAATTTAATAAAATGTTTAAATTATTGCAATAATGTAAAAAAAGTCTACATACACTTTCTTTACTAATTTTTATATATAACATGACAAAAGGTAAACATTAAGAATTCGAACAATAACCAGCTGTGAGCCCAGGGGCATGTTAAGACTCCACAGTTTCAAGACAAACAGCATTGTTGGGGCAATGTAGCATCATTGTTTACAATCCGTCTTTACTCTCCAAACAAGTTGGTACCCATTGATCTGAAGCTGGGTAGGTTACAAGCCCTCTCTGTGGATTGAACCCCAGTCATTCACAACGACAGCTCAGTGGCTTTACCTACTGTGTCATCGCGGCTCATATGACAAAAGGTATTACTTTTTAATTTTCATCGGAGATATCGATATTTACCAGCGATTAAAAAACATATCATAAATCTAAAAAGAGATGAGATACTAAGATAAGTTCTATGAAGCGTAAAACATGATAGATATTAATAATTTTTGAATTGTATAAAGTGGAAGAAAGATTTAAACATTTACTTGATTTTCCGCAGAGTAGTATTGTTTTCTGTAAAAAAAAACACATAAAAAAGGTTCTGCCAGTATTGATTTTAAAAGATTAAATTAATTAAGGACTTTTTAAGGATTAAATTAATTTGTAGCTTAATGACGAATTTTTTTTGGCATTATCTTAAATGGCATTATCTCAAAGTTTTACCGATCAATTTTATGTGTGTTTGAAAATTAAAAATTTTTCTGTTTTAAATAATCACTCTAAGCTCCACAAATGAAATATCCAGAAATTCGCACTTGAAGCATGGAATTATTGCGTGGAACTAAGCAAAACATATTTGTACTTCCTATTTCGCTTTTGTGTAATCGCAATATTTGTCTCGTGTGTAAGACAGTATCAAATTGGTTCGCCAAATTTCGTACAGATAACTTTCGCCTTACAAATGAGTCGCATTTTCGCTTTGAATCAAAGGTCAATATTGATGAATTAAGGGTCACCGTTGAGACTGAACCACCTGAGATTATCACAACTGGCAAGATTCAAAAATCAAATAATACCGTCAGGTAAGCACTTCATTTACGTTGCACTAGAGTTGCACGATAGGCTATTAGCGATGCTTGGGGAAACATCCCTGACGATGATCCGAAGATCAAATAATGCAGACTAATAATGCATCTCATTGTATTACAACACTAAACCACACGCTGCTCATAGGTTGTTAAACTACAGAAATTGGAATAGAATTTCTTTATCATCATCCGTAGTCAGAGCCAGCGCTAAGCATTCGTCACCTCGCCAAATGCCATAAAATCGTTAATTTGGCGAACGATTTTTTCCATTGGAAAGAAAAATATATATTTAATCCGATCCTCAAAATTACGTCAAAATGAATTTTTCTAAGCAAATTAGTACTTTTTATTCGATTACAGTAATTTTCGGTAAATACGTCCCATAGTCACTTATAATTGGGTCCAAATAATATGAGCTTGAAACAATCTATCGTAAAATAGTCTTCTATAGGAAGAAATTAATAAAAAAAAATTGTTAAGAAATGCATTTCGCTAAGACTTTCGAAAATTGGCGAACACTTTTGTTATTTGGCTAATTTACAGGCTAATAATTTTAAATCCTCAGCTCGGACCCTTCATGTTCAACACTAGGTCTGACTAACTACGACATCTTCTTCAATTAGGAAAAATTTTAATAGGAAAACAATTTAATTTCTATAGTACTGTGAAACTTGTCTTCCAGGAATTTATTGACTTTTCGTCCTTCAGGGTTTCATCATTTTATACCAACTTGCTAATTTTAAAATGTAGGAAGGGAAATTTTTAGCAGAAAAATTTTCAAAATATAAAATTTTTCACTATGTTTTACCCGAAAATTTAAAATAAAGAAAGACAACTTTTTGTTGCATGTTTATCGGACATATTTGCACTTTCCATATTATTTTTTAATTTGTCAGTTTCTGCACCATTTAAGCAAAAATTACAGGTTATAATTCTAACTTTGTAATCCACATAAATAAATTAAGTTTGATTCTGTTGTTTTTTTCTTAAAAGGATTTGTTATGATGTTTACTTAGCAACTCATAACAAGTCAATTCACTCTATTTCATAATAAAACTGTACGATCAGAAAATGAATAACCCATGTTTCTTATTTGATAAACAAAATAATGAGGTAGTGGAAGAGCAGAGGAGAGAAGATGGCTCCACCACACTGTAGTGATAAAGGGAATTCCGCTCTTGTAACTAATACTAGATTGGGATAAAGGAATTCTTTCTGATCTGTCTGGTGATAAGCGACGACAATGTCGTGCTTTCAACTATTGATTTTGAGCATGATCTACAAAAGGAATGCCCAATCTTCGCTTAGTAGAAGCATCTCTGATTTATTTAATCCTATGCTTTACAAATCTGAGTGTGATCCAGAAAATTATGACACCAACATCATATAATCTTGGTGCTGACAAAATTAGAAAAGTGTTTGTAGAAAAATTGCAATCAAAATCGTATTATACATATTTCTATTAATAAAAATTCTTGATTGTATAAGTCAGTAGTCGGCAAACCGTGGCGTATGAATCAAATGTGGCGTTTTGGTTCCTTGAGTATAACTCTACCACAAAGCAGCAAGTTAAAATAGAAAAAGTCTGAAAACTAAAAGCCCAATACTTCGACACATTGTGGTGAGAGTATGCTTTCGACTTTATCAACCTTTATCTATCAAAAGGTACCACAAGAAAGAATCTAGTTAACATGTGTATATTAGGGAATTGGTATATCATAATCTTAGTGGTAATTACGCCACATTACCCCAGCAACCAAAATTTTATCTGTGATAGAATTCGATGAACGAATACCGCTAGTAAATTAATCCAGTTTATTTAATTATTATCCATTGGCAAAATGGGTCTTAGTTTGGATTTAATGGCGTCCACACTTTTCAACTGTGCTCAAGAGTAATAGTAAACAGTGCGCATGCGTCGTCATTGCATGCGTTGCTATGGCGACCGCTGCTGTTTTTCTTTTTATTCTCACTAGCTGGCATTTTTAATGTATTTACATGATAATAATTTAAAGTATTTTTATATTATTTTTATTATTAACGTATAATTACTGGCTTTACGGTGATTTTAAAATAAATATGAATGCTGAAGAAGGAAAAGTATTTTGTGACGTCTTGAAACACGAACTTAGGCAGGATATGAAAATCAATCCGACGACAAACATCAATTGAGACAGTTTTTGCAACCCATGATTTGAAACGTTGCGGCGTTTAATGGAGTCAATCCAGAAAGAGAAAGCATTTGACCAACGGGTAACCAGTGATCTTAATAAGGAGATCAAATTTTTTTTTGTTGACTTTGCTTTTTTTATTTCTTTTCTTTCTTTCTCTCTTTCTTTCCTTTTCTTTTTGTTATTGGCCGGGAGAATTGTACTTATTTCACCGGATTTGTGAGTGCTATTTAGTGAGCAAATCAACTGTTCAACGTGGACCAGCCATCAATGTTGACGAGTTCATATCACGTCCGGAGGTCACCGTGATGGAATAACTATTTTATTATCTATATTAGATCGTGCAAAGATTTAATCAAATGAGCATTTTGCTCGTAAAAAGAAAATATCACATTCTTGCTTGAAAACAAAACCTTATTAGCTTTTCTTTACGTGCATGCCGCCACACTGCAAAAGATGTTCTGCTGTTCGGGTCGTTCTGCTCTAGGGTGACATTATTGTTTATGTCGGCTTGACGATGATTTTATTCGCCGATGCTTGACGATGATTTTATTTATTAGAAAATAATTCTGGCATATGTTCAGAATTATTTTCTTGGTATAGATTGTCAGAAAATTAATTCTGATAATTGCATTTTTTATTTCAAGGTAACAGTTTTAAATATTAGAGTTTTTCTCAGCTGATATCGGGAATTCTGAGACAACAAAGCAACGTAAGCCATAGCCAAGAAAGCCTCTCTAAATACTAATTTAACAGAATAAAAAATTTCTCCCTATAATATTGACACAGGCAACTTTAAAATACAGTTGCTGCATTTACAATTCAAAGAATTATGTTGTTCAAAATTTAAACATCTTAGCGTTTATAAAGGAACAATGGAGAAAACAAATGTGAGCTTAGTTCACAGCAAAAATGGTCAGTTTTAAAAGACCTGGAGAAAGAAGAGATATTGATTTTTAATGCATGGAATAGTATACATGACTCATATGATCAGCTGAAAAAATTAGCGTTTTCTGTTCTTTTCTTATTCGGGTCTATATATTCACGCAAACAAACATTTTCAAGCATGAATCTTAACAAGATAATAAATTGAGAAGTCGTATTATTGATTAGAATCTGAAATCATGCTTACATTTTACATCATTTGTATGTAACAATTAGAAGTAACATACAAATATCATTTCTCACACTTTTCTAGGAGATGCAAGTCCATTGTTCACACAAGGGCTTGTTCGCCATTATAGCGATTTAAGTCTATGGGTAACATACAATTTTATTTCATCAATAAATAGTAATATCGTTATTATATGCAAATAACAAGTTTCATTTGATATAATGCAGTTTAATTAAAATTTAAAAATTGAAGTTTTAAGTTAATTTTATTGTGAAGAGAAAAAAGATGTAGTGTTGAGAAAGGTATGTAAAGATGGTTTGAACTCAGAGAGGAATGAACGAAAAACGAATTGCAACACAAATCGAGTATGCAAGATAAGTATGGATGGGGGAGTTGGAAGAGGATCGACTTCAGCTAATGTACGTTGATCAATTTAGAACGTGCTCAGTAAAAGCCAGCGTAAGATTACCTTCATTAATTGAATAGCACCTATTAAATTAGATATTAAAAAAATTTACCTCTCGAAAGAGATTTCAAAATTTCAAGAGGAATGAACGAAAAACGAATTGCAACACAAATCGAGTATGCAAGATAAGTATGGATGGGGGAGTTGGAAGAGGATCGACTTCAGCTAATGTACGTTGATCAATTTAGAACGTGCTCAGTAAAAGCCAGCGTAAGATTACCTTCATTAATTGAATAGCACCTATTAAATTAGATATTAAAAAAATTTACCTCTCGAAAGAGATTTCAAAATTTCTCGACTGTTGATAATTGGCTCTGTTGACTAATGAGTTTTACCGGCCACTGAATACTGATCATATCACATTTTAGCTTTTCATGAAATGCGTCAGCATCATAAATAAAAAAAAAAGTACTTTTAGTAGGGAACTGCATTTCAGAACATATGTTTTCATTCAGATATTCATAAATTATTTCATTAAATAAAATATTTTGTCTAACATTCATTTGTTTCGTTGAGAAATATGCAGTTATTTTAGTACATATTTTGGTTTCGCTTTAGATATTTATAAGACAATTTAGTAAATTCATGGATTAAGTTTAGTTGCTCAATAAGACTTTTTTTAATGAATTACTGAGACATATATGAATAATAGTTAATAAAGAATTATTATATTTTAGCTTACCAGCTATGCTTTGTTTATATTTTTTTGTAAGAAAGAGAAAACTCAGTAGGGTATTATATTCGGAGTTAATGAAAATACTCTAGTTTTGTTTATTTGTAGCCTTTAATAATTGAGAGTTTAATTTAAAATAATTTATTAATTTAATAGCTTAGAAAATGTTTCGGAAAATTTCTTAGAAAGTCTTCTGTTTGAAAGTTTCCTAAAAAATCCATATCTTTGCCCTGCGTATCCAGGAGATGCTTCGGCCATCTATTTGATTAAGTAGCCCACGCTTTTTCCATTTATGAATTCCTTTCGAATTTTCTGTGATAATTATTTGTTTTTTCAGATATATGTTAACTGATGACGTCAGTTGTTCATATTTCTGCGAAATATACAAGAATTGTTTATGTTATTTTGAGTGCTTTTCTCAAGAAGTGCTGTTTTTTACTAAAAAAATCGTAAAAAAACGCTTTAATTGGTGCAATAATTACGAGAAGGACTTTATAGTGCCTTTTCTTGAATTGTATCATGTTAAACTTTATTTCTAATAAATGTTTCGTAAGTATTTCGCATATTTTCATTAGTATGTGCGTTTTATTTTTGTACGTTATAAAATAAATCGTTATTTAACCAAGATTAATTTTCAAAATGTTAATTTTATATGATTATTAAATTCTTATGATTGAATTATATACTGAAAGCAAGAATCTTTAATTAAAAATTTTTTGTACATTTTAATTCTGAAACATATGTAGATTTGTACATATGTACATGTACATATGTACATATGTAACATATGTACATACTCTAATGAAAAATCATGATAATCTAAAACATATGTAGATTTAAAATACGCAATAAAAAAATTAGGCAATTTTTGAATCGGTTTGATAAGAAAATTTCGAAGCTAGAGTGTCAAATAGCAGAAGTGTATAGATAGTATGAGTGCATACTCTAATGAAAAAATTAATTACTTATCTTTATAAGTTATCAACAAATTTTGTTCTATGAATTCGATCTTTGACGAGCTAATAGAAATTCCTTTATTTTTACAGCAATTAATTTAAAGAAAACGATGTTTGTGAAAAAGCTTTAAATTTTTTTTATTTATAATTAATGTTTTGAACTAAAAGAGTACAGTAATTTCATGTATAAATAAAACAATTTATCCAATCCGAAAACTAACTATATTAATTGATTTTAAAAATTTGTGATTTAATTGTCATTTAAATTGCCAATATTAAAGACAAATTCATTGAGCTCCCATGAAAACTACTTTTCTTATTTTAGTTATTTGAGAGCTGCATATTTGGAGTAGACAATTTCCAAAAGTTTTGTTCCAAATAACGAAAGATAAGCGTATTTAACAATTATTCAAAGTAAAAAGAAAAACGGAACTCCGTAAGTAACTTCCGTTAATTTAATTGCCTCGACTTATTTAAAGGAGTTTTCATTGTTTCAGAATAAACATGCTTAAAATGTTTCGGAAATATTTCCGGTCTTCAGTTGTAGATAGAAAATGTAAAAGTGAAGTGAAGTTTAAAGGGTTTCCTCGCTTTTAGATAATGCTGAATACTTGGAAAAACGAATTTGCCTGGTATTTCATAGGTAAACAATTTGAAAGATTTTGGGTATTATCATGTAACCTATCTAACATGCAAGTAAAATAAAATTTCAAACAAAATAAAATAATCATTCTCTGTTAATTTGTCAGAAATGAAGCAAGACTGATTTAGTATAACTTCCTGTCTGTAGATTAAGGATAATTCAGAATCACACGGAAACTGAAGTCTAAAGTAAAAATTTCATTTTTAGACATTAATATGGAAATTAAAGGAAGCCACCAGATGATGCCTATTGTACGTCACAACAATAAGAGTGTTAAATAGGAGTAAATAAGGAAAAAAATTAAAATGTCTTAACCGAATAGTTATGACACAAAGGACGCTTGTGATTGACTTTTTACTTAGTAGAATTATCAGCTTCCTAGTACATTAGCATACTAAAGATAGTAGTATCAGAAGAACTTGGAATTACCCAAAGTGTCATCTCTAAGCTTTGGCAGCGATTTCAAAATGACGGAAATGTGTGTACCTTTTATCATCCAAACAACATCATTGGACGTAACCGATACGGTGGTGCAGGATTGCTCATTCAATGGGGAATTATAGTGCCTCAACAAATCTGTTTGTTTAAATCAGAGCCATGACAACTCAAATGCATTGGGACATCATTCTGGAACAATATGAATGTTTGTTTATGGGTGTCATGAGAGCAGAATTTGTGTTTATGGATGAACAACGCCTATTCTCACCGAGAAAACATTGCAAGCAAATGCCTTCAATCTGAGGATATCACTCGTAGGGAACAGACAGCATTCTCACTTGACTTGAATCTGATTGAACTTGTGTGGGACACGCTTGAATGACGAGTTGAAGCCAATCATCCACTTCCTACATGTGCAGCGGAATTTTGGAAAGTATTGCTTGTTGAATGAAGTAATCTTTCCCAAGATCAGCTCGATAATTTAATATTCAGCATGCCTAGGCATTGCACGAACTGTATTTCATCTCATTGGTGGCATACAATGTATTAACAATCATACCAACCATAATATTAAGTTTTTATAAAAGAGATATTTCTTATAATTGTTCCAGGGTGCAAAAATATTATTTTTTATGAATAGTATCATACATACAACATCACCTGTTTTGTATCTTTTGTTTAATAAATGGGCTTTATGAATAAGTCACGTTTGTTTTGTTTCTGAACCTTTATTTTCCGATGCCGGCATTATCCTTAGTTTATGGACTTTAGTGTATTTTATATTGTGATTCTGATTTTAAATTTCAATCAATCGTTTTTGTTAGTACTAAAAGAAAATCAGTTTATTGTTGAACAATAAAATTGCTACATTGAAATAATTTAATCATCATTTTTTAAAATCGTAATTTTAATGCTGTACAAATTAAAAATACATGATCTTTTCACGATCCTCTATCATCATGGCACAATAGGCATGTCCTCGGAAGTGACTATACAAAAAGGCACATCTGCTCAGCCCGTCCTGAAAACTGACAATAGAAATACATAAATGCACTTGTCCTGTCCAAGAAAGTGGTAATGGCTTACGCGTCCTGTTCTTGCTAGGGCAATGAGAAAACTAAAATCATGTACACGGCTTTGGGAAGTGACAATGGAAAAACGTAAATACACTTGGCCTGTTAAAGAAAGTGGTAATTGTTAACGTAACGTGGTCCGTCCATCTAGGCAATAGGAAAACGAAAATCACGTAGACCGCCTTAGGAAGTGACAGCGGAATAACGCAAATTCCTTATTTATGCTAACATATGAAGTAAACAAAAGGTTTTAAATGCCGTTTTCTTATGCATGATAGTTTCACATTCGTATAAGAATTTTCTCCTTTAGATGAAAAACTCCTTAAAATGTTTAATTTTCTACCATTATATTCTGACTTTAAGAAAAAAAACTATAGTTTTAATATTATAAATTATTATACTATATTTTATGATGTATTTTATGATATTATATTTTATGATAATAAATTTCATGATAAAATATTTTATGATGTTATATTTTAATAAAATGAGTTTTGTGATATATTTTCATGAAAATCAATGTTAATACTTTTAATGTGTCATTTTGTGCAGATTGTATTTATATGTAATTTATAATACCAGCATACGTCATACTAGTACGGCAACAGTACATTAAATAGTTTATATATTATAAGATTGCACTTTAAGTAAATTACACTTTAAGATGATGAAAATCTTATTAGAGTAAAGAAACATTATCTAAATTTTTCAGTTCTTTTACCGAGTTTACACTTTTTCAAACTGTACTGAGTGACTTTTCATTATGCAGAATTTCATTACATTTTAATTTTCATTTATTACACAAAAAAGTCATTTTTTAAGAAATTCTTTTCAGAAAATCACTCATCGTATAAATTCTTTTTCGGTTTCAGTTTTTCCTTTTCTGTATCCTTAGGAACAACATGTTCGAAACGATAGAAAAAAAATTTAAAAGCTTAGTCTGGGTAGAAATTTTCTGGAAAAGGATTTCTAATTTAAAGGTCTCTCTTAGAAAGTTAAAGGCAAAGTTTTTTTATGTGCAAAATAGCATGAAAAAAATGTTAGGAAAAAGTTTTCATTTGATCTGAAATCTAATATTAGAATGCATCCTATGTCTTTTACTTTTCTTCTGCAAGGAAATTCTCCCCTTTCTTTAGTTTGACTGAAGAAACAGTTTTTTTAAAAAACTTTTCATTCAATTTATTTGGAAAAAAAAATTTTTTTTTTCAAATGACAAAACTTTTCATTTTCATTTCTGCCCTTTTCTTTGTTTGAGTTAATCGTTATCTCAAAATTTTCTTCGTTACCTGCAGATGTTATAGTTGAAAGAAAGAGTTCACATATGAAGACTGGAATTTAAAAAGGTTGTAAGTACGTTTTTTTCTTCAAATTTTTCTTCCACAAAAATGTATCTACATTCCAAAGTCAATGTAACGAAACTAGCTTAAGAACCTCTGACGTTTGTTTAACTCAAGTTGAGATTTCTGCATTGCAAGCATTCTTCTCACAATTTTTAAATCTATTTTCCTCAGAATTTAGAATTATAGTTTATTTTTGGTCTTTTTTTCTGTTATTAAAAATTTTATTGCTAATTCAAATCTCAAAAAATATGATTAAATGCTCTTTATATTTACCAGTTTACAACAGACCAATTTTTACCAGCATTTCCTTTATAAGAATGATGGCAATTCATTGTCTTCTATCAAAAGATTTGGTCTTCTTGCTTTGAATGGCAAAATGGATAAAAATAAACATGCACATCTTTGTTAAAAAAGCAACTATCCACGCATTTGTCAACTAGGTCACTCATTTGTTAAATAAGTAAAATAGATGAAAAATTCGATTCAGAGTTATATTCATAATGTGAAAAAAGAAGCATTCAACCATTCTCTATAATATCTTTTTATAAAGTATATTCATTTACATAGTAAAATAATAATGCTAAAAAGTAGAAAGTTTTCGTAATCTTTTTAGAGAAAATTTCTCTTCCTTTAAAAAATAAAAAGTTTCTGAAAAATTATATCTCAATCTGTAAAAAGACTCATCTTTTTCTGCAAACAGACAAAACCTGAAATTATTGATGCAAGTTTATTTGTTATAGGTACATATTTTTTTCTGTTTCAAATACGAAAATCTAATATCAAAATAAACTAGGCAATTCTTCTCTTCGTCATAAAATTGAGTTCTTCTAGTTGTCATGTAAAGCAACATTTTGTGTATGCAACTAGTTTCAGTACTTTCATTCTGCCGTGCAATAGAATAATCAATTTAATTACATTGACATATGTTAATTTGATTCTATCTTGGAGTACCTTTTGATAGATGGAGGTTGACATTGTTGGTAGTCTAGCCCCACAAGAGCGGCTAGCGGGCACGCTTGCCTCAACGAACACTCTACATAGGTGGCTTTCATCCGTGATCTGAACCCGCCTATCTCGACAGAAACGTTCCCCTCGATATGAACACGCCTAGTTTGATGGATGGCACACAGTGACTTGCAATTTGTAACTGAACTCTTCTTGCTGTTGCTACTCAATCTAGATTCGACACAACGGGGTTCTTTAGCCTAGTCCCATATGAGTTACTCGTGAGAGTGATTTGTACACGCTTGCCTCAACCAACACTCTACAATCCAATATTGGGATGTTTATATTTTGTAATATTGGTCCTAGACTGGCTTGCAATAATGGGCCAATATTATTTTCCATGTAGGACCCTTATACAGTTATAAAGTTGGGTAAACATTGGAATGTCTAGATTTTTCAAAATTGGTTCTAGAATAACTTTCACTAATGGACCAATATCATTTTCTATGTAGGACCCTTATGGAATTATAATGTTGGGTATACATTGGGATGTCCAGATTTTCTAATATTGGTCTTAGAATGGCTTTCAATAATGGACCACGAGTCATTTCTATCTAGGTCCCTTATAGGTTCATATTGTTGGAAGAATATTAGTCTGTCTATATTTTGTAATAATAGTCATAGATAGAAATGAATCTTGTTCCAATATTGAAAGCCATTCTAGAACTAATATTTAAAAATTTAGACATCCCAATATTGGTCCTTCTGTGCAAGTTCTTAAGGGACCGATATTAGCCAATTTTGAACCCAGCACGGGCAAATGTAAAATTTTTGTTAGGGAAGTGATAAAAAATTCACAGTTGAGATTCTTATATATTTGGCAATTTCGCATAATAATCTACGTATTGAAAAAAATTGAAAAAAAAAACTATTTTTTTATAAGCTTTCACAATTTTTATTCTAGCTTAATGGTATTATATAGCAAGGAAAAGAAAACAGGTGTCAAGCCACTTTTCTCGAAATCTATCAAGAAGCTATAACGTCATTTTTTCAATTTCACGGTAGTATTGTACAGCGTGGTTCTGTAGTTCCTGCTTCATGTAAGTGAATTATAGCGAATATTGAGCGCCTTTTATTATATAAAGCTTGATAACTCATCTTAGGTGGTTTTAATATGTTTTCATAGTAGTTAAAATATCCGGTTACTGTCACCTACAGTCCCTGCTTCAGCCCTATTTGGCAGCCAAACAACATATTTTCCACAACACTCCATATTGATTATCATGCAAAATGAAGAAGTAATTCTTTTTCTCCTCGACAGATGGCAGCATGCCACTGTAATTTGTAAGCTTCAGTTGAAACTTCCCAAAAATCCGATGACAGATTTTCCGCCATTGTGAGTCATATTTGAATTTTTTTAAAATCAACAAAAGTTGAGGCAACAAGTGAAATATTATGCCTAGCACAGTCATATTTCTTATAAAAATGTGTATAAATAATGTTTTTGAATCACAAAAAAAATGTCGGTTTTGCCAATTTAAGAGGAAATATTTAGAACCTTCTTTCCTTTTATTGGAAATAGTTGTTCGTTTTGAAATGAAACTTATTGTTATCAATCCAGTACTCATTGAGATTTGTTAATGGAGAACCCAGGTAGTTTTTAATAAAAATCCTACATAATCTTGTTGCAAGTTTTCTATTTTGTTGAAAAAGTAGTCAGCCATACTGTATTTTTAATCAGTTCACAAAAACAGCTGGTGCGGACAAACTATAAATTCTATAACGTTCATATGTTTATTAAAATGACTATAAAAGTACGCTTTTTAGGATAAGTAATAAAAAGTTTGAATTTGATACATTTGGGAAAATATTTAGAGAAAATACTATATTTTTCTTTTATTTTTTTAAACGTAAAAATTTAATCCATAAAATATGAACTTTTTTCTATTATATACTTTTGCATTTTGAAACGACCAATAAATGACAGCTTAATTTTGAGATGGTTATTTAAAAAATAAAAACATCCAAATAAGATGCAGTAAAGAAACACATTTGTAAAAATTAAAAATAAAATTCTATAGACATAATCTTGTTAAATGTTTTTATAAGGTTTTGAGACTATATTAAGTACCTAAATCATCATTTCATTAAAATTGTTTGCGAAGTACTGGTGGAGAATTCAATTTGGAAATAACTGAACATTGTAGTTCACTCCCTTTGTATTCATAATTTTGTTTTCACTGGAAGTACTGCAGTTGCTAACAATTATTCCTAAGAGGTTTTCTGGAACAATCTCTTTCGATGTTGGAACAGTTAGAAAGTTCTCATTATCTAGTGTACAACTCCATTTATTTGGCGATGTATCTCCACTGTTGTATCTGTAAGTATACAGAATCTGAACGTTGACATGTTACATCAGAAGTAGAAGGAAGAACGGCTTAATTGAGCATGCTATTCACTTTCTGACCTGCTATTAATGTTAAATAGATTCTAGGCTTTGCTTTATTAAGATCATATTGACCTTTTATCCCATACATGGCAGAGCATTTTTTTTCTAGCTTGTGCGAATGAGTCTGGTGAAAAAAAGCACACTTGATAATATTCATCTGGTTTCAAAAACTTTTTTTTATTCACTGAAAGTAGTTAGTAAGCTTTCCTCTTCCTTTTTCTAAACACATCCAATAAGTGCAGGTAAACATATCATGAAATCTTTTTCTTTTATTGCACATAATCGGCCTTGTATGAACTGTGATATATGCCATCATGTTTTCCGTTTTTACCACTCATTATCACGAATAAATTTTTTTTGCGTGGTTATTTAACTATGCAAAGACCAGTATCTTCTACAAGTAGGGGTGAGCCTGTTATTCTGATTGCTATCGATGCAATAAAATTATCTGCTTGTATAATATTGTATCTTGTGGCTTGAAGATATTGCTTCAATTGATTATTTAATAACGTTTTGAATTTTTATTTAACTGAAAATTATATAGGGAGAAGTTCTTGTCAACATTATGCTATCTCACTTGTCTTTATAGCAATGCAAGATGCGTAAATAAGAGCAACCAAATTGCACTTTTTGTATATAAAACGCTTATAACTTCTAAACTATACATCCGATTGTCTCAGAATTGATCGCATTCTATTTAAAATGTCGTAAGATATCGTAAAAATTGTAAAAAGTTATATTTGAAAATATACCTCACATGCTCAAATAGCTCCTGGGTAGCAATGTAAAGCGTAAGCATAAGTACTTGTCAAAAGAAGAATTTTTCAGACATGAAAACTCTTGTAACATTTGAATTATTTATTTTATTTTCTTGGTTTGATTTCATTCAGTTCAGTGTAAAAAATATATAAGAGAACTATTTAACTTGTCTAGATGGACATGTCAAATTCGTAATTATGAATCCAAGAAGTATATTTTGTATATGAAACCTTTTTAACTTCCAGATTGTTCGTTTTATCGTTTCGAGTTTTGCTTCATATGATTGAAGAAGAACATACGTCGAGAACAAGACCTCATTTGATTAAATATCAGTATTTAAGTTTTTCCCCCACCCCTGTTGCCAAAATTCGCCACAGGTTTAAGGAGGATTTTCCTATGCGACTACCCGAGATCCCCATAAACAAATTCCAATAGGTCCTGCTTTATTACTCACTTTACTATTTACTCAAACCTTAATTTGACTGTACCATGAGCATGGCTCCCTTTTTTATTAACTATGAAATATTAGATATAAATCTGTATTTTTCTTTTTGTTTATAACATTTTATAGCACATATAGCTCAAAATTCTCATTTCGCGAAGATATCGGGGTGATATTTCTGAATTCAAACATTTTTCATTGATAAACAGTGTTCGTCAACTTTTATTTCTTTAAGAAATATTTAAAAAAATATATATTCATTTTTAATTAAACTATCTAAATTTTTGTATTGTTGCTTGTATACTTTTGACAGATTTTCTAGAAGCAGTAAAAAGTTAAAAAAATTAGGAGAATTTGACTGATAATTATTTTAATTAATTTTAATCGAAACTTAAAGAATAAATAAGTAGATAAAAAAATAAACATTCTAACTTAATCTAGGAATAAACAGGCAATTAAAATATTCGATAATTACCTCCTTATTAAAAATTATTTTTCATTCCATTAATGATACGTTATTCAGATAGCTCAATCAATTTTCGCTTTCAATGTTTTTTTTTTTACAATTTTTTGCGAATAAGTTTGAAATTACTTTATTAATTTGTTCTCAAGCTGATTATTTTTTGCAATATTTTTCCAAAATTTTTACGCTCTGTTTCTGAAATAAATACTTCTTTGAAGTTTATAATTACAGCTGACTTTAAAGTTATATTCGCCTCTATGAAGAACATATTTAAAGAGCATTTTTTGAAACGTTTTAACCAATCATTAAATGTATAAATTTTTTTTTCTGAAAAAGTTCGCAGTTGCTCGCTCGATTATTTATTTTAAGCTAAACATTTTTCTTTCAATTTAACTTTCTGTTTCTAGTTCATTGCGTTGAAAATACAGTGGCTTTAAAAAAAATAGATAATTTTTCTCCGTGCTGCTTCATTAACGCTTTTTTTTGGTTCAGTATAAGCTTTTTTTTAAGGAAAAAATATCATAAAACGCGTCAAACCTTGATTTATTAATCATACTTAAATAATATTTGAAAATTAAGAGCTGTCATAAAGCCAACAAGTTTATTGAACCAAAATAATTTTTTACTTAGTGGAAGAACAAAGTCATAATTTATAAGTTTAATGAAAAATAATGACTTTCCTAGTTTAAAGAGTATGTTATTTCCCCCTTCACTGCATTCTTAATAGAATCAGTTGAAAAAAAATTCTGTCCCATAGTGATAAAAAATATTCTTTGACTTTCAGTTAGATTTTTAACAAAATATACACTAGTAAAGTATTTTATTTACAGGAAAAATTGGAAACGTAAAAAGTGTTTAACCGTTAAATATTGATTAAAATAATAGCGTGAGTGAAACGTTTAGGAAAAACTCAAAAAGAAACTCTGGTCGAGTGTGGATGCTTATAACTGTTGAGTGAACTTTTTTCCCCTCATTTTAAAGCAGATTGTTAAAATAGTAAACTTAAAATGAACATTTTGTTTTTATTCCTAACATAATTTCGTATCAAATGTATTCGTATTGTGTAAACTAAGAATTTTTTTTTTTTGTGTATGTTTTAAATACTTTGTTTTTTTATTTTTTGTTCAAAAATTCTTTTTCTGTTGTTGATTTTAATTTGAAATAATTGTCTCTTTTTAAATTGAGATTCAAAGTAATATTATTCAAAATTATATTTTCTTGTTAATTAACAAAATTTGTTTTTAAAAATTTTTATTTTTTGTCTCCAAATTTTGAGTTTGAAATCTCATTAAATTTTTGAGTGATAGTGATAAAAATAATTAAATTGAAAGTAAAATAAATTTTATGCATATAAGTTCCACGAAATTATTTTTGGAAATTAATTTGCTCTGCTGTGTTGCTTAAAATAAGCTGAAGTAAAAAGAAAAAGTCCAAATTGTTTAGCTTTCACAATTTTAAAAGAAGGATTTTTTTTTCAGGTAACATTTACACTCTTTTTGAAACAATTTCGTTTGTCCTAAAATAATAAGTTCTAAAGTAACAAGGTACAGTAAGGTAAATGAATGAAAATAATAAGTAAATAATGCTTAAGGAATAATAAATAACAATAAATAAATAGTAATTTGTTTTTATATTTTTCATTGAGCGTTATATATAAATAATGGAAGAAAAAAGTTTGATAAAATAAATTTTTAATAACCTTAAAATATGTTTGTTAGTTAATGTCTATCATTTTATGGGCAAATAGTATTACTTAGCTCAGCAAAATTCATCGTAATGAATTAATCTCGATATTGCCAATGAATCAAGTAATCAATTTTTTTAAAATGTTTGATTTTAATTTTTAAATTTCAAATACTTCAATATGAGTGATATTGATACGTTGTTGAAAATGAAAATGTTTTTATTTTTAATTAATTAGATTAGACAGGTAAAAGCAAATAATTTTTTCGTCTCAAAAAATAATAAAAATATTTTCATTATTTCTCAGCACACATTAATGTTTTATGTCATTTTTTGTAATGTAATTTATGTAATTGTCATTTATGTCATTGTAATGTCATTTATGTAATTTTATGTCATTTTTTTCAAAATTTAAGTGAAGCTTAACTAATAGGAAAATTAATTCTCTGAAATTTTTAGATTAATTACGTAGAAAAGCTTTTTTAACAAGTTTTTGGTTCGTTTATTGAAGATAATTATAATCTTTTGTTTTTGTATTATAGGGTAAACTAACCAGTGAAGGAACACTTAAGCTTAGCTTGCCTTTAAAAAAATCATAAAAATTTCAAAATTTGTAATTTTAGCTAAATAACGGTGTCAACAGATTTGTTATTAAATGCAAATTATGTGAAAAAAATTTAAATAACTTACATAATATTGCTTTAAGCTTCTGGTGGTACAAATAATAAGTAGTAAAATAACGAAGTGAAGGAACAGTTCTTACCAGTGAATAAACACTAAATTTTCCAGTGAATTTTTTCAAATCGATATGAGATTCAAATCGATATGAGATTTATACTCAGTTTCGATCGATTACTCAGTTTCAAATCGATATGAGATTTATACTCAGTTTCGATCGATTACTCAGTTTCAAATCGATATGAGATTTATACCTATCCAGAAGAATCAAAATAGAAAATTTGATAGCCTTTTCAATTTGCCATGGATAGAAACATTTGCAATATATTTGCAAAATGTTGCTGCTGTCATTTATTCACTTCATAAATAGCTTTTTTCAATGAAATATATTGCAATAACTGATTCCGTAATACCTCTAAGAATTCTTCTGTAAGGAAAATCTACCAATGGAGGTTCTTTTTTTTCCATTAGCTAAAATGCTGGCCAAAACTATTGTTCTTTCTTTTTCTTTCCTAGGTACTATAGAATATAAATTCTTATAATTTTTAGGGCCAAACATTTTTGCCGTTCCAAACATTTATTCAGTTCCCGTTTCGTTCGCATTGCAAATGCAATCACTTTCTGAAAAGATGCTATGGCTACTTCCCTCCTAAAGATTCCTCTAAAGTTCTTCAAACCAGTCTTTCGAATATTATTCTCTCTAAGGAAAGTTTTGCCTTTTGAAATGATTCTCGCATTGCACTGAGTTATCGGTGGATGTCGTCTTAAAAAAATTTCACCCATTTTTCACCTGCATGATTGTCTTAAAATAGATTTTTCCTACCAGTTTCCGTCATGACGTTAAAGACCGCAATAGGATAATAAGTTAGCTAATTATTGGCAAAAAAGCCAGCAAAGAAATGTTTCATTCAAGCTTTTATTATTACATTTAGTTTTTGATCAGTAAACATAGTTTATTAAGGTATCTAACGTATGATGTAACTAACCACTACATTTATAAAGATGAATAATAAATAAATTATAATTATAATTCTTTAAATAAATTTAGCAATTTAATTAGCATTTTGAAATTAAATTATTTTAGAAATTATTCATACAACATTTAACTGAATTTTAGGTGTCCTCCATATCGCAAAACTACTAATTATCCATGTAAAATCATATTTCACACATACTGTTCATTCACTGGGAAATCTATTCACAGTGAAGGAACATGCCTGTTCCTTCACTGATTAGAATTTATTTTTCGTATTTTTAATATAATTTTGATGTATAATATGACTAAAGGTACAAAAAATTAAAATTTTTCTTTCATTTTCATTAACTTGGAAAAATCCCAGTAAGGGAACACTTGTTCATTCATTGGTTTTTCATCGTATGGTAATCCATTTAATAAATACCCCCTAATCTCAGTACTTGCTTATGTTATGATAAATAGAATAAATAAAACGTAACTTCAATAACCATATTTTGAATTCTCTTTTTCAAAATGAGAAAAAAAGCATTATTATATGCAATTAATTGTGCTTTAAACGGATAACTAAAAGCACTGACCTTATAATTTTGTCAAAGAAACAAGGTGTTGAACAGATACTAACAAAATCAAAAAGTTTTCCAGAGAAGACTCTATGACCAGGTAACCCAATGCATAGTTAAATGACTTCCTATTGTTAGGTAGTAAGCTACTGTTGCCAATCAATTTAAGTAAAAACGTTTAAAATCTTATTTTTATAAAATATCTATGTGTTCCTTCACTGGTTGGTTTACCCTACAATACTTTTACTTTATACATTAGTAAACCTTACCTCCAGATGCACTTAAAATTTAATTTATTGCATTATAATAAATTAATAATAAATTAATAATAGAAAAAATTAATAATAAAATAAATTAATAATAAAATAAATTAATAATAAAATGAGTTAATAATAAAATAAATTAATAGTAATAAAAAGGTATGAAAGTTGTTTCCATCAATATGCGATATTTTAGGCGATTCTATGCACAATGTCTAGTAAGCCACTCTTTGAGACATATTATTCATTCCTAAACAAAAATAAAATAAAATAAGTTTTGTGACATTAAAAATGTAAATAAATATTTAAGCGAAAGAGAATCAAAAGTTCTAAGGAAATCTACCTATGACCCATTGAGATGATTTTGATATTTTTCATCTCGTTTTTTCACTAGAAATTCTGTTTATTCTTGGCTTATTTTAAATTTACGACCCAGACTGTGTATACCTTTTTTTACTTTATTTTGATAAGCATTCTAAACATATACATTTAGTTTAGTTAGGAAGTTTAGTATTTACGGAACCCCCAGTAGTTATATGCACTTACGGCAAGGAAGAAAAAAAAATCTAGTAAAAATACTGTTCATTTCTGGCAAAAAATAAACATTATTCTGGTTAATAAAATTAAAATATAAGATATTTAAGTCATTCATTTGGTTATGTTTCAGTTCATATAGTAGCGGTTAACAGGAAATTTTGGTTTACAACATCATAGCTCTAATTTCCTTTCATTTATCAAAAATTAAAAAAAAAACTGAAAATTAAATTATACCTACCAAATAAATGGTTTCTCTGCTGTGCTGTAAGATACCGTGATAAAATTACCAGTTTTTACCTCATTTACAAAATTTTATCACATATAAAACCATATTTTATTGTTAATTTCATCATCCTTACTGAAGTTTGTTCATTATTATAGCTTTTCAATATAAATTACCGAGCTTTTTGGTGTTCTCATAGAGCCAAAAATGTGGTAAATTTATCAATTATATTCTGGAAGTTTCAACCGTATTTTTTTCTCAGTGTGTTTTTTTTTTATAAAAAAATCCGCTGAATGTTTTATTGTACAGTGGGTGTGTTCTAACGTCAAACATAAGGGAAGTAAACTAAATAGTTAAGTAATTTCAAGAAATGTAGTTTTTTCTTAAAAATAACTTTTTAAAATATACGTATCCCGAAAATTTTACAGAATTAGTTTTTGAGTGTCAGCATATTGAAATGATGGATGATAGAAATTGCTCTAATGTACTTAATGGCAGGTCATTTTGGAAAGAAATGAAATTAATTTTAGCCTTCGCACAGAACGGAAGTTGAGTAGTTTCATGAAATCTTCTAACCCATCAGCACGCATTTACTTCCTGTGATTGATTTAGACACTTAATTTAGTCACGCAAATTACGCTCGAAATGAAATACATGGAAGAAATCTTTCCAGAACAATACCATATAATTTTGTATAGTTTTTAAAAACTTAAAATAGAGATTGTGATGCATTAATTCCCTTTATTTCAAAATTTGTTTTCTTATATAAACCTTAGTTTGAGTTTGACGTGAATTACAGTGGGAATTTTCTTCTGTTGCATTTATATAAATACTTCATCTTGGCTAATTAGGGTGCAGTGATTTGAAATATGAAATTAGTTTTGATCCTAGAGCTACAGTTTTTTTTACAATGACATTTTTAATCTATTTTTCGTTAAATGTTCAAGTTTAAGAACGTTAAATACAAGGGCCGCATAAATGTTAAGAAAACTTCTAGGGGAGTTAATACTCATCATCAGGTGTAATATGATGAATGTATAAAAACTTATTTCCGGAACTGTCATCCTACGCTGCTGAGGGTGCTTCCTTATTATGACATCTTCAGAAGCACACGTAGAAACAGTTCATAATAAGGAAGAGTCACAAGCGGCGTATGACGACAGTTAAGGGCATGGGTTCCTATTCAGTTTTAATTCCGATAACGTGATCTAACTTCCCTAGAAGTTAGTCAAAACATTATATGATACCTTCTGATACATATATATAACATTTTTAAACTTATATATTTTGACCAAAGTTAGACTAAGAATGTCATTTAATAAAAAAAAAATAAAACTTTTAGAAGCCAATTTCAGATTTGAAATCAGTGAATGAAATTATCCAATTGTTCCCCAGAATCAATTTTGGAGAGTTTAATATTCAGAAGTTATTATTGATTCTCAAACAGTTAAATGGGAGGAAAAATGTCATGACTAGTTTGATTTCTTGCTGTGTGGTGTTTCTCATTAACATCATTCAACTCTTTTCTGTTTCTTCCGGTAAACAAATAAGTTTGGATGTTTTTAATCCCACCTTTCTTAGTAGTGGTCTTAGTTAGGAGTTTGTGTCCCTAATGCTTGTAACGTTTTGACGGATTCTAAAATATATATGGTAATGGTGGTTGCTATGGAACACCGTGGTATGTATCAATGAGAAAATTTGAAATTTTTACGGGATCAAAATTAACTAATTATAGGAAGATTAATATTCAAAAGAATAATTTCAGATTTAAGAAGCCTGAATTCTTAAAAAAAGTGCTTACTTCTATAAATAGTATATATCTATCTTTTATAAATAACAACATTTCATCACAATAGAAAATATAATTTATTTCCTATTACTACACTGTTTAAATATTTTAAGATTATAAAAGTATTAAAAACAGTTTTTTACTTGCTTAGGATTTCAGCTATAAAACCTTTTGCTTTAAAACAATATTTTTTCCGTGCTTTATCTTTTTTTTTGTAGCTGAAAAAAATCCTATTTTAGATACTTCATAATGTTTTATTTGTAAAAGAATCTATGTTTATATGCTTTTGTATTAAAGTTTTGTTTCTTAAAGGCAAAAATGAAAGAAAAAAATTCTTTATTAACTATAAATTTCAATAAAGAAGAAACAAAAAAATATCCGAAACCCGATACGTGTGTTATTTATATAGTTAAAAAATATTTACTGATACTTTTATTGTCTAGAGATTCCAAGTATTATAGAGAAAAACAGATTTCCTCTGAATTATTTTTAAAATTTTTTTAAGGATAAAAGATAATGCATTTTATACAAAAGAAAATGTTATATAGATGGTATACCGTTAATTGACTGATAAAAGCTTAGGGGCTTAAAAAATTCTTTAAAAATATCCATTTATTTTCAGTTTATTTATTAGATCATTTACAAAGTATCTAAATGAAGGTAATATTTTGAAAGCATTTTAATTGACGACAGTTTCTCTTCAATAAATTATGATGAAAATGTCTTAAAAGCTTATAATACTAGTTAATTTATAATATTGCGTAGAAAAAGTTAAAATAGTTATTATTTTTTCCGAGACGAATAGTTATTTCCTTTTGTTTTTGCTTATAATTTAAGAATCGCTACTTAAAGTAGCCCGAGAACGCTTGCATTTATTTATAATTAAGTATATTTTAATTATCTTTATAACTAAGCTTTGCATATATAAATTTTAAAATAAATTGCATGCATATTTAATCCTTAAAAGATTTTAGTCGCTAAGATTTTAAATAAATCTGGAAAACAAATTATTTTATATGAGATAGAAATATTGTAACAGTTAATTATGACTATCGAGTTGACGTTGATTTCAGCTATAGAGGAAACGTGCGTCAGTAAAGTATATTTTAGTGTCATATTTTAATAGAAATTAGAAACTAAAAAATAAAAAACATTTTCGTTTATTTTGCTTAACATAGATTAGAAATACGAAAGATAGGATTAATTATTCTGAAGTAATGATGAAGTTTAATCAGAATAAAAGAATAAGTGAACAAAAAGAGAAGAAATAAGTTCTGAGTTGAAGAACATGCATATCTAAGAGTAATAAATTTAATAAATTTTAATTTAAATTATTTAAATTTATTATTTTCAGCAAGGAAATCTTAATTAATAAAATTTTGCCTTTCAGCATAATGCTGAAATAAAATGAAAAAATCTTATGCCAAAAACATAGTGGCTATTTTAGAAAAATCCGAAAAGCCTTCGGAATTTTATATAATAGAAATTTCCCGGGCTTTTGCCGGCAAAAACTCGCAAAAATGGATTGCAGAATGATAGAAAGTCTCATTTGTTCACTGATGTTGGATGAAGTAAGTGTCAAAAATTGTAAAAAAAGTCTGTGCAAAAGGGAATGAAATATGACCTGAAATCAAAGGGTAGAAATTGTAAATTAAAAACAAAATGAAATTATAATAAACTTCATTATAATAAATTCAATAATTTTAGGTTAATACATAATTTTGTTACTGTGTTCATTCGTATTTTACTGTAACATTTAATTTTTTAATGAAGCTGAAAAGTTCCACAAGAATGTAACAAAAAAAGACACAGAAAATTATAAATACACTGAAAAAACTTTATAAGGCTAGGGCCCACTCCGCGCTGTCGAGTAAATGAACACGAAGATAAGCTTAATATTAAAAGCATAATTTACGTAATTTATTTAAGAGTATTCCAAAATTTATCGAATAGAATGTCTTAGAAAAAAGTGGTCGATGAGGATTGTTAGGTCATGAAACTTTGTTTGGCTGTGTTCAGTCATAGTATATCCTTTCAGTTTGTATTTTTATGAAGCAAACTTAAAAATTCGAAAAAAACTAGTCAATTAAAATTATCAGAGAATGTTTTTTTTCCAAACTATTTATTAATGTCTATATATATATATAAAAAAATATTCTTTATAATTGAAAGAAATGCCAATTTTTTGACAGAATTTAGTTAATACTTGAGCATTATTAGAACTGGACGAGCTTAAGGGAAATAACAACTAAAAAATTTATGAAAACATCTATCATATTTTAATACTCAAGTTATAAAATGTTGCAGTTTATTTGTAAGCAGATTTTATAGCAGATAGGCTGTTAATTTAAGTGAAATTTAAATAGTTTTGAAAATAAATTGATACAAATAATAAATTGATACATTTTTGTTCTCAGTCAATTATTGAATACAGAATTAGCTTGTTCGTTTGACACAGTTTGAATTTTGGAGAGGATTTTGCAATTAGCAAACCTCCATTTTTTCAAAGTGTGAATAAGGTTACTCTGAGAGACAATTTAAAGGTAATCAATCATATCTATTTCATGTCGCTTCTACTAATCTAGAAAGAGTTTTTTTGGTACACGGATAATAGTAAAATTAAAGTACTCTATGGATATGGCCTTTCTGCAACAAAAATCATAATTTTGGTTAATAAAACCAAAATATAAGGTATTTAAACCATTAATTTGGTTATTTTTCTGTTCATATGATAACGGTTTGTCGGAAATTCTGGTTTTCAAAATTATAGTTCTTATTACCATTTAGTATTATTCTATTCAGTATACATATATTTAGTATCATTCACAATTAGTAAAAAATACAAAACCAAAAAGTAAATTTAACCGTATAAATGGTTTTTATACCATGCCCAAGGGTATCATGCTAAACTTACAAAATTGTAAGACATTTACAAAATTTTATCACCTATTACAAAACCGTACTTTATGTTTAATTTTACCAAAATTATTAACAAAGCGCTTCGGTAAAATTTACCGAGCTTTTTGACGTTCCCATAGAGCCAGAAATTCGATAACTTTCACTATATTCTGGTAGTTTTGACCATACTTTTTTTTCTCAATGAGTGAACAAGCTTGAAATGTTTCAAAGCTTAAAGGTAACCAAGCATATCGATAAAGTCACGAATAGATTTTTTAAACTTATTCATGTCATTTCAATTAATTCAGGAAGATTTTTTTTTGGTGCAAATTATAAAAATCATGTGAAACTCATGAACTCGTGTGCCATAGAGAGATAACGAGATGCAGAGCAAGTCACTCTCATAAAACCATAACATCCTAACATCAGCTCCATATCGTAGGGGTAGTGCAGGAGCAAAATTACCCTTTTTTTATAAAAAAAAGATTATAAAAAATTAGCTTATAAGCTTATGCAATGTTATGCAAAATTAGATTATGCAATGTTCATTATAAAACTAAAAAAATTGCTACACACGTTCAAAACCAAGTTTAGAGGAATTTTGGGTAAATTTTTTAAAATTCTTCACTCAAATTGTAAAATAGTCAGACCACGTAAAATTGTGTTAAAAAGTTGAACTTTTTAACACACTTTGAATCATAATGACCTGCAAATGTGCTTTCACTTTCATAAACTGTTATGTTGAATTAAACTATCTTGGAATCATGTATGAGATGTACAATAATATGGTTTAACTTAGCACCATATTAAGGTTGTAGCAAATTTGTACGATATTATCAACACGTTCCATAAACTACAACAGTATAACGAATTGCGATCAAGTTTAGAAACTAATTTAATTTTTTTCCCAGTGTTTACATAGTTGTTCAAATCATAATATTGTATACACCCTAACATTTCCTTAAATATTTATTTCCTTTATGAAATCAGTTTTCCTATTCAATTATTGAAAGTCAATAAAGCTTACGTTGAATGAAGAGATAATACAAAATGAAACATTTTTTTGTCAATAACATCTTCAATATCAGTATTAACCTGATAAGAAACCAATTTTATATGTTATTTCTAGATATTGGATTTCTTTTGAAACGAAAAACTTTAGGAATTGGATTTTTTTTATTTGTACTTCATGAAACTTTGTTGCAAAAAGTAATTTTCACAAAATCAATATGGTCAGATGAGCTCATTGAATTTATAAAAAATGTCTTAATATTGAATAGAGATTGCTTTAAAGTAATTAAGTTTATTTAATTCTATGAAAAATATGTTTGATCGTAAAGATGAAATATTTTAAATACCAATAAGAAATTTCTTTTTCGGAAAATAACATCAACATACACTGAATAAACTCACTAAAAGATAAATCTAGTCAAAATCACGTATTAAATTACCAATTATGATAAAAATTCTATAAAAATTCAGAGTTTAAAATTAAGGCTTTGTACTAATAATTCTAATTTGTAAACAAATGAATATTTAATATTTTTGTAGTTTGTGTGAAACTGAAACCATTTAATGTAACTGCAAACAATAAATGTAATTAAGTTGTAGATCCTGTGCTTTTTATTTTTTAAGTTACTTATGAGAAAGGAGGTAAAATTACTTCACATGAAATTTATTCTTAAAAGTTTCAATGTCATTTAAATTTTTTTCCATCTTGAAATCAGTTTGTTTTGCTCATTAATTCATATAAAACTTCATTTATGTTATTTTTAAAACATATGCGCATTCTCTTAAATCATTTATAGGAATATCTTTTCCTAGACAAGTAACAGGACAGAGAGTGATATGGCGCTTATGTATTCATCTGGAATTAATCTGTTTGTCAGTAAAAATTTCTCTAAAAATATTGGCAAATTCACAAAACTTCATCAAGCCTTAACTTACATGATCCTTCTGGTCTCCGGACGGATTTGGCCTATAGTATTTATTTACTTAGCAATAATTTTTAATTTTTTTATATACAGTTACATGACAATACATACTTAATTTAAGTACTAACTTACGAAGTAGAGTTTCTATGGCCAAAATATAAATTATTAATTCGCATTTTATTTTGGTACTAGTAATTTGGGAAAAAGTAAAATGATTATGCTAAACACTGTGATTTAAATCAGATTTAATTGGATACTTGTAACGAAACTGATTGGCTTCATAATAGACGAATGCTATGATTTAACTATGATGACGTGACATGCAGGTATCCTATTGCTGATTTAAACTATTTTTTTTATTGTTGCTTATTGTGAGATATTGTGTTATTCATGAAATATTGAAAATTTTAATGGTAACTTTTGCTTCGCTTTTTATAATAAACTACTAAGCTTAAATGGAGAAGCAAATGCATGCAATTCGTATGTTTTTCATCAAGCAGCTTAACGAACTGCATGAGACAAATATGGGCACACGACAAAATAAATTCAACAGGTTCTTATAGAAATGAATTTATTAACCATATTTTTTGTCAGTTTACGTTTTTATGTAATACATTTGATTAATTTTTGAATTATGAGAAGTTTAGGAAAAACTAATGATATAAAACATTGAAGGTATTTTTTAATTCAAAATGTTGTTACCTATTTTAAATTTTTAATAATGGTTGTAAAATATGTTCTTTCAACTTTTTTTAGGGTTTGTCCACTGGATTATTATTAACTGTGTCTCAGTTGATGTTCAGTGTTTTGAAAAACCATTTTATGAATTAAACCACAAGTTTCCCTAATGGAATAATTTTTCATTTAAATAAAAATAAAAATAGATTTTAAGGGAGCAGTTTATTGGTAAAACTGATTTTTGCATAATTTTAATTTTTTAATTAAAAACTAATTTTTTTGGTTTAACATTATAAATAAACACTATTAGAAATATTTACTCATGAATTTACTTTTTAGTAACTGTATTTTTTTTATTCATAATGTTGACCAATTCATAATGTTTTTTGTTCATATGTAGTCTATATAAATAATTTTATGATTTGTCCATATCAGGTCCATATCGTAGGGCTAGTGCAGGACCAAAATTACTTCTTTTCATAAAAAAAGATTATTGAAAATGTATAATTCAAAATTAGTTTATGCAATGTTCAAAATAAAAAAAAAAAATATCTATACACGTTCAAAATCAAGTTTAGTAGAATTTTGGGTAAATTTTTTAAAATTGTTCATAATAATTGTAAAATAGCCAGACCATGTAAAATTGTGTTAAAAAGTTGAACTTCTTATCAATCTCATAAGAGACAATCAAAACTCAAAAAATCAAAAGGCATTTAACTAAAACAAATTTTGGCTTGTGATTCTTAAAACACTCGTAACATAGTTTTGTTAAAACAAGTTATCATTCACCAGTGTAATTAAGTTACATATTTTTAATCAAAAAAATGTTTTATAAAGTCTTTATTCCTTTTTTCAATAAAGGTTTTTTGATTGATTTAATTTTTGCTTGTTTGTTTTTTTCGCCAAATCCTTTTTTTTTTTTTGGTTAGTTTTTGAAATTGATATTTTAAACAAAAAAACTAAAACATTTTCAGAAAAATGTTTCTTACAAAGCTCTGAATCCAATTTTTTCAGGAAAGTTTTTTTGATTGCTCTAATTTTACATTTTGTGTCTGTTATTTTTTTAATAAGATATTATCTTTTTCGACAAATTAATTAAATTTTTTGAAATTAATGTTTTAAACAATGAATTAAGTATTTTAAAATTTTTAATTGGAATGTAATTTAAATATACTCACTGGGGTTGAAATATAAACTGCCACCTTATTAAAGATTTTACTAGTGGTAACTTATTCTGACTTCTTAAGAAAAAGGATTGAGGTAAAATCCTCAGAGATTACTTGCGGTCTTTTTCCAGACAAGAATGAACAGCGGTAGGGGAATTCTTGATAACAAATTCGGATTCTCAGATTATTCGAATCCCGAGTCAATCATTGGGTGGGATTTTCGGGACCTTTATTTATTGAAACTATCCACTAGAGAAAGAAAAGATAGAACACAGAAAATTGCACCATTTTGCAAAGAATGATAGTAAATTTCCAGAAAGAAATCAAGTAAATAGGTTAATAAGATGAAACATATTATATGGACGTATTCTATATAAATGAGTATATTGATATTACTCGTATATTGCTATAAATTTTTTTTAAAATTTAGAGTTCACTATGCTTACATTATTTTCAGTGGTTTCTCTATTAATAAGGAATTGTCAAATCAATATTCATTACCAACATTTATTCGTCACCTATATTCCATTAGCTATATTTATTCATTACCTATATTTGATTAGCTACATTTATTCATTACCTATATTTGATTAGCTACATTTATTCATTACCTATATTCCATTAGCTATATTTATTCATTACCTATATTTGATTAGCTATATTTATTCATTATCTACATTACCAACGGAACACAGAAAATTACACCGTTTTGCAAAAAAATGTTAGTAAATTTCTAAAGAGAAATCAAATTAATGGGTTTATAAGATGAATACATATTATATTTGACGCGTATAGTGTTATTGAAGTGCATATAATAATATTATATGGATATAAAAATACAGGTGACTATTTAGAAAGTACAGAGTTCACTATGCTTACATAACTTTGTAGCGGTTTCTCTATTAATAAAGAATTGTCAAATCCATATTCATTAACTTCCTTTATTCATTACTTAGATTTCATTATTTACATTTCATTACCCACATTACTTACAGAACACAGAAAATTGCTCCGTTTTGTAAAGAATGATAGTAATTTTTCCGAAAGAAATCAAATGCTAGGTTAATAATAAGAAAAAATAGTATATAGTAATAATATTATATCAATATAAAAATATGGGAGAAAATTTAGTAAGTTCAGAGTTTACTATACTTGAATCATTTTCTAGGGTTTTTTCTATCAATAAAGAATATTCAATATCTACACTTATATTCCCATTTACTGGAAGCTGCACTATTTGCAGGTTTTCAAGAACCTAGATAAATTTAGAGTCTATTTACAAAGCTTGAGAACCTAAGCAATAATTATTATCCGTATTAAAACAAGTAATTAAAATGACGCAGATATACAATTCTTAAATAATTCTGAAAAATTCTAAAACTGAAATAGAAGAAAAAAACAGCTTTTGATTAAATTTTAAGAACATTTTCTCGCAAGAATCAAATCACTATCAACTTCAACCTTTCAAATACAGCTCTGACATCTACTATGCCCAAAGCAACAATAAAAATCATTATTCATTTTTCGTCTGTTACGTGACGCTTGTGAAAGGAGAAAGAAGTTTAAATATTTAAATTTGTAAAAATCGAATGTTATTGAGTGAAGTATTAAAGTGCAATGAAATTTTCCGTAGTTTTCAATTATGCATTGCATTTTTACTGAATAAAATAATATGGAAGTTAGACGAGCCAAATAAAAGAAGCAGGAACATGAAAGAGGATTACAGCAAAAATCTCCTTTACCAATGCACTCCAGAGAAGGAACAAATTTAATTTTTCTTTTCACCAACTCATATTTTTAAAGTTTTTCGAAAGATAAATTTAAAAGATTTTTCGAATTCTATTTCATTAAATTCTTAAATGTTACAACCGTTGCAATCAATGGAATCAGTATATAGTCGTTGTTTTCTCTTTTAACGCGATAATAAACATTATGAATGTGAACTTGTCTGTTGTAGTAGGACATTACAATATCGTACAATAAACAATGCCTAAAATTATGTTTGCAGTAAGTATGGCTTAAAAAATATATAGAAAAAATTTAAAATAATTATAGGAGAAGAGATTTTAAATAATACACAGAGCTGTTTTGCGCATATACTAATAATTATCAAAGAAAAGGTTAACATCATTTTTATTTACTTGAGTCCATATGGCAAAAAAAACAAGAAGAAGAAAGATAAGAACATTTGATTTCACGAATTTAAATTGAATTAAATCGAAAAAAATAAAATAAAGGAAATTATACTAGAGAAATATAGAACAGTTTCAACACTGAAAAAAATATTTGTAGCATTTTGAACTATAAAAGCATTCAAAATTGCTGCAGTTTATATATGGTGCCAGGTTTAAAGCAGTAATTTCGTGTAAAATAGATCTTTCGTAAATTTAGCTTCACGTTATTATGATTAAGTTGAACGGAAAGCTGATGATATATTAGTCCTTCTACTTCACACATCACCTAACCACGGCCAAGCAGCTAGTCCCATTTCCAGGGCTCCATCTTTTAACGGGCATGGTAGGAATTACACGTGATTTTGACCCTGGTCAGATGACCTGGACAGCGCTTGAGCTGGTACACCTTTCTCCATACTTTCACGCCATTACCAACGAGAGGACTTTCAACCACAATAGATTTAACTTGCATCTTGCTGCGGATACACGCCATTTGTTTCGATGGTTATCAGAATCGAACTCATTACTGACAGCTCTCCAGCCAGCCACGTGAGCGATGCCTTAACCGACTGCCCCCTCGGAATTTCGGTCTTTGTACTTCCTCTTATGAAGTAAGAATCATCCAATTTTTTGCTGTAAAATTTCGTAATAAAGTGTACGATTTATCATTTTCGTGGTAATCTCCGAATGAGGTTCGACGTCACCTTGAAAAAGTAATTCTAGTCTGTTTGGTTAAGGCTGACTGCTTGCAGTCACAACTCTTTGCAATATTCTCTTTGCAATATACTCTTTCAATATGTACTCCCAAAATGCACTCAATGAGTACACTTTGTCCATATGGTAAGTTTGTCCTCTTCCTCTTATGAAGTAAGAATCATCCATATTTTTGCTGTAAAATTTCGTAATAAAGTGTACGATTTATCATTTTCGTGGCAGCTGTCTCCGAATGAGGTTCGACGTCACCTTGAAAAAGTAATTCTAATCTGTTTGGTTAAGGCTGACTGCTTGCAGTCACAACTCTTTGCAATATTCTCTTTGCATGTTAAAATGTTAAGTGCAGCTCTATATTTCTACCAATGTGAGAACTCCTTGGTAAATGCATATATATATATATATATATATATATATATATATATATATATATATATATATATATCGTTCTATGTTTGCTGGCTCGTTGCTCATCTGAGTATTTAGGTGAATAGGAACCCATGCCTGGACATATTGTCGTATGGGGCTCGGGGCATTTCCCTATTATGACCTCTTCAGAAGCGCATGAAGAAGCAGTTCATAATAGGGAACATGTCTCTAGCGGTGTATGATGACAATTCCGGGTATAGGTTCCTATGCTGTCTTAATTCTTATAATGTGCCCTAACGCTCCCAGAAGTTTGTCGCAACATTTATGCGACCACCTGATATATGTAACCTTTTTAAAACTTTCTCACGTGGACAAAAATTAGATTAAAAATGTCATTTAATAAAAAAGTAAGCTTGCAGAGAGAAACCGATTGAAGATTTGAAATTAGGGATACGAAAGTATCTAAGATCTATTAAAAAATCTCACGCAGAAGAAAAAAATAGTTCCCCATTACAGTATTGCAGTTTGTTTTTTCTGCCATCTGCCTATTCCGGATATACTTTTGAAACTGTTGACATTAAAATCCTAGTTTTAAGACGCTTTTGTTAACTAAATGTCTCAAGCATCGAGATTCTATTATTTCTCTACTATCTTTTAATTAGAAACTTCTAAGGAACTTTTCCTCATACTGGTATTTAAAATAGTTTTACTCATTTTAGTAAAAACCATATTACTAGAGATATATTAGTTAGTGTAGCGCTTTCACATCTTGTAATCACATATTGCATTTTCTATCATTAATTCAACAGCACTTCAGTGTATTTACCTAATTGCTTAGTCAATTATTACCGAAAATTAATGAAAGTCTACGAGAAGAGTTTTGAGAGGAAAATAAATGCGTAAAATTAGATCATTATACAGCTCTAATAAATTTTTTTGTAGTCATTGCACACATACGAGTTAAAATGTTTTTTCTCGAGTAAAAGTATTTAAGTGAGTCATTCTAAGTGGAAGTAAATAAGACTAATTTAAAGCAAAGCAATGTTTCTTAATGAAAACAAGATTAAAATTCTCCGA